>NC_072426.2:78456111-78770555 GCF_028878055.3 Symphalangus syndactylus
ATCTTCAGAGAAAATTTGGGAGCATGGATGGTTTGTATCAGGCCTCTGTTCTTTCCTGGACTCTTTTGGGTATCTTCATGCCCCTCGAGCACATATCAGGATACCACACGGCACAGCAGGTTGTGGATAAATGTGTCATAAGTGAGCGAGAAGCAAGGCTTTTCAACAGGGAAGGTATGACTTCTCTGATGGAGCAATGTCACTCCATTTTACTTACCTGCAGGAATGTTTAACACGAGCATGACTGGGACACTGCAGGTGGCTGTGTTAGTTGGTAAACCTTTTCAGAGGACAGTTTAGTAATCGATACAGAAAGTTTTAAAATTATACAATGGCTTCAGTTTTACTTATTGAAATTCTAAAGAAATAATTAAGGATGTATGTAAGATTTAGCTGGAAGGTTGATTTTGCAAGGGCTATTTATAATAGAAAAACAGTTGAAAACAACCTATGTCCAATAACAGGAGATTGGTTAACTAAGTTCTGGAACTTAGCTACAATGGAATGCTGAGGAGCCACTAAAAATTGTATTATTGAAGTATATTTTGGGTGTGGGAAAGGAATCAAAATAAGTTACCAAATTGAGTCATGTTATAAAATAGTATATACTTAATAGAAACATTTTAGAACAAAAATGTATATGCTATACATTTTTAAACATCGGTTAGGGTCTTGCTACTCAAGGTGTGGTCCCCGGACCAGCCGCATCTGCATCACTGGGAGCTTGTCGGAAACACAGAAATGCAGCCCAGCACAGCCATAGGTGATTCCTATGCAGTGAGGTCCCAACACTGGGTTGGGGCACCCACACAAACACCACATGTGTGTGTGGGGCTACTAGGAGTCTATTATTTCTCCTTTTTGCTTATTTATTTGTGGCAACTGTATATTACTGACATAATAAAAAAAAAGAAAGATGGGCATTCTCTGAAAAACACAGTGGGCTTCATTGTCATGGAAGATTTCCTGGCTCTTTCCTGTCTGGGACCCCCTCACTGAGCTCACTTTAAATCTCGCTCCTTCTTGGGTGCATTTGACTCTGGCAGGAGGGGCTCTTGGCTTGAAGAGTGGCACTTTCAGAACCACTGCTCCTTTCAAAAGGGGCTCTGCTCCTGCCAGACGGGGTGTGAGGCTGAAGGTGCAAGGGCCTTCTGTCCCCTGGACCCTACCAGGGCATGTGCCAGGCCCCTGGCTGGCCCTCCCACTCTGCAGCATGGTCTGCCCATTAAGATGCAGGCCGCTTGGCAGATTAGGTAATTTCTTTTCCAGTAAGTGAATTGGCTACTTATGCATTCTCCTGCAGCACCAATGCCAGACACATTTCTCAATCCTCCTCCCCTGGTAGGACAAGGCCAGAAACCGACTGTTTCCACCTTCCTTATATCAATCTGTTGGGCTGCGGCAGGTGGCTCTCCTGGATGGCCACTGCCCTCATCCCTGGCTGTCGAGGAGAGGGTCTTTCCCCAGCTCCAGTGATGTCAGGCGGATGCTGCTCCTGCAGACAAGAGCAGCTGTCTCTGAAGCTGGCCCTCGGGTCACATCCCCACAGGCAATGGTGAGAGCGAATGACACTTGTGGCTCTCAGAGTGCGGATTACATGTGGCAGGCCATGGTCTCTGAAGCCTCTGAAACAAGCAAGATGTTTCCCTGCCAGGCAAAGTATAGAGTAAGCCCTGCTGTTTCTTCCAGTTGAGCAAGGAGGATCCAGAAGCTGGGGATGGGTGCCCATCTGACTTGGTTCTGAAGCCCATACCCTGGCAGTAGAGTTGCCAACATGGTGCCTGAATATGGCGTATGCTTTCCCATGATAGAGGGTGACCAAAGTTTTAAAGGCCCAAGAAAGTGCTGAGTCCAGTGCCTGATTTCACTTGCTTTATTTTTTGCTGAGTACTGACCTTTCTTCAGGATGTAGGGCCAACTTGTGTGGGTAGGGTATGGGGCAGTCTGCACCTCAAGGAGCCTGGCATGGGCAGGAGGGGCTCATGCCGGCTCATTGCATCTGTGCCTGAGCTTGGCCTTCTCACACCTTTGCCCATGAATACCATCCCCCACCCCTGCACCCTCATTTTCAGAAGGTTCCACCCAGGAAAGGGGAGGCACCAACAGCTATGGTTTGGGACAAGCTGCACCCTGCAACCAGTGCTTATAGTGGGGAGCATAGGGGAAGGCATGGGTGACAGCATACATCCCACCTACCTTGCCCTCTCCTCCTTCACCTTTGTCACCCCACCCTGTAGTTGGCACCTGTTTCCACAGTGTCTCCCACGTGGCCCCTGTCAGCCTAGGGATCAGCCTGCTATGAGTACCTGCCACCTTGTCCTAGCTGCCCACTCCAGGGGCCTCCCACTGCACTTACCCTTCTCAGAGCAGCCATTACCCTGCAGACCTGGCCAGGGCAGTGCATGTGGAGCCTGAACCATGTGAAGACCTGGTGAGGCTCAAGCTGAATTATTCTACATGCTTTCCTATACGTTCCAAAAATGTCTGAAGAACACATCGAGAGTCTTCAGTCACTCCTGTCTCCTCCTTGTATGCATTTATTTCAGTCTTTTCTTTCCTTCCTGTCTCTGTTTCTCACGGAGGACACTGTGCCGGCTCTCAATGCTGGGGGCTCTGCTGACCTTCTTCCTCCAGCCTCATTCATTCCTCAGATGAGCGGTCCTATCTCAGGGCTGTACTCCCCACTCCATTAAATTCCTGCTTCTAAGGTGCCCCCAGACTGGATCAGGGGCTACCACATTCAGCCACCTCTGGCAGAGTTTACACATGGTTGCAATAATCCCAGGAGTTCCCAAGAAGGAACCCCCTACTGCGTGTTCTCCCAGGCCTCCTGGGGTGCTTCCCAGAGCAGGTGGGAGGAGCAGGAAAAGTGGCTTCACCAGTATCTCTTCATGGCTATTGACAGAAATGCTATGTGGAGGGGTGGGAGTGGGGAGGGATACACAGCCAAGGAGGCCCAGCTCTCTCCCAAGGGCTAATCTTTGAAGTCCCTGGCAAGAGGTAGGGAGTGGGTAATGAAGGAGCAATGCCGAGCAGGAGTGAGTCATCGGACTGGGGACCAAGAAAGGTCCAAGGAGGCACTGAAGTGCTGAAGGAATAAATGGTGGGCTCTGGACTTTAGTTAGTGTTACTCACAATGTGTTAGTGAGAAAAGGTCTGGGTTCAAATAGGCTAGGAAGTGCTGCTCACCCGCAGTTAAATATGTTCATCCGCTGGACAGCCTCTCAGAGCCTCTCTGTTCATCTTCGTCAGAACTGAGAGGAAAAGTTGGCAGTGAGTAAAGGGAGCTGGGAAGCGACACGAGGAAACGACTTGTGGGTCATTGATCCATTGACCCCTCTCTTGTAAACTCTGCCCTCAGGGACATCACTCAAGGACAGCTGAAGCGTGGCCTGGAAGGGCCTGGAGGAGAGATAGTCATTGGGGTGGGACCCAGGCCAGTGGCCGTGGGGATGTGGGAGGCAGGAGGCCAGTGGTCAAGACAGAGTTCTCCCTGGGGTGAAGCATGGGCCCTGCGTGGTCACCATGATCAGGGCGGGCCATGGCACATTGAAGTAAGGCAGGACAAGGAGGCCTGGAGGCCATAAGCTGTGGGTGGGACCTGCGCTCATCCAGAGCTTGCACAGCACTGTCCCGGCGAACGTGGCTGAGGCCTCACTGTGGCCCTGTCCTTTCTTTCTGGGCATCTCTGTCTTTTCCCAGGAGGGAGAAGCAGCAGCAGATTGTCCTACCTTGGCCATAGCAGGATCCTTACTTCCAGGGGCCTGACTGACCCCGTGGCACTCAGGGCAGCCTGCTGGGCGTTGGCTCTTTTTGACCCCTAGCCCTGGTCTCCTGGGGCAAACCCCTGCACCTAAAGAAGAAAGGCCCCCGCCAGCTCCATCCTAATCTCAACCCACTTCTCTCCAAGAAGCTAAAGGAGCCTGCTCGGCTCTCCTTCTCTGGTTCTTTATCCTCCCCCTAAGACCTCAGGCTCATCCCTGGCCCCAAGCCCTTCGTCTTCTGCCCTTATTGCCTCCCAGCAGCCCAGGATTTGCGGCTGTCTAACGCCCTCCGCAGCCTGCCAATTCTCTATCAGCGAAGGCTGAAGAACTGCGTTTGCGAAGAGGGAGTGCCTGGGGCCGCGGCGGGGCTTTGGCGGAGAGGGCAGGGCCTCCCACGAAGGGCGTGGCCTGAGTGTGGGGGCGGGACCTGTGGGCGGGGCGAGATCTGAGGGCCCTGCTAAGGAAAGCCAGTTCCTCCTGCTCCCCAGTTCTGTGCTCTTGTGCCCCCGTCTCAGCGGGTCCCTGCTTAGTCCAGCACCCTGGGGAATGCTGCCCCTGGCTGGCAGCACACCCTGCCCGCGTTCCTCCTGTCTTTGCTCCTGGTCACCGTGCGTCCTGCACAGTTGCCATCCGTGCCCACACGCTGTCCCCGGGGCCCTGGTCTCCCGGTGTGGTTCGGTCTTGGTGTCGCCACTGCGGTCGTCCTGTTTGCCACCGCCGTTTCCATGTGGGCCTTTCCACCAAGAAGCACGCGCCCAGGGCAGGGCCAGCGCGCTGCGGGCACCCTAAGGCCCAAAGCACGTGAGCCTCTCTGCCTCTCTGTCCAGTCTGGCCTGGGACAGACACCTGTGGACACCTGAGGCAAAGGGAAGTCGGGGGCCAGGGACATCTCAGCGTAATAGGGTCTCAGGAAAGCAGGGGAGGCCGGGGCTTGCGAGGCGGAGCTGGGGCAGGCAGGGGAGCCTAGCCCTGCAGGAGGGCAGAATGAGCCGAGGGCAGGCCCCCCGGGGCGGTGCGCGGGGCTACGGAGACCACGCTCCTCGGTCCCCTCCTGTCTGTCTCAAGGGACGCGGCAGGGCACAGGCGCCTGCCTGCTCCTGGCTCCTCCGGCTTTCCCAGGCCCCAGAAGCCAGGACTGTCTGAGTGGGGTGATACGCCTGGACATTTGTTCGGAGATCCCTGCGTGGAGGGCGACCTAGAGGGGAGAGGCTGGAAACAGGCGAGGAGGAGCAGGGCCGCTAGGGGACTGGACGACTGGAACCGGGTCCTCCCTCCCTAAGAAAGGGAAGGGCCTCACCCTTACTGAGAGGAGCGCCTGCGGAGGACGCGGCCCTGCACCTGCGGCTTTCCCGCACCCCGCACGCCCGGCGTAGGTATCTCCTCCCCAACACAAGCAGGGGCAGCCCAGCTGCAGCCGGATCCTGCTTGAGCGCAGCGCTGGGGTCACAGCTTCCGACAGCTACCCAAGGCTTGTCCTCCCTGGGCCCCCTCAGCGGCCTTCCAGAGTTCAGCATCAGCACTCCTGGCACAGACCCCACTGCTGACTCCTTTTGTGTACGGAATTGGTGGGTTCTTGGTCTCACTGACTTCAAGAATGAAGCCGCAGACCCTCGCGGTGAGTGTTACAGCTCTTAAAGTGGCGCATCTGGAGTTTGTTCCTTCTGATATTCTGATGTGTTCAGAGTTTCTTCCTTCTGGTGGGTTCGTGGTCTCGCTGGCTTTAGGAGTGAAGCTGCAGACCTTCGCGGTGAGTGTTACAGCTCATAAAAGCAGTGTGGACCCAAAGAGTGAGCAGTAGCAAGATTTATTGCAAAGAGTAAAAGAACAAAGCTTCCACAGTGTGGAAGGGGACCCGAGTGGGTTGCCGAAGCTGGCTCCCGCAGCCTGCTTTTATTCTCTTATCTGGCCCCACCCACGTCCTCCTGATTGGTAGAGCTGAGTGGTCTGTTCTGACAGGGCGCTGATTGGTGCGTTTACCATCCCTGAGCTAGACATAAAAGTTCTCCACGTCCCCATCAGATCAGTTAGATACAGAGTATCGACAAAAATGGTTCTCCAAGGCCCCACCAGAGCACCTAGATACGGAGTGTCGATTGGTGCACTCACCAACCCTGAGCTAGACACAGGGTGCTGATTGGTGTGTATGCAAACCTTGAGCTAGATACAGAGTGCCAATTGGTGCATTTACAATCCTTGAGCTAGACATAAAGGTTCTCCAAGGCCCCACCAGAGCAGCTAGATACAGAGTGTCAATTGGTGCATTCACAAACCCTGAGCTAGACACAGGGTGCTGATTGGTGTATTTACAATCCCTGAGCTAGACATAAAGGTTCTCCACATCTCCACCAGACTCAGGAGCCCAGCTGGCTTCACCCAGTGGATCCTGCACCAGGGCTGCAGGTGGAGCTGCCTGCCAGTCCTGTGCCGTGCACTCGCACTCCTCAGCCCTTGGGTGGTCGATGGGACTGGGCGCCATGGAGCAGGGGGTGGCGCTTGTCGGGGAGGCTCGGGCCGCACAGGAGCCCGTGGAGGGGGTGGGAGGCTCAGGCATGGCAGGCTACAGGTCCCGAACCCTGCCCCGAAGGAAGGCAGCTAAGGCCTGGTGAGAAATCGAGTGCAGTGCAGGTGGGGCGGCACTGCTGGGGGACGCAGTACACCCTCCACAGCCACTGGCCTGGGTGCTAAGCCCCTCATTGCCCAGGCCGGCAGGGCCAGCCGGCTGCTCCGAGTGGGGGGCCCGCCAAGCCCACGCCCACCTGGAACGCCAGCTGGCCCACAAGCACCGCTCGCAGCCTCGGTTCCCGCTTGCACCCCTCCCTCCACACCTCCCTGCAAGCCGAGGGAGCTGGCTCCTGCCTTGGCCAGCCCAGAAAGGGGCTCCCACAGTGCAGCGGTGGGCTGAAGGGCTCCTCAAGTGCCACCAAAGTGGGAGCCCAGGCAGAGGAGGTGCTGAGAGCAAGCGAGGGCTGTGAGGACTGCCAGCACATTGTCACCTCTCACTTTCACTCCCCCGCCACTCCTTGAGCTATTTGAAATTCTCAAGCCCTCCACCTACAGGGCCCAGTGATGTCACTGGCTGACGTCACCAGCTGTAGAGAAACAGGAGCAGGTTTCTGTTTCCCCTCCTGGCACCTGGCCAAATACCCAGGTATGCACCCAGCCAAATACCCAGGTATGCACCCACCCCCTGCTGCTGTCTCCGTGGGGCTGCCCACCAGACCCCAAGGAGATCGAATGGGGAGTCTGTAGATCCTGATGTTACCAAGCCTCAGAGGGCCAGGAGAAGCTCTGAGCCAGGCCCTCAAACCCGGTAGGGTCCACGGCTGGGAGAAGATCGGGGTCCAACCTGCTCTCCCGCTGTGTGCTGTGGCTGGCTCCAAGGAGGTTGGTGGTCACACTCCACACACCTCTGTCCCCCAGCAGGCTTTCTGGCCTCAGCTCCCACTAGGTTCGGATAAGGGCACAGAGCCACCTGGGAGCAGCTCTTTTCCCACGTCCTGCCCTGGCTGCCGTGGGGGTGGCCTGCTCTACCAAACCCTGCTCTTGGCTCCTGCCAGGGCCGTCTCCAGGGCGACAGCCACACCTGCTGTTATCAGGTCAGGGCTCAAAGAGGTCACAGTTCCCTGTCCTTTCCAGTCTCCTCAGCCCCACCCATGCCTCTAAAACAGACTCTACCAGTGCCCCTAGGGCAGTGCTGGGGTCCTGGCTGGTGGGTGTTTGTTCTTCTTGAACTCATTCCAGTCTTTGATAAGCATTCATTGAACACCTGTTGTGTACACTAGGCCTGTTTAGGTGGTAGGACTGGAAGAACATGACTTGGGTCCTGGCCTCTGACAAGCAAGATCAAAAGCAGGGGGGAAGAGGAAGTGGTGGGGAGATTTAGGACCCCATGTGATCCCCAGCTTCCCAATTCATGTCCCAGAAAGAAAAAAATGGTAACTCTTGGCCATGTTGTTCAATAGTCCCTAATCAGCTATGTCAGCTGAGAACACATCCAGTCCACATAATATTTTAATGATGGTCTAGCACTGTCATTACCTATTTTTTAACAAGATGTCCAAGAAAGCCACCCGTGAGGATGTGAGATTGTCCTCTTGATGTTTTTGTCATGCTCTGCTTCTGCACACAGGAGACACACTCACAGGCAACATGCAAACACACATACATGTGAGAGACACACACACATGTGAGAGACACACACACACAGAGGAGAGTAGCAGGAACTAGAGGCTGGCCAGCTTTTCCTCTTTTTCACTCCACCAACATGTTTTGAGTTCCCTCAGACAGATCAGTCCCCACCAGGTGTGGGGTTGCCCTTCCCTGGCGGAGGTCACCCAGGTAGTTCAGTCAGAGCTCCCAGTGGTGGCCAGGCCGAGAGCAGAGAGGCTTCTCTTGGTCCCTGTCACTCCTCCCTCCTACACCTCCTTTCCCTCTTGGCCCCAATGGCCAAACCATCTCTTGGACTCAGAGGCCTGTGAGGTCTTCTCAGGGTCTCGGGGCCTGGACACACCCCGCCGCTTTTCCTGGCCAAGAAGCTTGATGAGTTGGACATGCAGTGGTAGGTTGGAAGCTGAGGCAAGAGTGGGGCTAGAAAGAGTGGACCTGCTCTGTAATGAAGTATGGGAACATCAGGCATCTCTTGGAACACTGCAGGAAGGTGGGGGAAGGAATGGCACAGAGCGGCAGCCTGAGCAGGGACAGGAGGCCACTCTCCACTGAGCACCTTCAGGTGTTTGCCAAAGTGCAACATGAACCCCTCCCTGAGGGCTGCCTCGCACTAGGCCTTGGTGCTCCCCAGTGGGATCTGAGGATCACAGAGATGCCCATGGTGAAGGAGCTCTACGAACTCAGCTGGCATCAATA
Source organism: Symphalangus syndactylus (assembly GCF_028878055.3). Classification (NCBI taxonomy): domain Eukaryota; kingdom Metazoa; phylum Chordata; class Mammalia; order Primates; family Hylobatidae; genus Symphalangus; species Symphalangus syndactylus. The sequence continues at coordinate 78,464,739 of NC_072426.2, forward strand.
GGAGCTTCAGATCACAAGTGACCAGGAGAATATGTGCCCCTCAAGTACTATAGAAACCTGGAGGAGGTGCTGGGTTTTCCACAATTCCACCCGACCTGCACCCTGGGACAACATAGGGAAGCAGGTGCTGGTAAGGCTGCCGTTGCTGCCCCCCAGGCCTGTGGTGGGGGCAGGGTGCACCATAACAGCCATTGGCCCCATTGGCAGAGCACACTCATATCACCCCCTGCTGCTCACACTAGCCCTGTGTGTACTCAGGGATAGGGACAGAAATCATTCCCATTTCATAGATGGAAAAACTGCGTCACACAGAAAGGACATAATTGACCATACCTAGTAAGTGGTGCTATTAGGGCTGTTACTCGAGCCCCTGCCTGGAACCTGGACTTCCTCCTGCTGAGTTTGGAGAGCCCCATCAGCCCACCCCTGCAGGAACCACCAGCTCCACACTGGCTTCCTAACCCACAAGCATCGCCAACTGTCCATCCCCCTGGAAAACATTCAGTTGCATCTCTATCTTATACCCTTCACAAAATACATTTTGGGTGGACTATTTCCCACATGCAAAATCCACAGTTGCCTTTATTTAAGTCTTAGAGTCAAAAACAGGAGAATAAGTTTATAAACTTAGGTTAAAAATCTTCTCAATTAGCACACAAAAAGCAATAAATGAAAATAGTGATAAACTTGACTTCACCAAAATGAAAATTTTCCATGTGATAAAAGATTCCACAGACAAGCTTGAAAGTCTTTCTACCAAATGGAGAAAGAATTTGCTATGTGTATAAGTGGCCAGAAAATATAAACAAGTCCTGCAAACCAACAGGAAAAGACTAACAATGCAGCGTGAGGCACAGGCCAAGGAGACGAACAAGGGCAAGTGCAAATGCAAGGTGGGAGGTGGGCAAGCCCACCACAGCCATGGCCATGGCCACTGAGGGAGCCTGAGCCACACCTAGGTCAGCATTGAGTTTCCATCAGCTGGCAAATGTTTTGAGCTCATAACACACAGGAAGGGTGCAGGAGTGGGGAGCAGGTGTCTTCTGCATTGCCAGGGATTGTAAAGGGGCGGAGCTGCCCTGGGGCCTCCAGGCAGTGCTACTGATGTGCCACCTGTGCACCCGGGAGCTGGAATTTCCATCCTCAGACTCTCCCAAGACTCCCCCAATATATATGCGGGCAGGTACACAGAAGCCCCAGCAGCACTGCCTGTGACTGAAAACTGAAAGGTCTGGAAAGAATTGAAAATACCATTTGTAAGAAACTGGTAAAAGGAAACTGTGTGTCTGTGTGTGCATGTGTGCATTTGTGTGTGTGCATCCATGTGTGTACACCCATGCCATGGAATGCAATGCTGCAATGAGGTGGACAACGTCTCCAGTGAGGTAGACACCGTCTCCAGTGAGGTAGACACCATCTCCAGTGAGGTAGACACAGGGTGATCTCCAAGGTCAGTGAAAATATTACGTGCACACCAGACCCATTGCTCTTGGAATCAAGACAAACCCACTCCCTGCCTTCCAGGCCCTCCCTGGCCCCTACTTCACTGCCTGCCCTTGCTCGCAGCCCAGCTCCCAGGCCCTCTGCTCCCTTGTGGCCTTTCTCTGACCTCTCATCAACGTCAAGGCTGGCACGCATCCTTCACTCTGTTCTCCCCACTGGAGCCGGCCCTGAGGCTGCTTCCTAAGGCAGCCTTTGCTTAGCCCCTCAAGGTGCACCGTGTTCCTCACTGAGGTAAGACAGGTGCCCAGGGGCCCTGTCTGACTGCACGCTGCACAGAGGCTGGCGGCAGCATTGGCGGCTCAAGGCCAGGCCAAGGTGGCAAGAGAGCAGCCTGTCGAAGGGCAGCCCTTATGAACGGGCTCTCACCTGACTGTAATTGGAATTTGTATGAAGGCTCTACTTCCAGGAACGTCCCTAGCAGATGAATCTGGGCTGGAATCTGTTAGGAAAAAGGCTTATGGGGTGCCTGTATAAACTGGCTATAAAAATATGGGACAATAAGCTGTGGAAATCCACAAGAGGCCTCTGAGGAGGAAAGCCTTCTTATCGCCATTATGTTCCCATGCTCTGAGTGTGACTTGCTGTCTTATCCATAAACATTGTGTTCAAGGAAAAAGACAATCCTTTGAAGCACTGGAATGTGGCTGGACGTGCAGGCTCCTAGTTAAGCCCGCTCCCACTAGCTGCCCTCCAATAAGTTAAAGATACACTGTTTGAGGCCAAAGGACATCCATTTAAGCTGCCACTGCTATAGATTACATGTATGATGCACTGCCTCCCTTTCACCATTTCGCCCTGAACATCTGTTTCTTAGATCTAAGTGACTGTACTCAATAAATAGTGTGGAGATCAGAGCTCTGAGTCGTTTGCAACTTCCATTTTGCTATTGACCCCCTAGCCCCTACTCTGTATGCACTCTTAACCTGTCTCTTCTCATTCCTTCATTGCCACTGGACTTTGGGTACCCTACACGTGGTGTTGAGGCTGGTCCCCAGCAGAATCCCCTGGGAGCCAGCCATAAATCTTCCCAAAATGAGGGTGTGCCGTCTCATTGCTCTGGAGGCACGCTGCTTGCCCCTGGAGCCGACCTGTCATTCTGCGTCCTCCAGGCTCTGCCTGGAGCCAGGAGCCAGGCCAGGGACAGGTGGACAGGAGTTGGCAGTCACTTTGAAGGAAAACAATTTTATCATTTAATTAAGAGCCTCTCAGAAAAGTGAGCTTTGTTTCTTCTTGGGCTGGTCAAAGGAAATGAGAAGTGACATTTTCCCACCCTACCTTTCCCTTGGCCCAGGACGCTCAGGCTGGAGGCACAGGATGTAGGCAGCCTCAGGCTGTGTGCATCCAGGGCTGGGCCTAGGGGCAGTGGCAGAGCGTGCAGCCTTTGCTGGGCTCCGGCTGTGCCCAGTGCTCTCACTCCCTCATTTGCTCTCATAAATGCCATCTGCATTATCGATCACCTTCTGGGACCCTCCACAATGCAGGGGCTTCAGGCTGCACCCACTCTTTGAGAGTGCTGCACTCTTATACTCTCTGCCTCTCCTAAGCATGTGTGTGACAGCAAGATGGCTGCAGATACGCGACTACCAATGATCAATCAACTCTTAAATGATCCTCAATAAACACTGAGGTAATCACCAGGAGCCCCTCACCAGTGTGTCTGTACCCATCTGTTGCTCTATCCACCCTGATGCATGACTGACAAGTGTTCACGCATGCACCACTGGCAGGCTCCACTCCTGCTTTGGAGAATGTAGACAGGGCGTCACTCTCCGGGCTCCCGTCTCCGGGGGAGATGGAGTGTGGGAGGGGAACTCACGAAGCACCTCCCAAGCCAGTTTCTGACCCTGCAATTGCCCAGACTCTAAGGGGACTGACCCACAAACTCACTGAGCTCCACAGAGCTGAACCTGGGGGCCCAGAAGGGGCTGGCCTGGCCTGGTGCAAAGACCCCCGGCAGAAGAGCTCAAATATCCTCAATTCTCTCCCAGTACGGGGCACCCAAAACATGCAGCTCCATTTTAATGAGCAGCTGCTGTCTTTTTTTGGCTGCTATGGGTTGGCTTTGTCCAGGATACAACCTCTGGGCAGCCTGAATCCAGCCAGCACGTGAGGCATGTGCCTGGAGAACTGTAAGAACATTGGGGCTTCATACCTCACTTTACAAGGCAGCAAATGGAGGCCACAGAGGGCAAGACACACGGCCAAGGATGCACAGGGGCAGGATGAGGAATGGGGCCTTGCTCCCACCCTGCACTAGGAGACCCAGGCCCACCTATTCCAGACAAGGAGTCCGTGGGCCAGGGGTGGGACTCATCTGTGCGTGGAGGGCCCAGGCTGGTTCTTCCCAGAAGGGGCAGGTGGTCAACACTGCGTCAGGGAGGGACAAATGGCATCTACTCAGCAGAGGGTTTTGGCACGTCCTTAGTTCTTGGGCTTCACTGGGCCTTCCTGCCAACAAGCATGGCCCCTGGCCCCATGTGGACACTCTCCCAGGGTACAGTCCATGGCTGGCCAGCCTGAGCTGCTCCAGACAGGCCAGCAGAAGTATCCAAGTGACTAGAGCCACCTAGACCTGAGCACACGTCCATTTGTTCTTGCAGCAACTACTTACTGAGCCTGGGCAGAGACAAGATGACCCATCCTGGATGCAGGCTATGAAGAATATAAAGCAGGGCTGGTGGGGTAGGGACATCACGCAAATGTAGTGGGTTGGTGGAGAAGCCTCTCTGCCAAGGTAGCCAACAAGGAGAAGCCAGATGTGCTGACAGCTGTCTAGGGCGGAGAGCCCCAGAGCAAAGGCCTTGTGGCAGGAATGGGCTTGGAGTGTTCCAGGCAGGAGAAAGACCAGCGTGATGGAGCCAAGTGAACCAGGAAAGTGCAAAGGCCAGAGAAGCACGCAGCCTGGGGCATGGGTTCCATTCCCAGTGCAGGAAACTGGGATTTGAAGCAAGGGTTGGCATGGTTGATATTTTCAGAAGACTCAGTCTGAGAGAGGCCCCGGATGCCGGGCTGAGGAGGTGGAACTTCCTTCTGGAGGAGAAAGGAAGCCCAAAGAGGCTCTTCAGCAGGGAGCTGGCAGGTCACTCGCCAGCTGTGGGAGCCAGCCTATTCTCCAGGAGCTGTGCAGGTGCTGGGTGCCATCAAGACAGCACCACTCCTCCTAGCTGTGAGACTTGGGACAGGGTCACCTTCTCAAATTCTGTTTTCTTCTCTGTAAAATAGAGATGAAATTTTAGACAATAACCAGCTATTCCCGCCAAACACCATGCAAAAAGTAGTGGCTTGTTCCCACTCACACCATCAAAGACTGAGCGGGGAGCCTGGACTTCCACCCTGGCCAGGCTATAATGAAGTGCCCAATCTCCCTGTCTTCCTGTTGAGCAGTATCAGAGAGGGCTCAGTGAGGGTCCAGGACCTTCATCCCCACCAGGCAGTAACCAGCCCCGTCCACCTCATGGTGTCAGTAGAGGCTGCACAGGGAGCCAGAGCCCTCAGGGGAACCTGGACCCCTATGCCCACCTTCCACACTGTGCCTGCCAGAATGGTGTCAGAAGCCGTCAGCTAAACCAGAAGATTTAAACTCAGATTCAGAATGTCATTATATACTGCACAAATAACAGAATACAGGAGCTCAGCAGCAGCATGGGAGGACAAAGGAACACATCCGTGAACTCCAAGAGAAACTACATAAATTATTTAATCTGAACCACAAAGCTACAATAGATTGAAAATGAAAACAAAAAGAACAATCCCTCAGGAACCTGTGAGACTGTAACAAAAGATCTATTTCATATTACTGAGTCTCAGAAGGAGAGGAGAAAGAGGTGGGCCTTAAAAAGGACTCAAAGATACAATGGTTGAAACCCTAAATCTGGCAAAAGACATACACTTACGAATTCAAGAAGCTGAGTTACTCAAATAGGATAAACCAAAAAAAATCCACACCACAACACTTCACGGTTAAGCTCCTGAAAAATAAAAACAAAGAAAAAATCTTAAAAGCAATTGGGAGAGAAAGGACCCCTTCCTACCTATAAGGGAAAAAAAAAAAGAATGACAACATATTTCTCATTAGAAAGCACAGAGGTCAAAAGTGGCACATTTTTCAAGTGCTGAAAGAAAATAACTATCAACTGAGAATTCTATTTCCAGTAAAATATTCTTTGGGAACAAAGGAAATTAAGATATTCTCAGATGAAGGAAAAATAACAGAATTTGACAATAGCTGACCTACCCTAGAATGATTAAAAGAAGTTCTCTAAAAGAAAGAAAATATTAAAATAAGGACTCTCGAAGCATCAGAAAGGAAGAGAAAAACAGTAAGAGTAAAAAATACTGGTAAACATTTCCTTCTCATTTTCAGTTTTTCTAAATTATGTTTGCAGTTGTCACAAAAATTATACTGTCTGATGTATTTCTGTATGCATATTGAGAAAATATTTAAGACAATTGTATTATAAATATAGGAGGATAAAGTAGCTTGAAAGGGCATGAGTTTTCTATACTTAAACTTGTAAAATATTAACATCAGTACACTAAATTATGTATATATAATGTAATACATCAAATAGCCATTTAAAAAGCTATACAAAAAGATACACTCAAAACACACTATAGACAAATCAAGATAGAATTCTAAAAAACTTTAAATAACCCACTGGAAGGAGAAAAAAGCTCAGATAAACTAAAAATAGTGAGAACAAACAAAATCAAAATAAAAAATAAAATGGACAACTTAAGCCCTAACATGTCAATAATTACATAAAAATGCAAATGGTCTAAATATACCAATTAAAAGACAGAGACTGGCAGAATAAATTAAAAATATGACCCACCTATATGCTGTCTTATTATAAGAAACTCACTTCAAATATAATGATATGGGTAGGCTGGAAGTAAAATGATGGAAAAAGATATCTCAGGCAAACATCAATAAAAAGAAAGAAAGCAGGAAAAAGTATATTAAGTATGAGATAAAGTACATTTTAGAGCAAATAAAATTACTGGAGACAGAAAGAGACATTATATAAGGATGAATGGGTCACCCACCAAGAAGACATAGCAATTCTAAACATGTATGCACCAAACAACAGAGCTGAAAAATATGTGAAGCAAAATCTGATAAAACTAAAAATGAGAAATATATAAATCCACACCTCTTTCAAAAATTCATAGAACTACTATCTCAACACAGAATTATTTTCAACAATTCATAGAACTACTAACAGAAAATTAGCAAAGATCTGGAAGAACTCAACAACACCATCAAAGAACAGTGTCTATTCAACAGATGGAGAAAGCCACATGTGGTAACAGTAGAATACACATTCTTTTCAAATGCCCATGGAACACATTCCAAAAGAGACTATATGTAGGCCTTAAAATAAACCTCAAAAATTTAAAAATAATTGAAGTTATGTAGAGCGTGTTCTCTGACTGCAATGGAATTCAACTAGAAATCAATGATGGAAAGATAATAGGAAAATCTCTAAAGAGTTGAAAACAAAACAACACATGTCTAAATAATCCATTACTCAAAGAGGAAACCTCAAGGGATATATAAACGTATATTGGACTAAATGAAAATGAAAATGCAATATACCAAAATTGTAGGACACAGCTAATATAGTGCTGAAAAGATGGTGGATAGCACTAAATGCCTATATCACAGAAGAGGAAACATCTTAAGTCATTAATCTATGTTTACATCTCAAGAATCTAGAAGAGAAGAGCAAAATAAATCCAAAGCAAGTAAGAGGGAACAATAAAAATAAAAGCAGACATCAGTGAAATTTAAAACAGAAAAACTATAGATAAAATAAATGAAACAAAAAGATTCTTTTAAAAGATCGATAAAATTGACAAACCTTTAGCAAGACTGATGAAGAAGAAAGAGAAAACACAAATCATCAGTATCGTGAATGAAACAGGATATCACTGCAGACCCTGAAGACTGAAGGAAATCAAGGAAATATTATGAACAACTTTACACATGTAAATTTGACAACTTACAGAAAATGGATGAGTCCCTCCAAAACCAACTACACCTCACTGAATGTAAAATAGATACGTCAAATAGCCTATATCCATTAGTAAAATTGAATTCATAATTTAAAACCTCCCCAGAAAGAAATCTTCAGGTCCAGATGGCATCACTGCAAAATTGTACCAAATGTTTAAAGAAGAATTAACACCAATTCAGCACAGCCTTTTCCAGAAAATAGAACAGAAGCAAATGCTTCCCAATACTATTACTAGTATTACCCTGATATAAAACTAAGTCTGTCTTAGTCTGTACCCAAATAAGAAATAAAAGGCATTCAGACTGGGAAGGAAGTAATAAAACTGCCCCTGTTGCTAATGACATGATTCATCTGTAACAGACTAAGAGAGTATTAAAATAGAAAACCATAGACCAATATTCCTCATAAATATAGATCTAAATATTTCTAACAAAATATTGGCAAATAAAACTTAGCAATCTATAAAAATAATAATATGCCATGACCAAGTGGGGTTTACTCCAAGGATGCAAAAGTAGTTTCAATATGTGAAAATCAATCAGTGTAATCCGCTTGATAAACAGGCTAAAGAAGAAAAATCACATAATCATATTAATTGAGGAAGAAAATGTATTTGACAAAATTCAGCACCCTTGAGGGATAGGGGTATGGGGAATGACTGGCTGTTTAACAGGCTGGGCTTTCCTCCGGGATGGTGAAAATATTCTGGAGCTAGATAGTGGTGATAATTGCACAATATTGTAACTGTCCTAAAGTCACTGAATGTACAGTTTATACTGCTTAGAATGGTAAATTTTAAGTTATGTGTATTTTATGAAAATAAAAATTTAAATTCAACACCTATTCGTAAAGAAACACATAAAAATAAGAACAGAGGGGAATGTTCTCAACTTAATAAAGAATATTGACAAAAACCTAACATTTAACATTATACCTACTGGTGAAAGTCTGGATAATTTCCCCAAAGATCAGGAGAAAGGCAAGGGTACTTCTTTTGCCACTTCGGTTCAGCAGCATCCTAGAGTTTCTAGATAATGCAATAAAGCAAGAAAAAGAAATAAAAGTCATTCAAGCTAGGGAGGAAGAAATAAAACTTCCCATGTTTGCTAATGACATGATTGTCTATATAGGAAATTTTAAGAAATTTACCCAAAAAAGCAAAAAATAAAGCAAAAAACCAAAACCAAAACAAAACTGTCACAAATAAATGAGTTAAGCAAAGTCTCAGGTTATGAGGTAAACATACAAAGAAACTGATGAGCTTCTATACACTAGCATGAACACAGGGACACTGGAATTAAAAATTACAGTAACTAAAAATAATGAAATACTTAGGTATAAATCTAACAAAACATGTTCAGGACTTCTATGCCAAAAACCACAAAATGCTGATGAAAGAAATTTTTTAAAAATCTAAATAAATGGAGAGACATACTGTGTTCATGGATTGGAAGTCTCCACATGGGAAGACATCAATTCTCTTTAAGTTGATTTTCAGGTTTAACACAATTTCTATCAAAATTTCAGCAAGACTTTTTGAAGATACAGATGTTGTTCTAAAATTTACATGGAAATGCAAAGGAACTGGGATAGCTAAAACAATTTTGAAAAAGAATAGAGTAGGAGGAATCAATCTATGTGATTTTAAGATATTATTTAGCTACAGTTATCAAGACTGTGAAGCATTGGTAGAGAGTTAGTTACATAGATTAATGGAACAGAGTAGAGAACCCAGAAATAAACCCACAGCAATATGTCCAGCTGATTTTTGACAAAGGTGCAAAAATAATTCAATGGAGCAAAGATGGTGCCAGAGAAATCAGACATTCGTAGGCAAAAACCAACCAAACAGAAACCTGAACCTCGACCCAAATCTCACATCTGATTTTTAAAAATTAACTTAAAAAGGATAATAGATTTAAATGTAAAATTTAAAACTATAAAACTTTTAGCAAAAAGTAATAGAAAGTTTTCAGGATTTAGGACTAGGCAAAGTGTTCTTAAATTTGATGCAAGACACAAAATTCATAAAAAGAAAAATTGATACATTGGATTCAGCAGGATGAACAATTTTTGCTCTGCAAAATATCACTCTGGAAGGCCAAGGTAGGTAGATCATGAGGTCAGGAGTTCGAGACCAGCCTGGCCAACATAGTGAAACCCCGTCTTTACTAAAAATACAAAAAATTAGCCAGGGGTGGTGGCAGGCACCTGTAATCCTAGCTACTCAGGAGGCTGAAGCAGGAGGATCACTTGAACTCAGTAGGTGGAGGTTGCAGTGAGCTGAGATCATGCTATTGCACTCCCGCCCTAGTGACAGTGTGAGACTCTGCTTCAAAGAAAAAAAAAAGAGGATAAAAAGACAATCTACAGACTGGGAGAAAGTATTTGCAAACCACATATCTGACAAAAAATAGTCTAAAATATTCAAAGAATTCTCAGAACACAACAAAAATCCAATTAGCAAACAGGCAGAAGTAAAGAGATCTTTCACCAAAGAGATGGCAAATAAGCACATAAAACTGACTGTCAGTGATGTGTAAATTAAAACCACTACACACTTATCAGAATGACTAAAATAAAAATAAAAAAATAGCCACACTAGCAAATGCTGGCAAGGATACAGATAAAGTGGATCACTCATTCATTGCTGTTGAGAATGTAAAATGATAAAGACACTCTGGAAAACAGTCTATCAGTTTCTTTAAAAACTAAATATGATGAAACATCCCTGTCTGACAGTTTTGAAGAGAGTAGTGGCTCTCCCAGCACAGAGTTTGAGATCTGAGAATGGACAGACGGCCTCCTCAAGTGGGTCCTTGATCCCCGAGTAGCCTAACTGGGAGACACCTCCCAGTATGGGCTAACACCTCATATAGCTGGGTGCCCCTCTGAGACGAAGCTTCCAGAGGAAGGATCAGGCAATAACATTTGCCATTCTGCAATATTTGCTGTTCTGCAGCCTCCACTGGTGATACCCAGACAAACAGAGTTTGGAGTGGACCTCTAGCAAACTCCACAGACCTGCAGCTGAGGGTCCTGACTGTTAGAAGGAAAACTAACAAACAGAAAGGTAATCCACACCAAAATCCCATCTGTACATCACCATCATCAAAGACCAAAAGTAGATAAAACCACAAAGATGGGGAAAAAACAGAGCAGAAAAACTGGAAACTCTAAAAATCAGAGCGCCTCTCCTCCTCCAAAGGAATGCAGCTCCTCGCCAGCAATGGAACAAAGCTGGATGGAGAATGACTTTGATGAGTTGAGAGAAGAAGGCTTCAGACAATTGGTAATAACAAACTTCTCTGAGCTAAAGGAAGATATTCGAATCCATCGTGAAGAAGCTAAAAACCTTGAAAAAAGATTAGACGAATGGCTAACTAGAATAAACAGTGTAGAGAAGACATTTAAGAAGTGCTCCTTAAATGATCTGATGGAGCTGAAAGCCATGGCACAAGAACTACGTGATGCATGCACAAGCTTCAGAAGCCAACTTGATCAAGTGGAAGAAAGGATATCAGTGACTGAAGATCAAATAAATGAAATGAAGCAAGAAGAGAAGTTTAGAGAAAAAAGAGTAGAAAGAAATGAACAAAGCCTCCAAGAAATATGGGACTATGTGAAAAGACCAAATCTACGTCTGGTTGGTGTACTTGAAACTGACGGGGAGAATGGAACCAAGTTGGAAAACACTCTGCAGGATATTATCCAGGAGAACTTCCCCAACCTAGCAAGGCAGGCTAGCATTCAAGTTCAGGAAATACAGAGAATGCCACAAAGATACTCCTCGAGAAGAGCAACTCCAAGACGCATAATTGTCAGATTCACCAAAGTTGAAATGAAGGAAAAAATGTTAAGAGCAGCTAGAAAGAAAGGCTGGGTTACCCACAAAGAGAAGCCCTTCAGACTAACAGCTGATCTCTCGGCAGAAACTCTACAAGCCAGAAGAGTTGGGGCCAATATTCAACATTCTTAAAGAAAAGAATTTTCAACCCAGAATTTCATATCCAGCCAAACTAAACTTCATAAGTGAAGGAGAAATAAAATCCTTTACAGACAAGCAAATGCTGAGAGATTTTGTCACCACCTGGCCTGCCTTACAAGAGATCCTGAAGGAAGCACTAAACATGGAAAGCAACAACTGGTACTAGCCACTGCAAAAACATGCCAAATTGTAAAGACCATCAAGGCTAGGAAGAAACTGCATCAACTAATGAGCAAAACAACCAGCTAACATCATAATGACAGGATCAAATTCACACATAACAATATTAACCTTAAACATAAATGGGCTAAATACTCCAATTAAAAGACACAGACTGGCAAATTGGATAAAGAGTCAAGACCCATCATTGTGCTGTATTCAAGAGACCCATCTCGTGCAGACACACACATAGGCTCAAAATAAAGGGATAGAGGAAGATCTACCAAGCAAATGGAAAAAAAAAAAAAAGCAGGGGTTGCAATCCTAGTCTCTGATAAAACAGACTTTAAACCAACAAGATCAAAAGAGACAAAGAAAGCCATTACATAATGGTAAAGGGAGCAATTCAACAAGAAGAGCTAACTAACCTAACTATATATGCACCAGTACAGGAGCACCCAGATTCATAAAGCAAGCCCTTAGAGACGTACAAAGAGACTTAGACACCCACACAATAATAATGGGAGACTTTAACACCCCACTGTCAATATTAGACAGATGAATGAGACAGAATGTTAACAAGGATATCCAGGAATTTGAACTCAGCTCTGCACCAAGTGGACCTAGCAGACATCTACAGAACTCTCCACCCTAAATCAACAGAATATACATTCTTCTCAGCACCACATTGCACTTATTCCAAAATTGACCACATATTTGGAAGTAAAGCACTCCTCAGCAAATGTAAAAGAACAGAAATTATAACAAACTGTCTCTCAGACCACAGTGCAATCAAACTAGAACTCAGGGTTAAGAAACTCACTCAAAACCACTCAACTACATGGAAACTGAACAACCTGCTCCTGAACGACTACTGGGTACATAACGAAATGAAGGCAGAAATAAAGATGTTCTTTGAAACCAACGAGAACAAAGACACAACATACCAGAATCTCTGGGACACATTCAAAGCAGTTTGTAGAGGGAAATTTATAGCACTAAATGCCCACAAGAGAAAGCAAGAAAGATCCAAAATTGACACCCTAACATCACAATTAAAAGAACTAGAAAAGCAAGAACAAACACATTCAAAAGCTAGCAGAAGGCAAGAAATAACTAAAATCAGAGCAGAACTGAAGGAAATAGAGACACAAAAAACTCTTCAAAAAATTAATGAATGCAGGAGCTGGTTTTTTGAAAAGATCAACAAAATCAATAGACTGCTAACAAGACTAATAAAGAAGAAAAGAGAGAAGAATCAAATAGACGCAAGAAAAAATGATAAAGGGGACATCATCACTGATCCCACAGAAATACAAACTACCATCAGAGAACACTACAAACACCTCTACACAAATAAACTAGAAAATCTAGAAGAAATGGATAAATTCCTTGACACATACACCCTCCCAAGACTAAACCAGGAAGAAGTTGAATCTCTGAATAGACCAATAACGGGCTGCAAAATTATGGCAATAATCAATAGCTTACCCACCAAAAAAAATCCAGGACCAGATGGATTCACAGCTGAATTCTACCAGAGGTACAAGGAGGAGCTATACCATTCCTTCTGAAACTATTCCAATCAATAGAAAAAGAGGGAATCCTCCCTAACTCATTTTATGAGGCCAGCATCATCCTGATACCAAGGCCTGGCAGAGGCACAACCAAAAAAGAGAATTGTAGACCGATATCCTTGATGAACATTGATGCAAAAATCCTCAATAAAATACTGGCAAACCGAATCCAGCAGCATATCAAAAAGCTTATCCACCATGATCAAGTGGGCTTCATCCCTGGGAAGCAAGGCTGAAATGAAAATCAATAAATGTAATCCAGCATATAAACAGAACCAAAGACAAAAACCACATGATTATCTCAATAGATGCAGAAAACGCCTTTGACAAAATTCAACAAAGCTTCATGCTAAAAACTCTCAATAAATTAGGTATTGATAGGACGTATCTCAAAATAATAAGAGCTATCTATGACAAACCCACAGCCAATATCATACTGAATGGGCAAAAATTGCCCTTTGAAAACTGGCACAAGACAGGGATGCCCTCTCTCACCACTCCTATTCAACATAGTGTTGGAAGTTCTGGCCAGGGCAATTAGGCAGGAGAAGGAAATAAAAGGTATTCAATTAGGAAAAGAGGATGTCAAAGTGTCCCTGTTTGCAGATGACATGATTGTATATCTAGAAAACCCCATTGTCTCAGCCCAAAGTCTTCTTAAGCTGATAAGCAACTTCAGCAAAGTCTCAGGATACAAAATCAATGTATGAAAATCACAAGCATTCTTATACACCAATCACAGACAAACAGAGAGCCAAATCATGAGTGAACTCCCATTCACAATTGCTTCAAAGAGAATAAAATATCTAGGAATCCAACTTACAAGGGATATGAAGGACCTCTTCAAGGAGAGCTACAAACCACTGCTCAATGAAATAAAGGAGGATACAAACAAATGGAAGAACATTCCATGCTCATAGGTAGGAAGAATCAATATTGTGAAAATGGCCATACTGCCCAAGGTAATTTATAGATTCAACGCCATCCCCATCAAGCTACCAATGACTTTCTTCACAGAATTAGAAAAAACTACTTTAAAGTTCATATGGAACCAAAAAAGAGTCCGCATCACCAAGTCAATCCTAAGCCAAAAGAACAAAGCCAGAGGCATCACGCTATCTGACTTCAAACTATACTACAAGCCTACAGTAACCAAAACAGCATGGTACTGGTACCAAAACAGAGATATAGATCAATGGAACAGAACAGAGCCCTCAGAAATAATGCCGCATATCTACACCCATCTGATCTTTGACAAACCTGACAAAAACAAGCAATGGGGAAAGGATTCCCTATTTAATAAATGGTGCTGGGAAAACTGGCTAGCCATAGGTAGAAAGCTGAAACTGGATCCCTTCCTTACACCTTATACAAAAATTAATTCAAGATGGATTAAAGACTTACATGTTAGACCTAAAACCATTAAAATCCTACAAGAAAACCTAGGCAATACCATTCAGGACATAGGCGTGGGCAAGGACTTCATGTCTAAAACACGAAAAGCAATGGCAACAAAAGCCAAAATTGACAAATGGGATCTAATTAAACTAAAGAGCTTCTGCACAGCAAAAGAAACTACCATCAGAGTGAACAGGCAACCTACAAAATGGGATAAAATTTTCGCAACCTACTCATCTGACAAAGGGCTAATATTCAGAATCTACAATGAACTCAAACAAATTTACAAGAAAAAAACAAACAACCCCATCAAAAAGTGGGCAAAGGATATGAACAGACACTTCTCAAAAGAAGACAGTTAAGCAGCCAAAAAACACATTAAAAAAATGCTCATCATCACTGGCCATCAGAGAAATGCAAATCAAAACCACAATGAGATA
Source organism: Symphalangus syndactylus (assembly GCF_028878055.3). NCBI lineage: Eukaryota > Metazoa > Chordata > Mammalia > Primates > Hylobatidae > Symphalangus > Symphalangus syndactylus. The sequence goes on from NC_072426.2 coordinate 78,479,827, forward strand.
CCATCTCACACCAATTAGAATGGTGATCATTAAAAAGTCAGGAAACAACAGGTGCTGGAGAGGATGTGGAGAAATAGGAACACTTTTACACTGTTGGTGGGACTGTAAACGAGTTCAACCATTGTGAAAGTCAGTGTGGCGATTCCTCAGGGATCTAGAGCTAGAAATACCATTTGACACAACCATCCCATATACCCAAAGGATTATAAATACCCAAAGGATTATATATCATGCTGCTATAAAGACACATGCACACGTATGTTTATTGCAGCACTATTCAGAATAGCAAAGACTTGGAACCAACCCAAATGTCCAAAAACGATAGACTGGATTAAGAAAATGTGGCACATATACACCATGGAATACTATGCAGCCATAAAAAATGACGAGTTCATGTCCTTTGTAGGGACATGGATGAAACTGGAAACCATCATTCTCAGCAAACTATCGCAAGGACAAAAAAACAAACACTGCATGTTCTCACTCATAGGTGGGAATTGAACAATGAGAACACATGGACACAGGAAGGGGAACATCACATTCTGGGGACTGTTGTGGGGTGGGGGGAGCAGGGAGGGACAGCATTAGGAGATATACCTAATGCTAAATGAGGGGTTAATGGGTGCAGCACACCAACATGGCACATGTATACATACGTAACAAACCTGCACATTGCGCACATGTACCCTAAAACTTAAAGTATAACAATAATAATAATAAATAAATAAACTACCTGTGTGCTGTATTTTTTAAATAATTGGCCCATTACTATGTTTTTAGAGATGAGAAAAAATAGTTCCATAGTTATTTAGTTATCTGAATAGCTATGGTTTCATGATCCTGTAATGTGTTTTAAGTAGTTATTCAAGGAAACAAGGAACCATCAAATCAAATATTGGTAGCAAACAGCCATTTCATTTCTCTCACATAGTAGTCTGGAGATATCCAAGTGTCATGGAAGTATTAAGTTCCAATTTTTGAGATCATTAAGTGAACCATAATCCCTTCATTTTATTTTTCTGCCACCATTTTCAAGAGTATTGTCATCTGCATGGTGAACCTGGTTCGTCACCACATCTTTGCAACAGGAAAAGGAAGGGGAAGATCATGTGTATAATGTTTTCAGGCCAACATTCGCAACCAAAAACAAGGCTTTATTAACTTTTGCCTTTAAGAGCCTGCAGTGTTGAGCCCTCTTTTATTCCTAGTATTACTACCTTTGGTATGAACTTTTTTTAGTGATTACTCTAGAAGTTTATGCATGTTATTGACTAAAGAAACAAATAATCTGTATTGTATCACTTTTCAAGCCCACAGAAATGCATAAGGCTTATAATTTAGACACTTTTTAATTATTTTTAAGGCTGTGAGCCTGTAAAATACTGTCGATATATATAAAAATGTGTATAAATACCACTAGATAGCTTATATTGAAGAGATACTGTCTAGATTTTTGTCCAGAGTAGATTGGTTGCTGTTTCTTAGGTGTGTTTCTCAATACATTGTCTCAATATTTTAAAGCACATAGAAATTTGAATATTGTTTAACCTCATATAGTCCTTTGTTTATAGGTTGTTTAATATTTCTAAAGACTAATAACATCACAGCCCCCTTTAAGATTCAGTAATATTAATAAAATTTGAGGTATATAGAGTTATAATCCAACAAAGCCAGAGGAAAATTGTTAAATTATATAGCTGTAGAGCAGGAAATGAAACCCAGGTTCCAAGCTCTAAGGGGTCCATGAGCTACCACAGAAGTGTATCAGTGATGGGCATAAAGTTGGCAGAATTACAAGATTTTTAAGAGAGGGAGCTGTGGAGCCTAACTCTATGTGAACATAAATTTTTAAACTGCATTGGTGCCTCAGTTTATCCATCTTTCCAATGGAGATAGTACTAAGTTTTTCTTTTTCTTCTCAGTTGACTGAATTATTTCCCTAGTCTGTCTTGTTGCCACTCTTGATGCCCACATGAGAGGACCTGAGGTAATTTCTGACAGCCTGGGACAGGTTAGGAGAAATCAAAGGTGTCACAAACCCCATTTTAGGAGAAACCTATTTTCCTCATGGAACCCCAAGAACTATAAGCAGACAGGTCCCTCTCAATATCTAAGGCTCTTGTGTTAGCTGACCTTTTTGATTTGGGTGAGCATCAGAAATTAGTAGGGAAGAGAGATACAAAGAAAATTATGGATTTAAACATGTATTTATGGCAAGAAAGGTTATGAAGAAAATAAATTTTATATGAGAGAGGATCTTGTGTGGCAAATTATTTTCCTGAAGTAGAATGACTAGCAAAGAGGGGAATATAGGACAAGTCAGAAAGTGCAAATTTGTCATAGTCGGTCTTTGAAAGGTGTGATGGGAGAGAAAAACTTACAACTGCTAGATGTTCTCCTGTCTAGAAGTGCTATGTGTGTGATGTTTGTATAAATGAGCTCTAATTAATTGGCTTGAAAGAACATGAAAGCTCTTAAATATTATGTAAAAACAATAGAAACTCTAATGCCTTTTATTTCACGACTTCAGTAATTTTTGGGAAATGAAGACAGTTTCAAAATCATTGGTAAAATAAAAAAGTCTTCAAAATTTAGACATTTGGTCTAAATTAAGTCAGGTTAAATTTGCTTAGTGCTTTAATGTCATAAACTGCTTTGACTTTGGACAATTGTTCAGTGTACCTGGTTTAGAGCCATTTGATTTCTAGGTAAGGCTTGGGGACAGGTGGAGTTAGCCATGTGTCCTAGCTATGCCAGAAAGAGTCAGACTTTATCTGCAGTTCTGTCTTGTATCCTAGACTCTTCACCTTGTGATTAAACCTGCTTACACTGAAAAGAAAAATTTGTGTTTTTTTATTTTTAAAAGGCATGGGAATATGTTTTTTTATAAAACCAAGTTTTGTGTGACTTAGAAAGTTTAAGAATTATTTTAGTTGAAAGAAAACAAAGTTTAAGCAGGCTAGAGAAGGTTTATGAAAGTTAACTTTGTAAAGAATTCTGTGTGAGCAAGTTGACTAAAATTAAAAGGACAGTGATGTTAGATATAATAAATGCAGGTACCCTTCCACTTTATCATCTATTTCTTCAGTTATAAATATTTACATCTAAAATTTCCAAAAACCCCTTCACTATCATATTAAAACACAACTGTGTTCTCCTTGCACTGCATTCCTTTTTCAGAGTATCCTGAAATTTCATCAGTAGACTCAGATTCAGAAGATGGTGGAGAAGAACCTTATGAAAGTGTTCATAAGTGCATTTACTTTAAAGTAAGGCAAGGGTTTTCTGTACATGGTGGTCATCACAGCATCATTTGTTGCAGCAAAACACTGGTAAAAACATCAATGTTTATCAATGAGGAATTGTTCAGATAAATGATGATTTGTGTCTTTCTTTTTTTATTTCTTTTTTTATTAATTTTTTTTGCACACAAAACAATAAACATTTTCTAAAAATACATACAAACAAAAAGATGCATATCAAACATATTAGGAAGGTTGCACATGGGAAGACGAATTGTGTCTTTCAAGTCTCAGCTATTAAAAAGCACCCTCTTTTCATCACATTTGGTTCTGGGCCTGAAGTCTTTCAGAGGTTACTCAGAACAGTGGAATCCTGTCTCCTGTGACTAATCCAGACAGCAGCTTCCTATTTCATCCTTCATCATTTTCCAAAAGTTTGTGAAGATAATTTCTTGATGACCCATCCTCTTGGTTTACTTTGCAGTTAACAATTTCATTCCTTCATTAGATTATCTGTTTGAAGCTGAGGGTTGTATGTGTTATACTCTGGAGGGAGCAGAGGCAAACAGCTACACCCAAATGAGTTATCTTGCACTAAATGTTCATTATAAGAATGTGAATACATTCATAGATCATAAATCTGTCAGTAATGTTTACTTGCATGATTCTTAGTTAGAACTTCACTCACTGGTGATACTGTGCTGGTTGGATCATGCGTGCAATTCTTATGCATTGGAATTGCATTCAAACCACCATTGCCTACCTACTCAATTTTTATTGCCTTTTGATTAAAAACACTTGTGAATGTTTCCCCTGCATGCAAATATGGGAACTGCAGTTTCATTCTAAGTAGAAACTCTTTGGCATTGAAATGCCATAATAAGATACACAGCTATCAGTGGGCAACAATTCACTGTTAGTTAGGAATTTACATTGGTAATTTTCATATCCTTCATTATCCAGACTTTGTGGCAAGAAAATGAAATTCTTTAATTTTTTTTCTAGAGGAATTACACAATATTGCTATTATCAAACCCAACACTGTGATTAGTAGAAAAGGTCTAGAAATTAAAAACAAAAGTAGGTAATATTTTCCAACTATGATTAAATTAATTGCAAAATAACAACCTCTTAATTGTCAATTTGGAGACAAGGTTATCATTTAGAGTGAAATAGAACATAATGCATTGCTGGCGCTAGTTACCACTAAAGCCTTTGAGCACTTTATATGTTTACAAAGGCTCAGTCTACTCATGTGTCCTTCTGTAAATAATCCTACTCTACCAGCATCCCATGTAAATTTTAAAAATTATAATTCTTACCTTAGATTGTAACAAGTGTTCTTATTTAATTATATGTAAAGCAATCTTGCTATAAACTCACATTAGCTTGCCTCATTCCCTGTATGTTTGTTATAAAATGTATGGTCCTTTTCAATATATGATAGTTTAAAGATGCATTTAATAGTTTGTTTTAGAACCAAAATAAATCTTTTATTTTATATACAGGAAAATTACAGTCAAATTCAGAGGTCAGAAAACTTCTCCTGTAAAGGGCGAAATAGTAACTATTTTCAGGTTTGCTCAGCATGTGGTCTCTGTCAACTGAACTCTGAAGTCATACCAAGACAGCAGCAATAAACAATGTGTCAATGAATGAGTGGAGCTATGCTCCAATAAACTTCATTTACAAAAAACAAGTGGTGGGCCAAATTTTGACTGGAGGCTGTAGTTTGCTGACCCCTGAACAATTACTTTTTCATGAAACAACAAAGTTGGATTGAAATTTGAAAGAATGTTGAAGCGGCATCATTCTTCTGGGGTAATAACCAACAGAGGTTCGTCCTCTCACACCAGGGAAATCAGGGGCGGGGACGCACAAGAAGTGAGTTTGAGTGGAGGATTAATAGACAAAAGAAAGAAAAGAGAATAGCTCTCTCTCCTCCAGAGAGAGAGGGGCACCTGAGTGTGTCTTCCGGTTTCATGGTGAAATGCACAGGGTTTTATAGAAGAGCTCAAGGAGGTGGTATCTAATTTACACAGGGCTGGAGAGATTGATTGGACCAGGTGTGATGTTTGCATAGCATGCAAAGAAGCTGGCCATCCCACCCCAATCCTGTATTATGCAGATGAGGTCTTTGCCTGACTGGCACCATATTGTTCGTTCCTTACTGTATGTGTGGCTGACAAAGAAAAGGGAAGATGGAGCCACTGCGTTGAACATTCATTGGCCGTGTTGAACATGACTGGCTCCCAGGTAGCATTTCCCTGTTGGCACAGCTGCTGGCATTCACCTGAGTAAGCTTATCTATGTCTATAGCTTGATTTCACAGGATGCTGTTTGTTAGAAAAGAAATTATTTCGGGGCTGCTTTTTATTAAAAGGAAAACCTTACCAAGGACTTCCTTACCTTCACTATCTGCCTAAATTTCTTTTGTTTTTTCTTTTTGTGAGATGGAGTCTCACTCTGTCAACCATACTGGAGTGCAGTGGCACAATCTTGGCTCACTGCAACCTCCGCCTCCCGGGTTGAAGCGATTCTGCTGCCTCAGCCTCCTGAGTAGCTGGGACTACAGGCGCATACCACCACGCCTGGCTAATTGTGTTTTTTTTTTTTTGTATTTTATTAGAGATGGAGTTTCACCATGTTGCCCAGGTTGGTTGCAAACTCCTGAGCTGAGGCAATCCACCCACCTAGGCCTCCCAAAGTGCTGGGCTTACAGGCATGAGCCACTGCACCCAGGCAAGAGATATTCTTCTGTTTGTGGATTTCTTAGGGTTGAGTCACTGTGACTAACAAGGCTTGTCAGGGACAGGGATCAGTGCTTCGGTGGCACTGGTAAAACGAAGCTCATAAAATGGCTTTCAAGATTAGCTAGTTCTCAGCTGGGCACGGTGGCTACACCTGTAATCCCAGCACTTCAGGAGGCCAAGGCAGGTGGATCACTTGAGGTCAGGAGTTCAAGACCAGCCTGGCCAACATGGCAAAGCTCTGTGTCTATGGAAAATACAAAAATTAGGGTAGGTGAGGCCGAGGTGGGTGGATCATGAGGTCAGGAGTTCAAGGCCAGCCTGGCCAGCATGGTGAAACCCCATCTCTGCTAAAAATACAAAAATTAGCCAGGCATGGTGGCTCGCGCCTGTAGTCCCAGCTGCTCAGGAGGGTGAAGCAGGAGAATTGCTTGAATCCAGAAGGCAGAGGTTGCAGTGAGCCAATATCATGCCACTGCACTCCAGCCTGGGAAACAGAGTGAGACTCCATCTCAAAAAAAAAAAAAAAATTAGCCAGGCATGGTGGAATGCGCCTATAATCCCAGATACTTGGAGGCAGAGGCAGGAGAATCACTTGAACTTGGGACATGGAGGTTGCGGTGAGCTGAAATCACACCACTGCATTCTGGCCTGGGAAACAGAGCGAGACTCAGTCTCAAAAACACTAAGAATTAAAAAATAAGGATGAGCTTGTTCTCATGTCATTGTGACTGTGGCAAACCACACTGCCGCCAGTACAGTGATATTGTTTAATTATGTGACACATTCTCTAAAACAAGGTGTTGTTAAAAAGATCTTGTAAAATTGTCTTATATACAACTCCCCAAATATTAGGAATATAGTTCCATTGGGTGCATATGCAGTAAACATTTATTTGAAAATGTAAAAATCTAGCTAATTGGATATACGTGAGTTATTAAAATCAAACTTTAATTTCTTTTTGAATATTGTATTTTCTTGTTTGTTCTTTGGCAATTAAACACAATCTGAAGCTCAGTTGATTCTCATTATTTGGGATTGGAATCACCAATGTTTCAGGTGAATCATGTTAGGGTTAATTGGGGCTCTGAGAAGGGCTCATTTTCTCTGTGGCAATCGTTACTTAAGAGGTACTCAGCTGGTTTGGTCAGCTTGGGCTACCATGACAAAATATCAACAACAACGTGGATTTCTCACAGTTCTGGAGGCTGAGGTCCAAGGTCAAGGCACTGGCAGATTCGGTTCCTGATGAGGGCCCCTTCCCGGTTTAGAGAGGGCACTTTCTCAGTGTGTCCTCTCATGGCAGAGGGAGAGGAAGAGAGAGGGGGGTGGGGGGAGAGACAGTGTCAGGGAGAGAGAGAGTGTCAGAGGGAGAGAGAGAGTGTTAGGGGGAGAGAGAGAGAGTGTCAGGGGGAGAGAGAGAGTGTTAGGGGGAGAGAGAGAGTGTCAGGGGGAGAGAGAGAGAGGAGGGAGAGAGAGGGGGGTGTGAGGGGAGAGAGAGAGTGTTGAGGGGAGAGTGAGGGGAGGGGGGAGAGAGTTCAGGGGAGAGAGGGACAGAGAAAGAGGGAGAGTGGCAAGGGGAGAGAGTAAGAGAGAGAGTGAGGGAGGTGGGAGAGAGAGGGACAGAGAGGATGAGTGAGGGCTCTACCCCCTTCCTCTTCCTTTTAGAGCACTGATCCCACCATGAGGCCCCACCTTATGAGGTTAGCCTCATCTAACTCTCATTTTCTCCCCAAGGCCCCTCCTCTAAATACCATCACATTAGGGGTTTAGGCTTTGACATGAATTTTGGGGGGATGCAAACATTTAATCCATGTCAAAGGCAACACTGAAGGGTCATTTGACAGCTGAATTGTGTCTCCCAGGAAATCCTACTTTGAAGCCCTAACCCCTGGGACCTCAGATGATGACTGTTATTTGGAGATATGGTCTTTACAAAGGTAATTAGTGTAAAATGAGGCCATCTGGCTGGTCCCTAATCCATAAGACTGATGTACTGATAAGAAGAGGAGATTCAGACCCAGACACACACAGGGACGATCCTGTGAGGATGCAGGGAGAAGATGCCATCTGCAAGCCATGGGGATAGGCCTCAGGAGGAACTGAGAGGTGACAGTGTGCCGGCAGCCCTCGCTCACTCTTGGTGACTCCTTGGCCTTGGCGCCCACTCTGGCCACGCTTGAGGAGCTCTTCAGCCTGCCACTGCACTGTGGGAGCCCCTTTCTGGGCTGGCCAAGGCCGCAGCTGGCTCCCTCAGCTTATGGGGAGGTGTGGAGGGAAAGGCAGTGCAGGCAGGAACCAGGGATGCACGCGTGCTTGCAGGCCAGCATGAGTTTCAAGTGGGCATGGGCTCAGCAGACCCTGCACTCAGAGCAGCCAGCCGGCCCTGCTGGCCCCAGGCAGTGAGGGGCTTAGCACCTGGGCCAGCAGCTGCTGTGCTCAACTTCTCGTGGGCCTTAGCTGCCTCCCCCCAGGGCAGGGCTCGGGACCTGCAGCCCACCATGCCTGAGCCTCCCCCTGCGCCCTGGGCTCCTGCACAGCCTGAGCCTCCCCAATGAGCACCTCCCCCTGTTCCACAGTGCCCAGTCCCATCAACCACCCAAGGGCTGAGGACTGCAGGTGCACAGCGTGGGACTGGCAGGCAGCTCCACCTGCGGCCCCTGTGCAGGATCCACTGGGTGAAGCCAGCTGGGCTTCTGAGTGTGGTGGGGACTTGGAGAACTTTTATGTCTAACTAAGGGATTGTAAATACACCAACTGGCACTCTGTATCTAGCTCAAGGTTTGTAAACACACCAATCAGCACCCTGTGTCTAGCTCAGGGTTTGTGAATGCACCAATAGACACTGTATCTAGCTACTCTGGTGGGGACTTGGAGAACCTTTGTGTCGACACTTTGTATATAGCTAATCTAGTGGGGAGGTGGAGAACTTTTGTGTCTAGCTCAGGGATTGTAAACGCACCAATCAGCATGCTGTCAAAATGGACCAATCAGCTCTCTGTAAAATGGACCAATTGGTTCTCTGTAAAATAGACCAATCGGCTCTCTGTAAAATGGACCAATCAGCAGGACGTGGGTGGGAGCAGATAAGAGAATAAAAGCAGACTGCCTGAGCCAGCAGTAGCAACCCGTTCGGGTCCCCTTCCACACTGTGGAGTTTTGTTCTTTTGCTCTTTGCAATAAATCTTGCTGCTGCTCACTCTTTGGGTCCACACTGCCTTTATGAGCTGTAACACTCACCGCGAAGGTCTGCAGCTTCACTCCTGAAGCCAGTGAGACCATGAACCCACCAGAAGGAAGAAACTGAACACATCCGAGCATCAGAGGGAACAAACTCTGGATATGCCACCTTTAAGAACTGTGACACTCACTGCGAGGGTCCATGGCTTCATTCTGGAAGTCAGGGAGACCAAGAACCACCAATTCCAGACACAGAACCAGCCCTTCCCACACCATGATCTCAGACTTGCAGCCTCTAGGACTGTGAGAAAGACATTTCTGCAGTTTCAACCTCCTGTCTGTGGTGCTTTGTGATGGCAGCCCTCACGTACAGCTATACCAGGCTGGGGAAGCATGGCTCGGCCTTGAAGCAGCAGCAGAGAGACCACAGAGGTGAAGGCAGATGTGGGGTGGGCATGAAGCCAGTTCCCTCAGCTTTTCTGTGCCCCCTTAGCTTCTGCCAAACCTGGAGGCCTCTCCCAGCCTGATGGGAAATTGGCTGGGTTTAGCTCTAGTAGAAACTGGGGCAACTTTCTCACAGACATGCAGGCAGCAAACACACAGAATAGACAGTCGCCTGCATCAATGTCAAGGGGCAAAATGAAGCACGAACACACATGCGGGCCTAGCCTGCCCAGTGCGGCTGCAGGATCCCCACTGCAGCCAGGGAAGGTCAGGCCTGTGTGTGTGTTTGGGCTGGGACTGGAGTGGGGATTAAGGTTGCAGTGGTCAGCAGGTGGGCAGGGAGGTGAGGGCAGTTTGCAGGGACCAGCAGGTAAGGCAGACAGAGAACTGCAGACACAGAGAAGTAAATGGGGCTGCAAATCGCAGTGCACAGAGGCATCTGTGGGGCTTGTTTTTGGAAGGCTGAGGATGACTGAGTCATGCCCTGTGGTCTCAACTATGCTTCAGGACACCCACTGAGTCAGAGATGCTCACTCTGGCCCAGGTGGCTAGCTGCTTCTGGCTGCCTTATAACCTTCTAAGATCCCACTGGAAACTCTCTGGGCCTAGTGGCAAGTGGTCCCCAGTTGTCAGGACTCATGGCTGCAGGCTCATTCCCTAGGCTCAAGGCTACCATCCTGCTAATGAGGCACTGATTAATTGGAGTCTTGTCCCATCTGATCATAAACTGATGCTTGCAAGTCTTAAAAAACAAAATAAAGACCAGGCACAGTGGCTCATGCCTGTAATCCCAGCACTTTGGGAGACCGAGATGGGTGAATCACATGAGGTCAAGAGTTCAAGACCACCCTGGCCAACATGGTGAAAGCCCATCTCTACTAAAAGTAGAAAAATTAGCCAGGCGTGGTGGCAGGAACCTGTAATCCCAGCTACTCAGGAGGCTGAGGCAGGAGAATCGCTTGAACCTGGGAGGCGGAAGTGGCGGTGAATTGAGATCGCACCACTGCACTCCAGCCTGGGCAACAAGAGCGAGAATCCATCTCAAATAAATAAATAAATAATAACAAGCACTTACTGTGTGCCGGGTGGCTTGTTTGGGGTTGAAAGCATAGACGTGAATAAGACATCTTAATCAACCAGAAGAGTTGATTCTTTTGGAGGGAAGGGGCCCCAGGTAGCTGGTTGTGCAGGGGATCCTTGCAGCTTGCCAAGGCATAAAGCCCACTTTCCAGGAAGCCAGATGCACTGGGTAGTGCCTGGCCCCAGCTGTCCATTGGCCCTGTGCATTACAGGGGGTCTGACTGAGGGAGGGCTTTTATTTAGCACTTAGCACTGCCTGTGAACTTGCCAGCTTCCCTGCCTGTTTACCCTCACTGGATTGAATGTTCCTTAAAGTTTAACATAGAAGAGTTTATGTTAAATAAGACAGAGGTCTTGTTCACTTCTAGTGCCTTGCGTGGAATAGCATATTTATTAAAAAATGAAAGAGAAATTTCAAGAACTTCATTAACTAAAAATCACACAACCTACACATTTAAAAAGGAAATTTTCCTCAAAGATTTATGGGCTGCAAGGTGGCCATCCCCACAGGCTGGGAAGCATAGCCCACCCCAGAGCCTTCGAGGCAGAACTGTGAGGGAGGGGAGTGTGGGACAGGGATCCATGCTGAATGGATTCAAGCATACATATTCAACAGGTTACAGGAGGAGCTATGAATACTCAGGAAGGGGGTCCTGGCACATGCATGATGGTCAAACATGCATGTTACATATAAACCAAGTTCACCTTGGGGTGGAAACCTAACATTTAAATGTGTTACAGTTGGGCTATATACATCAAAAGGTCTCAGGACACCAAAGCACTCAAGGGCACAGCCTCTGCAAAGCAGCTGGAGCCAGTCCATGGTTGGGGGTCTTTTTATCGGGAGAAAGTCACTCAGTGTCTTGGCTAATCAAAGCTGTAGTCATGGCTGGTGGAATGGGGTTCAGTTAGGCCATGTCTGATGGTTGGTGAGCTGTAACTGCTGCAACACTGTTTATCTCAAGGCCAGGGCTTGTTTAGCTGCCAGAGAAATAGAAAAATCTTGCACAGTGTAGGGTGCATGTCTTAACCCTTGCCTGGCGCAGCCTTAGGTCCTGTGTATAATTTTGGTATCTTATTGCCACAGAGTCTCCTCCATCAATCTTGTCTTTGTTCTGACATTACTGCTGGTCAGTTGTGTCTAAACCCCAAAAGGGTGAGGTATAATGAGGCGTGTCCCACCTTCCATCCCATCATGGCTGGAAAGTCAGTTTTAAGGTTTCCCTGCGGTACCCTTGGCCAAGAGGGGATCTGCCCGGTCAGTTGAGGAGCTTAGAATTTTATTTTTTTTAGTTTACACCTCTTGGTGGAGAAATCTGCAGAGGGAGCACCTGTTAGGCCCTGGGGCCAGGGGTCCTGGGTTGGGCCTGCGGGAAGTTCACAGTGATTCTGAGTGACCACGCACCATGCTGGGATGGAATCCTGGCATGGTGAGCCATGCCGCATGGAACGTGTTTGCATCAAGAAGCATCATTTGCCTGGCGCGGTGGCTCACGCTTGTAATCCCAGCACTTTGGGAGGCCGAGGCGGGCGGATCACGAGGTCAGGAGATCGAGACCACGGTGAAACCCCGTCTCTACTAAAAATACAAAAAAAAAAAAAATTAGCCGGGCGTGGTGGCGGGCGTCTGTAGTCCCAGCTACTCGGAGAGGCTGAGGCAGGAGAATGGCGTGAACCCGGGAGGCGGAGCTTGCAGTGAGCTGAGATCGTGCCACTGCACTCCAGCCTGGGTGACAGAGCGAGGCTCCGTCTCCAAAAAAAAAAAAAAAAAAAAAGAAGCATCATTTAGGGATTTTCTTTCTGCCACGAGCCACAGTCCCTTCACTTCATCAGCGGAACTTTCTTTCCGAGAGCCTGGGGAGAGCAAATGCGACCTCGGAGCAAGGTCGGGGGGTGGGGGACAGCAGCTGCAGACTCAGGGTCAAAAGGCAGGTGGCCCCCGTCATGATTTGTGTGGCAGGCAAATACCTGGAGCCCCCACGGCCACGTAGACAACACTGGAATCACTCGGGGTGAAGATCAGGTCTGCAGGACACAGCTCAGTCTGAGTTCTCTACTCGATTTCCCCAGCACAACTTGGAAGACAGTGCTGTGCCGGGACCCCGGGGACTGGGGAGGGAAAGCCAGTGGGGGCGGGGAGGGCAGGGACCATGAGGGAGACACAGCATCCCAGAAACATTCAAATGAACAACCAGAAAATCAGAGCAACACCAGGTGAGAAGAGGATCCAAGGGCAGGCAGGCTGCTGTGGATGCCAGCCTGATCTGTGGCACAGTTTGCAAGAGGAGGCTCACACCAGTGAGTGGCCCTAGAGGATGTGCGGACCTCCCATGCTTAACTAACAGACATGGGGCAGGTGTGGTTTTGAACCACAGGAAGACAGCTTACATTTCATTTATTTGTTCATTCTTCCAATAATTGTTTTCATGATAACCTTTTGTTCCTGGGAACTTTCTCTGCTTCTGTCAAGAATGATATGTTTGAGGATTTTTATGCTTCAGAATATTTGTTTATTTATTTTTGAGACAGGGTCTCACTCTGTTGCCCAGGCTGGCATGCAGTGGCACAATCTCAGTTCACTGCAGCCTCCACCTCCTGTGCGCAGTGCCTCAGCCTCCCGAGTAGCTGGGATTACAGGCGTGCACCACCATGTCAGGCTAATTTTTGTATTTTTAGAGACTGGGTTCCACCATGTTGGCCAGGCTGGTCTCAAACTAGACTCGTGATCCTCCCACCTCGGCCTCTCAAAGTGCTGGGATTACAGGCGTGAGCCACTGTGCTCATCCTAGAATATGTTTTTTTTTTTAATAATTTTTTTTTTTTGAGATGGAGTCTAATTCTGTTGCCCAGGCTGGAGTGCAGTGGTGCAATCTTGGCTCACTGCAACTTCCACCCCCAGGGTTCCAGTGATTCTCCTGCCTCAGCCTCCAGAGTAGCTGGGATTACAGGCACCCGTCACCACACCCAGCTAATTTTTGTATTTTTAGTAGAGACGGGATTTTACCATGTTGGCCAGGCTGGTCTCAAACTCCTGACCTCAGGTGATCCGCCCGTCTCGGCCTCCCAAAGTGCTGGGATTACAGGCTTGAGCCACCACGCCCGGCCATATAAATTTTTAAAATGTATTAATTTAATTAAAAAATATTTTTATTTTAGATTCAGGAGATCCATGTGCAGGTTTGTTTCAAGCATGTATTTTGTGATGCTGGGGTTTGGGTTTCTATTGATCCCATCCTCATACACTGAGCACAGTACCTGATAGGAAGTCTTTCAAGCCTCACCCCTCCATCCCTCCTCTCTTTTGGAGTCCCCAATGTCTACTGTTGCCCTATTTATGTCCTGTGTACTCAGTGCTTAGCTCCCACATATAAATGAGAACATGTGATATTTGGTTTTCCGTTTCTGTGTTAATTCATTACGTAAACATTTACTGAGGACATGGAATGGGGGGGCCATGCCATGTGTTGAGCTCTGAAAATGCAGACATAAATAAGTTAGTTTCTGCCCTGCAGTAGCTTTCATTCCAGCAGGAGAGCGAGAGAGTCGCTGTGTAAAAAATGATAACCACTAAGAAACTGTTAACCGTTGCAGTATTAGTATGTGTGTCAAGTGCTGTGAAAGCCCAGAGAAGGTTGTGATTAATGCAGAGAAAAGAGCTCAAAGCTGAATCTCCTACAGAAAGCGCATGTGCTTATGAACTTCCTGGTTGTAGCAATGGCTGATATTCACACAGGCATGGTAATACCTACATGCTGTTTCATAGAAAGCCACATCTACACTGTCCTGCATAAAAAGTCAGGAGTGGCCTTTTATTAGACAGCAGCAGAGCAAGCTTCTCAAGTACCCTGAATATATCCCTCATGTAATTCATATTTAACGTAGTACACAAGCTCTCAACCCATATGTGAATAAAGTGTCAGATACATAAGCACAGATGAACCTACACATTTGCTTTCAAAAATATTTGCCATGAAGTCTACAATGCAATAATGCTCTGTTCTTCAAAAGATTCCAAGTGAATAGCCCATGTGTGACAACCTTGATCCTTGCAAATAATTACGTGACATCCAAATGGATCCAGAAGGATGCAAGAGTCCTGTTGTGACACATTGCAAAGCATGACTGAAGACACACAGTGGCTAACCTTTCAGTGCCCCAAAGACTCTGTGTCTGTTTTTCGGGGTTTTTTTTTTTTTTCCTTTGCATTCCTGTCACCTAGGTAGATGCCTTTTCTCAGGATGCAAAGTAAAAAGATACAAGAGCTGAATATCTGCTAGATTCCTTCCTTTCTAAAAATTATTCATTGTTCTGTGTCCCAAGTTAGGTCCAATAATGACAATGGTTTCTTTTTCATAATAATATTGGAGTATCTGGAAACCTCTGACCACAGTAAAAACCCTGAAAAATACAACTGCAGGATTGATAACAGGAGTCAGGTGTGATTAGCAGAGCAGTCATTAAAGAAGATAAACAGAGGAAAGAATGCTGTCCTCACAGGGCAGGCCAGTCTGACTTACAGAACCTCCAGGAAGGCAGGGATTATCTGTCTTATTTTCTCTCTGCTAATAAAAGAGTTTTTTTGTTGTTGTTCTTCTGGACAATAAGAAGAATATTTAGAATCCAAATGCGGCAAACTATAAAATAATATCCTCCGGAGATGCTAATATATTTATTGAGTTTTATTAAAAACAAATATATCATTAAGTGAGACTGTAGTCTTAAAAACACACCAAGGCCTAATCTCTATCAGGATGCAAGCATGTAAACTGTTCTAGAATAGTATTTATAATCATGCTTTCTTAGGTTGGGAGAACTGTTTTCAAAACTCCTGCTAGTTAATGACCTAACTATCCCCCACAAGCTTTTTGGCTCTCAGCCTGAGACTCTCTTAAGGATATAAGCAGAGGCCTGAAAACCCTATGGCCATGGAGGTTTGGCTGCAGAAAGCCAAAGCCAAAGGAGGCATAGACCAGTTCCCTGAGACACAAACATGTTCCAAAGTCAAATCAATGTTGTGAGCAATGTAACACGTATGACGGCAACCACAGTCAATATTTCAATAGTTGTGCATTGCTCACAGATGTAATCCTTAACCGAAGGTGGTTCTAACACCCCCAAGACAATGTTGGGCATGAAGATGGACACATAAGTAGCAACCAGCTTATTGAAATCTGTTAGTACAAATCAAACACCTTAGCAAAAAATTTCCAAAAGTTTTTGTAGGAGGTTAAATTTTATTTACCCAAATTTTTCCAGTGCAGAAATCTTTAGAATCATTCAAGCTTCAGTGGCTTTTAAACCTCCTAACATTAGCTGCAAATTTTTATTGCACATGTATATATCCACATGGATTTTTTCTGAGAAGACAGTCAAATAGAGTTAATCACATTATTATATTGTCAGAAACCAGTGCTCTAAGGACCCACCAGGGTGTGTAGCTAACAATAGACAAGGGATTCTGGTGAGAATTTCAGACAGTGAGAGAAAAACAAACTTCGTAAATAGATTGCTGCTCACCCCAGGTGAAGCACAGCAAAGACAATGGGGACAGCAGCAGCAGCAGCAAGTGATGTTTCACCTGCTGGTTTCTGGTCCTGAGAAGGTGTTAGTGGTGTTTGCTAGAAGCACTTCACTGCCCTGGAAACCTTGCTGCTTGTTGGAGAGGCAGTGAAGAGTGGCCCATAAACACAGGGCACTGCCACAGAATCAAAGGCTCCATGGGAGAGGGTGAGCATGTTCTCCAGGTGGACCCCTTCTATAGAAATTCTAGCACAGGGAAATCCAGTCATTCCTCCCTAGGACAGATGTTGACCGACTCTTTACTGCTTTCAACTCTGGGATCATGTTCTGCTGAAAGTATTATGAAAACAACCAAGAAAATATTAGAACTTCTTTAAGAGAAAAAGGAATGTACAACCCAAGGATGAATGAAGAGAGTGAGAGAAGATCACTGTAGAAGAAAAAAGATTATGGAAGAAGTATTTTGTAAATCCCCAATCGATCATAAATCTACATCTGTGTGACCACCATATGTGTCAGTGATGAATTAGAAGCTGGTTCTTTGAATCCTGTCTTGCACATGGGATTATGCAATTTACATACCGTTTTGTTTCTAACACTTTGGCCACATCTTACTGTAGAATTGGATATAATGCCCAGTTAAAGTAGTTTGTTTTCTGCTGTGATGCTAAGGGGGCCTGGGGATGTCATGGCAACCAAAGGGTAGTCTAGTCCAGAACAGAAAGCTCTGAGCTATGATGGGGTTATGTCCTGATAAACCCATTGCAGATTGAAAATATGGTACATTGAAGGCTGGGCTTACTCACTTATGCCTGTAATCCCAGCACCTTGGGAGGCCGAGGCAGGCTGATCACCTGAGGTCAGGAGTTCAAGACCAGCCCAGCCAACGTGGTGAAACCCTATCTCTACTAAAATACAAAAATTAGCTGGGCATGAAGGCCTGTAATCCCAGTTACTCAGGAGGCTGATGGGGGAGAATCATTTGAACCCAGAAGGTGGGGGTTGCAGAGAGTCAGATTGCGCCATTGCACTCCAACCTGAGCAACAGAGCAAGACTCTGTTTCAAAAAAATGAAAGACAAAGAAAAATAAAATATGGTAAGTTGAAAATGCACTTAATACACCTAATCTATAGAACTTCATGGGTTAGCCTAACTTGCCTTAGACGTGCTCAAGACACTTAAATTAGCATACAGTTGGGCACAGTCATGTAACACAGAGTCTATTTTATAATAAGGTGTTAAACATCTCAAGTCATTTATTGATGTAGTTGCTAGTTGAACCAGCATAAATCAAGAACTGTCTGTATTGATTACATTTTTTCTCCTAAATTTCCGAAATCCTAAACACTGTCATGAGAATCTGTTGTGGAGTAACCTTGCATTATTTTATACAAACACACTTTAAGAACATCTGTACTTTTAGCTTATAGCTGTAATAATGAACTTTACCATTTTTCTATGGCATAGAAAGTTATTTCCCCACCTCGCTTTTAAATCTAAAATTCCCACCTTCACCAAATTTACACTCTGAACAATTCAGAGACTTCTTTTGAATGCTTTTCCATCATTTATCTTTCCAATGGATGGGTCCTAACCATGTCCCTGTCCCTGGGAAGTCCATACCTCCCCTTGGTCAGTTCACCCGGGCCTTGGCCCCTGCTGATGCGCTCTGCCTGCCATGAGACAGATCCTGCAGGGGCACTTGGGATTCCCTGACATTTCACTGGGTCTTGTGCCAGAGTGGGAGCCTGTTTGGTGTTGTTATCACTTGCTGCCTCTTAAGGCCTGACGCCCATCACTTTGTTGACTTGTTTTGCCATTCAACTTCAGTTTGCCATAAAACACTACTCTAAGTCAGCCTGTTAGAGAAAACACTGTCAAGGTCTGCAGTCAAGGATAGGCATAGCTTCTGAAGCCTGTTTTTCTGCCTATTATGATTTTGCCCAAGCCTTGCTCTTTCCCTGAGTCCCTTACCTTTGTGAGCAGCATCAGTGTCGTGAAGTCTGTAACAAACGTGTTGCCGTGGCTCATAAACTGACCTCAGGTCCCCTCCAAGTGCGTCTGTGCATGCCCAGCATTTTCACTGTAAAGTAGATCCTTGCTGAATCAATTTCCATCTGTCATTGTTCTTATTGCCCCACTTAACAGGATTGAATTACCAGGCTGAGATGGGGTTTCTGTATTCCAACAAAACTGCTCACATAATCCTATGTGACCAGGGAGGTCAGTAACACATATGGTAAAACCGTGTGTGACGCCACTGCAATGTGCCCATCTGGTTGCTGAATATAAGACCAAATCTGAAAGCTTTCTGAAGGTCCTGAAGTTACTCTTTTTTTTCTTTGCTTTTCTATTTCTTTTGAGACAGTGCCTCACTCTGTCAACCAGGCTGAAGTGTAATGGCACAATCATCCTCACTGCAGCCTTCAATTCCCAACCTCAAGTGATCCTCCTGCTTCAGCCTCCTGAGTAGCTGGGACCACAGACACACACCACCACGTCCAGTTAATTTTTAAACTTTTTTTTTTTTTGTAGAGATGAGGTCTTGCTATGTGGTTGAGGCAGGTCTCTAACTCCTGGCCTCAAGGGATCCTCCCATCTCAGCCTCCCAAAATGCTGGGATTACAGGTGTGAGCCACCATGCCTGGCCTGAATTTATTCGTTTAGAAATAACATTGCTGCTCTACACTGCCCTGTTATGGGTCTTCTTTTTGCCTTGTGAGAGGGGCCTGACTAGTGAGTCCAAGCCTTGGCGCTTTGGCCCTGTTCCCGTGGGTACGCTGCTTCCTCTCTCAGGGCATCAGCCTCCGACAGGTGCCCTGGATCCCGTCAAAGTCTCATGACTCAGTATCATCTGAGGGCGTAACTTTCCTAGTCGTGCCTCACCCTCAGCACCCCCACATCCTCTGTGTATGGTGAGCATGTGGACAATGCCCTTTTGCGTGGTTCTGCTGGGGCCAAGCAACAGCTGACAGGCTTGGCCCTGAGGACTCTGGGGCCAGCACAGAGGTGGGGACAGTCGCTTCTCATTTTTCTGAAGCTACGGCCCCAATTCTGATGAGCTGGCCAGAGCCAGAGCGGCAGCCTTGGACACCCATACACAGGAAGCTGACACCAGCCTGTTCTCTCCATGCCCCTCTTGTATTTAGGCTCTGCCCCTCATGTATTTAGGGTGTTCCCACAGAGAGAGTGAATCATTCCTTTCAAAAGGAGCTACCACTTAGTAAATACAATGCAGCATAAAGAGTCTCTCTGTGACATTCAAGGTGTTTTTTTTGTGTGTGGGATGGTTCTCAATTTATCAAGATTGGGAGCAGGAACAGTGCTGAAGAACAAGGAATTCAGTGTGGATGGCTGTGTCCCCTTGCCCCTGATTACAGACTGAACTGTGTCCCCCTGATTCATAAGTTAAAGACCTAACACCAATGGGACTGTATTTGGAGATAGGATCTTTAAAGAGGTCATTAAGGGTAAATAGGTCCTAAGAGTGGGGCCCTAATTCTCACAGGACTGGAGTATTTAGAAGAGGAAGAGATTGCTCTGTCTCCTCTCTTCATCTCTGTCTCTCTCCATCTTTGTGTCTCTCTTTCTGTCTCTCTGTCTCTCTCTGTTTCTCTCCCTATCTCTATCTTCATCTCCATCTAGCTGTCTTTGTCTATTTTTGTCCCTGTCTCTCTCTTTCTCTATCTGTCTCCATCTCTGTTTCTGTCTCTTGGTCTCTGTCTCCATCTTTGTCTCTGTCTCTCTCCATCTCTATCTCTGTTTCCATCTC
This sequence comes from Symphalangus syndactylus, assembly GCF_028878055.3. Lineage (NCBI taxonomy): Eukaryota > Metazoa > Chordata > Mammalia > Primates > Hylobatidae > Symphalangus > Symphalangus syndactylus. The sequence goes on from NC_072426.2 coordinate 78,499,816, forward strand.
TCTCTCTCTCTGCCATGTGAGCACACACTGAGGTTGTCATCTGCAAGCCAGGAAGAAACCATCACCAGAGGACACTTTGATTTGGACTTCCAGCCTCTAGTGCTGTGAGAAAATAAACCTCTGTTGTTCAAGCCACCTAGCCTGCAGCGTTTCATCGTGGCAGCCTCCTGTTCCTACAGCTCAAAATCAAGCAAATCATTGCAGCGTGTGGCAAGCTTGGCAAGCTTATTAATTATTTAGTCTGTCTCCCAGGCAGCCATCTTTGTGGTCATCCTCCAGACCTCACTGCCCTTGGCCCCAAAGCCATGCTCACAAATGCTTCTCAATTCCTGTGTCTTATTTTTATTCAGGTTGTGCTCTGTGTAGATGACAGCAGCCATCCTGAGACATCCATCTATGGAAGTGCATGACTTTGTTCAGGTGCAATATTGACAGTAATACTGTTCCCTACCAGGTGCACCACAGGCTGGGCCCATACCAAGCCCTTTATGTAAATATCAGGTATTTTCACAGGGGATTTCTTCGTATCACCTAGAGAAAAGCCTCATTCAACAGACCTTCCACATTTGTATGCGAAGTCCTACCTCTCCTGCGCTTTTGCTGTTCTTCAAAGCACACATACACCAGGATCATACGCTTGGGTGCCTAGGACTTGTCATTTTATCTTCTCATAAATGGGACTGAGAAGTCACCAGAAACTTGGGGACCAGCCAGCGGCATGCTGTGTTCTCAGTGAAGCTATTGAAAAACCTTAGTTACAGTTCTAGAAATAAATGAATTCATGAAAAATTAAGAAAATATAGTTTTCCCCTTTTAGATTACCATCATTATAAACAGACAACACCAATTGTCTTATGACATAAAAGTCAGAATTAGAAGTATATAAAGTAAAAAATCCAATTGCTGCATTCTAGAAACTCTTATGCATATTTTTAAAAGATAATCAAACACAATCACCAGGAAAAACCTTTGATCTAAGATATGCCACTTTTTTTTTGGTCTCCAAAGTATACTATTTTCCTCTGATTATGTTAAAGAAGGTTATCTTTAAAAACATTAGATGGAGATAATTTTGAGTCCTATTAACTTGTATTTCAAGCTTGCCTCAAGCACAAATGAGAAAAAAATTCCTGCTTTTCTCGCAAAGAGGAATACACAACTCCAGCCTCAAAAATACACTCAGTGTTTGCATTTTATTAAAGCACACTTTGGACATCTGTGCCACTTACCTACAGGTATACTGATCTAAAAATGTATTAGTATGGTGTATGAGATCAAGTTTGAGAATATTGCTTTGTCAATGAAATGAAAGCATCTCTAACATTTAAATGCTTACCTGTGGCATGATGCCACCAATGACTACTGCCTCTTCACTCCAAGTATTTGCAGAACTGCTTACACAAGCCCCCCAGATTGCCTGCTGTTGTGTATTTCAAGATATTCTTATTTATGGTCTTGTTATGCAGGTGTAACTGTGGGCTCAAACCAGTGACATTGTTTGGGACAGGAGGTGACAGAGCTAAGAGCCGGACATGGGACACATCTGTGCTCAGATGAACTGATTATTCATGGGAATTTAAGCAATTATTTTCCAATTTTAAATCTGTTTCCCTATTTGTAAAAAATTATCCCATATAAGTATTGTGAGCATTAAACAAAGGAATGTATGTTAAACATTTAGCTCAGAGCAAGGCACATAGCAAATGCTTAATAAATAATAGTCATTATTATCATTTGAGATTTTTCTGAAGTCATGTGGAAAATATCTTACCAACTTAGAAACACAATTTAAATGCCTTAGCAGGCATTAAACACAATTTAAATGCCCTGAGAAGGAAGGTTGACTCCAGGGAGTGATCTCTTGTCCGTCAGGATAAAGCATTCTTAGTCAGGTGTCCAGCATACCTAGTCAGGTATGCAGTATACCTAGTCAGGTATCTACCATACCAAGTTAGGTGTCTACTGCGCCTGGTCAGGTGTCCAGCATACATAGTCAGGTGTGCGGTATACCTGGTCAGGTGTCTGGCATACAGAGTTAGGTGTTTACCACACCTGGTCAGATGTCCAGCATACCTGGTCCTGTTTCCTTTAGGAGACATTTCCATTTTTGAAGGAAATTTTCAGGCTGATATGCATAGTTTCGTTTTAGGAGTGGTATACAATCTATTAATTCAATAGCAGTTATTTTCCTTTAATCTGTTTTCTTGTTCTTCAATTCATTTTACATTTCTAATAGTTGCACTTACATATTTTTGCTCATTTAAAAACAGAAATGCACACTTAACACATTTATTAATAGGCATATTATCCACAGGAAAATTTATTCTCACTAAATAATGCTTTCCAATTTGTTGCTGGTATAGAGTCTCCTGAGGGTTTTGCCTGACACCTGAGTTTTCACTTTTTTCACCAAAATATCTAATGATAATTATATCAATATCTTGAATTCTATTAACTTACAGGTGCAGTAAACTTATTGGAACTATCCTTAATAATTTATTGAGCACCTACTATATGCCAGGCACTGCACCAAATCTAGTTACACTAAAATAAAAACTTAAAACTTAAAAAACCTCAAATTCCTGTCTGAAAGAAATATTCAATTAATGCTGACTTAAATAAAATACTTGAATTATCTGTGTTTTCACATATTGCATTACCCTGGGAAGGGCAACTACTTTGGGGGTACTCTTCAATGGTATTTCCTTCTCCATTTGTTTTTAAACATGAACCAAGAGGCTGTTTGAAGCCAGAACCTTGATCACATGCACAGGGAAGCCAACTGGTAAGTAGTTCCTGGATGAGTTCTCAGAGGTACCCGGAGTCCCGGGCCATGCTCACTGCTGGGGATCCAAGATCAGGGTTGACTTCTGTTGCAGGGAGACCCAGCTACAGCAGAGGTGCTGTCATTTAGAAGGGAACCAGCAGGGTCACCACCCCACCAACTTCATGAAAGCTTATCTGAGCCTTGCAAAGGGCAGGATCAGGAGGGCAAACTCAGCCCACAGTCCTGCAGTGAACCATGAAAATGCTGGAGACCATGGGTATGCAAGCTGGCTCTTCAATTTGACTTCTATTGAAATCAAAACTTTAGAAAAATTAAACAGTTTAACTGAGCAAAGAACGATTTGCAAATCAGGCAGCCCCTAGAACCTGAAGGGGTTCTAAGAGACTCTGGGGCTGCCCCATGGTTGGATAATATTTAGGGACAGAAAAAGGAAAGTGAGGGACAGAAAACAGAAGTGAGGCACAGAAACAGCTGGACTGGTCACAGCTCCACCTCTGCCTTTTTTGAACACAGATTGAGCAGTCAGCCACCTGTGATTGGCCAAAGCTCTGATTGGTACAATCACAATTGTAGGTAACAGCCTGTTACACATCCTGTTAGGTTACAGTTCACTGTGCATGGAGAAATCTTTTGGTGAACTTAAACTACATAAGGAGGCAGCTTTAGGCTGAACTTAATGCTTGACAGCAGAGAGCAACTCACAGTGGTCCAGGAAGGCCACCAGAGGACACTTCTGAACACTCCACCAGCCAGGGCCTTTCCATCCACACAGCTAAGAGCCTTCTGCTCAAGCTGAAGACCAAGGAAGCAGCTCTGAGTGAGCCCACTGCCTTGGCATGACTTCCTGAATGTGCAAAGCTGACTGTGCATTGTTTTCCGTAGCACATCTGGTCCCTGGGTGTGCAGGCCACCGTAGCATGAACACTCATCAATCAGAGCAGATGCATACTGGGGCAGAGCACAGGGGTCCCCAGATGGCCTGGGAGTTAGTCTTTTAATTTCTGAGTTTGGGGGTGGTGGGGGTCCGGCGGAGAAGTGTGCTTATTTGGGCAAGTGGGGTTAGTATAGGGACCCTGGAGCAGCTGCTATTTACTAACCAGTAAGAAAGTCTTTTTTTGTTTTTCTGAGAAAGAGTCTCGCTCTGTCGCCCAGGCTGGAGTGCAGTGGCACAATCTTGGCTCACTGCAACCTCCGCCTTCCGGGTTCAAGTGATTCTCATGCCTCAGCCCCTGCCCCCCCACAACCCCAGTAACTGGGACTACAGGTGTGTGCCACCACGCCCGGCTAATTTTTGTATTTTTAGTACAGACAGGGTTTCACCACGTTGGCCAGGCTGGTCTCGAACTCCTGACCTCAAATGATCTGCCCACCTCAGCCTCCCAAAGTCTTGGGATTACAGGCATGAACCACTGCGCCTGGCTATGTCTTTCCACATTCTAGAAAGCAAGCAATGGGCTCCGTTGGAATGGCTGATGTTGCCCGGTCTGTCCAACTCCAGGCCCTGGCCTGCCAATTTTCCCAGCCTCCACTTCCCACGTAGCCACTTGAAGCAGCTTGTAGTTTCAGGCACACATCACACCATTCCACTCCTGCTCCTCTCTTTGGGCCTCCTGCCTTCTCTCCAGTTCACCCCCTTCCTCCTCATGTGCCCTTGGGGCCTCTGCTAAGACATACCCTTCTTCATGGGGTCTTTGTTCACTGGTCTGGGCTGGGCCATGCTGATGCTGCCTTCTTCACCCAAGTGCACATGCACACCTCTGTTGCTGTTCCCAGAGTGTGACACAGCGGCTGGCCGAGCTCCACCTTCCTCCTAGATGGTCTCTATCCGCTGAGATTCTATATATATGCAGGGGTCTTATTCTCTAGACCCCAAATGAGGACATTTGTCTGAAATATTGGCATTATTCCAAAACATGGAGGCCAGTCTAGAGTCAGGAGTTACTGTTGTGTAGCCGACCTCTAAATATTCTTTATGCTCCTCACGACTTTGAAGTCATGGTAGTTACCAGACCCGGCACTAAATCTTTTTATTTTAATGCTCAGAGAAGCACGTAGACTATTCCTAAATAAGTTTTTTAAAATATTCTATATACTTTGTATATTTTTAAAATATTTGGCAACTGGTTTTTAATAATAGTAATAGTTTATTAGATATTTTCCTTATTTATTTTCATATTTATTTTATCTAATTTAGGTGTTTTATTTTCTTAGGTATTTTAATAGTTTAAAAATATTCTGAGAAAGATTCTTTAGGCTTCACGTGGCAATCAAAGAGATCCAACGCTTAAAAAGATTAATAAGAATGTTTTTAGAGGATTTGAGGAAAGATAAAAGATAACTGTGAAGGCTGTCATCAAAAGTGTAAGGTGAAGCCTCCAATTTGAGTAGAACCAGGGCTCTATGCCTGGTACACAGTGGTGCTCAAGCAAAGTTTATTGAATGATGAGTGCCTGCATGGATGCTGGTGGGCTCCTTTCGGGCTCCTAATGCCTGAGCCCTTTAGCTGCTCCTATAAAGTGCACTAGTGGGTCACTATCCCTAAGGCCTTTGCTTCCAAGCACAGCCACTGTCTGAAGACAGTGCTGCCTGCATCTCTTGTGTTTTGCTCATCTCCTGGGCAGAGATATCTCTTGTCTCGTGCAAGTCTTTGTTGAGGACTTGTCTGAACAAAGTCTTTTTTATTTTCCAGGATATTTGTGCAGCGAACAGCCTTAGAAGGTGGAGATAGTGTGTCCCTAGGAGCAAAGGGCAGCCGTGCCACCTGCGAGTGTAAAAGATCCAGGTTCTCTAAGCTCAGGGTCGCTGCTTCTCTCCTGTAGCACAACCCACTGCACATCCACATCATCTGGTCTTTTCCATCACCATGTGGGGCTTGACAAACTGGCATCACAAAATTCAGATACTCTGACTATGGCAGCTTCTGTGTGAAATAACATTGTTGTCCCTCTGACACAGGTGTCTCATGTCTTCTGCCAGCTTTTGTGAAACTGGCAGGCTCAGGAGTTAGCTTGCAGGAGAGTAAAATCTCAGACCCTCTGCAGGTCTTGACAGCTCACAGGGGAAACCTGGATCTGGGTCCATGTTGGGTGCCCCTTCCTCCAGAGCTGCAGTTGCCATTCTACAAAGTCCAGAAGGCACCAGAACAGTGACACTGCTGTGCCCTCTAGTGCCCACTGCAGGTTATGTATCAAGGGGAGAACTTGTAGGAACTCAGCTCTCAAGCTGTCTAAGAAGAAAGCTAACCTTGCAGTCTCCTTTTAGCTTTGTCCCATAACAGAGTGTTGTAGGTACTCTGTGTTACCTACCATTAGCCATTATTTTCCCCTAAGCTTTGGGTGAAATTTATAGCTGCTCTCCTGAGAAGCTGTGTTATAGCGGTCACTAGATGTGTGCTTTTTTTCTTCCTTTTTCCCTGGCAGGATCCATCTGTGCTAGGTGCCAGGAATAATTCCAAGCACTGAGATGTACCCACAGACCCAGTTCCTGCACTGTAGGGCTGGGTCTGAGTCTGCACTTAGCCAGAGACTCTGTGAAGGCCAAGATCAAAGAAAGATGATTTCTGTGGAGTTCTCATCCAGTGCTGTGTCTCAGCACTGATAGAAACGAGTCAGTTTTGCATGCCACATGTTTCCATCCTTATTTAGATGTGGGGCTGCGATCTCCACAGATAGGATTTGGGAGGAGAGGGTCTAGGCAAACCAAATACAAAGGTGGCCCAGAGCAGCACAAGAAGAGCCCAAGTGCTGTCACCATGCAGATCTTTGTGGTATTCACAGCCTCATGTGTTTTGGGTAAATCTGAGTCTGATGGGTGGGAGAGAGTCAGGCTCCCCTCTATGCGGCTGCACACTCCTCTACTGTTGGCGCCCTACCTATTCTATTTTTAGAGACAGGGTCTCACTCTGTCACCCAGACTGGAGTGCAGTAGCATGATCATAGCTCATTGTAGCCTCCAATTATTGGGCTCAAATAATCCTCCTGCTTTAGCCTCCTGAGTAGCTGGAACTACAAGTATACACCACTATGCCTGGCTTTTTTTTTTTTTAAGAGACAAAGTCTCACTATGTTGTTTAGATTGGCCCTGAATTTCTGGTCTCAAGCAATCCTCCTACCTCAGCCTCTCAAAGGTTTAGGATTGCAGGCATGACCCACTGCACTTGGCCGCATCTAGTGAATTTTTTATTTTAGGTAATTTATGTTTTAGTTCTATAATTTCCATGTGGTTTTTTTTGTAATTTATATTTCTATGCTGGGACTTCCCATTCATTTTCTCTTTCATTATGAGCATATGTCATATATGACATTATGAGTATATGTTCTTGAACACAGGTTTTTTTTTTTTTTTTTTTTTTGAGACAGAGTCTCACTCTGTTGCCCAGGCTGGAGCGCCGTGGTACAATCTCGGCTCACTGCAACCTCTGCCTCCCAGATTCAAGCAATTCTCCTGCCTCAGCCTCCTGAGTAGCTGGGATTACAGGTGTGTGCCACCACTGCCCGGCTAATTTTTGTATTTTTAGTAGAGACGGGGTTTCACCATGTTGGTCAGGCTGGTCTCAAACTCCTGACCTTGTGATCCACCTGCCTCAGCCTCCCAAAGTGCTGGGATTACAGGAATGAGCCACTGCGCCCAGCCAAGCACAGTTTTAAAAGCCACATTAGGCCGGGCGCAGTGGCTCTCACCTATAATCCCAGCACTTTGGGAGGCCAAAAGGCAGGCAGATCACCTGAAGTTGGGAGTTTGAGACCAGGCTGACCAACACAGAGAAACCCCATCTCTACTAAAAATATAAAATTAGCCTGGTGTTGTGGCGCATGCCTGTAATCCCAGCTACTTGGAAGGCTGAGGCAGGAGAATCTCTTGAACCCAGCAGGCAGAGGTTGCGGTGAGCTGAGATTGTGTCATTGCACTCCAGCCTAGGGAAAAAGAGTGAAACTCCATCCAAAAAAAAAAGCCACTTTAAAAAAAAAAAACAAAAAAAAACACTTTTCTGACCAGGTGCAGTCGCTCACACCTGTAATCCCAGCACTTTGGGAGGCCAAGGCGGGTGGATCACCTGAGGTCAGGAGTTCGAGACCAGCCTGGCCAACATGGCGAAACCCTGTCTCTATTAAAAACAAAAAATAAAAAATTTGCCAGGCGTGGTGGCACACACCTGTAATCTCAGCTCGGGAGGCCGAGACAGGAGAATCACTTGAACTCGGGAGGCGGAAGTTGCAGTGAGGCGAGATCATGCCATTGCACTCCAGCCCGGGGAAACAAGAGTGAAACTCTGACTCAGAAAACAAACGAACAAAAAAATAACTTTTCCATGAAAATCTTGGTCATCTCAGAACTTGTCTCCATTGATTGTCTTTTCTTCTGATGTGGTTCATGTGTTTCTGTTTCTTCATATGCAAAATGATTCTGGACTTTGTGTATGATAGATGGTAGAGACTCTGGGTTCTATTTTGTTCCTCTAAATGTTACTGATATTTCCTCTTCCAGTAGTTAGTTTATTGTCTAGATTCAAACTCCAAACTCTTTCCACTAGGTCATGGAAAGCAGCTGAAATCTCTTCAGCCTAAGATGGCTTGGTTGGAATTTGCAGTTCAGGTGTCAGCTAGATACACTAGCTGATTTTATGTACAGAATTTAGAACTCCACCTTCTGTGAATCTTTTTCTTGGATTTCCTCCTTCACTTTCTAGTTGCTGTGGTATCCTTGAAACAATTTTGAACTTTCAGGAAAGTAGTAAGTACAGCACAAAAAAACTCAAGAATATACTTCACCAAATTTAAGTTTCACCAATTGTTCTAATAAAGCCCTTTATAGGAAAAGAATCCATCCAGGGTTGTGTGGCTTACCCAGTTGCCTGATTTGGAGCAGTTCCTCAGTTTCCTGCACTTTGATTACCTTGATGTTTTTGAGAATAACTCAGTCACTTTGTGGAATATACTTCAGTTTTCCTCTGCCTGATGTTTTCTCAGAAGTAGACCCAGAGTATCCTGTGGCTGAATCGTCACTGAAATGATGCTAAGTTGCCACTGCGTCCTCTCAGGAGGCACCATGATGCTGATTTAACCAATTACTGATGGTATTAACTTTGATCACTTGATCAAAACGGTGTTTGCTATGTTTTCCACTCCGTTTTTTCACCCTTGAATTACTAAGAATGTTGTAGAGTGATACTCTGAGACTATATGAAATACCATTCCTCATTCCACATTCTTCCACTGATTTTGGTATCCACTCATGTTTCTTGCCCGAAGTAATCATTACTGTGATGACAACCAAATGGTAATTTATTAGTACCATTATTCCTTCTGCATTTATCAGATAGGAAGAGCATTCTCTTCTCTTCATTCATTTGTATTAGTGTAGAGTTATGGATTTCTATTTTACTCAATGTTCTGCAGTCCAGTACTATCATTATTCTTACACTGTCCCAGATTCTGCCAATAGGGGTCCCTTTAGGTTTCTTTAAACTGTGTACTTTCAACAATCTCATCATACTGTGGGCACTTCTTTACTTTCTCACACAAAAAATATTTCAGGCTAATCTTGTAATTTCCTTGTCCCAGTCCTGCAATCAGCTATTTCTTCAAGGACACCAGGTTCTTTTAGTGAAGAATGGCATTTGGGGACCAAAATGTAGAAACCAGCTATGCTTATTACTACTAGTTTATTAGTGCTACCATGCCCTCTCAGTGGACAGAGCTGGGATGTGTGCATACAAGCACCCACATTCGTACTTTTTACATATTTCTTATTTTAATGAAAATCATATACTCAAAATAACACCTATTCCAATCCAATGCCACTGTACTTATTCTATTTTCTCCCCTATATCTTTAAACTAAATTCTCATTCTGCTCAAAGAAGCAGGAGTTGCCTGTATTGCCTCATGCAAGAAAAATATTTCACAAATAATTAACACAAAGTACAAATACATAATCATATTATTATTATCTTTTGAGATATTTCTACTAGATTCATTCTTACTTGATATTTTTGTTTCCCTGTTTTTAATGTTTTTGATGTAGCTTAACTGTAAAATCTCAGACAGTTCTGGGTGTAAAAGCTATCCTTCCCACAGAATATGCGTTGTCCTTACTTATCCCAATGCAGAAACACATCTGGCATCTTATTCTTTATCTCTCAGTTCAGAGCGAAAGGGCTCTGAATGAGCTACAGAGAGAATGCTCCGCTGTGCTGTGCTAAAGGAGACCACTAGGCAAGGAAGGGTCAGATGGACTCCCTTGGGCCTCTCTTGGAAGCCACTTACGCAGGTTTCTCTCAGCCAACAATGTTAACATGCAGCCCTGATTCTCAACTCCAACTCTAAAACTTGGCTCTCAGACCAGATTTGAAAAGCAGTAAAACATTCTTTTGGTTGCTAGACCCATGTAAAAAAGTATAATAAATTTAAAAAGAAAAGCAGTCAAGTGGCGTTTGGGGCAGTCTAAACCATCTGAGAGTTTTCTGAGGGTCTTGTTTTTGCTGTGGTTCTTGGTTTATTGACTCTTCTGAGAGTATGATGGAAGCTATCAACACACTCCCCAGAAATATGCAGTTCATATATGAACAAGTTCATGAAACTGTATATTGGGTGCCAGGTCAGGAAGTATGCTAAGTTACATCTGCTTATGAAACCCCTTAACGTGTTCCAGACGGGAGAAGGTGCGGAGGCAGGAGCAGGGGATGTGTTCCAGAGCTGTGAAGAATGAGGAGAGAAATTATCACCCAGCCACTCACCCTGGCAAAAGCCCTTAATCCATTCATCTCTGTTTGTCACACAGATAACTATGGTCAGAGAGATGGCTTAGTGAAAGCTGTCAGCTAACCAATAAGACAGAGCCTTTGTAGTAAAGATTAGTAGGCAGGTAAGCAGTCGTTAGAATGTTGCTCAGTCAGACAAGCAAATAGCAAGTTGAGGTTAGAGCCCAAAGGTCCAATATTGTCTCCACATTCAGAGTGGGAAAATCTGCTCTGAATAGAATCACACATAACTCCAAATTGTGGCATCCTGAAGACAGAAAGAAAACCTGGAGATGCATCGGTGTCCAGATGAGGCTTCCATTTGCTGGAAATGAAGACAGACCTGCTGTGGAAGAACCACTAGGCAGGGAGGAGGAAAAATCAGGGCTCAGGGAGCTGACCCCAAGGCAGTTGGTAATGTTGAGGTGGTTCTGAGGAGCGGAGCTGTCCAGAACAGAGAAAAGCAGGTGCAATCTGAGTCCCAATCCCTGGATTCTGGCCTGATCTTGGAAAGCAAGGAAAAGTTTTTACACCTCAGGGTAATGCAAATCCAATGAGAACGCAAAACTTTTGTATGGGGTGAGGGAAACTAACAAATGGAGTAGATAAAACCTTTAACAAAAATATATGGGGGGAATAACTTCAAGAAATAGAAAATGCTAGGTTTTTTGTTTTGTTTTGTTTTTGAAAGAGGATCTTGCTCTGTTGCCCAGGCTGGAGGGCAGTGGTGCAATGCACAGCTCACTGTAGTCTCAACTTCCCTGAGCTCAGGCAATCCTCCCACCTCAGCCTACTGAGTAGCCAGGTCTACAGGCACACGCCACCAGGCCCAGATAATTTTTTGTAGAGACAGGCTTTCACTATGCTGCCCAGGCTGGTCTCAAACTCCTGGGTTCAATCTATCCACCCAACTTGGCCTCCCAAAATGCTGGGATTATAGGCATGAGCCACTGTGCCTGACCTAAAGTGCTATTCTTTATTAAAAGTATTATAGGCTGGGTGCAGTGGCTCATGCTTGTAATCCCTGCACTTTGGGGGACTGAGGCAGGTGGATCATGAGGTCAGCAGCTCGAGACCAACCTGGTCAACATGGTGAAACCCCGTCTCTACTAAAAGTACAAAAATTAGCCTGGCATGGTGGTGCATGCCTGTAATCCCAGCTACTGAGGGGGCTGAGGCAGGAGAATTGCTTGAACCCAAGAGGCAGAGGTTGCAGTGAGCCAAGATCATGCCATTGCAGTCCAGCTCTGGATGACACAGCAAGGCTCTGCCTTGGGGAAAAAAAAAAGTATTATAAAGACATACTAAAACATTACCTTTTGTATGAGCACAAACAAAGAAATCAGTGAAACAAATATCAGCAACATAAAGGATATTAGTATTTGTTGGCTTAATAATGAAACCACAAGATGGCATGATGGTGCAGGCCTTTAGGGTATCTAGAAGAAAGGAGTCAGTGCTTCCTGGATTGTGCAACATTCCAACTCCATCTGCCTTTCAAATGTTCACATGGTAACTTTTTCATGTAGACACATTTTCTCAACAGGGTTACTGGCAGTTCTAAGGTCACCAACAGACAGCATGTGCTGATCTCCTACTACAAAAACTCACGGACTCTTATTAGCCATCTTGGATTAAATGCTCTTCCCTGGAATAAATGTTGAGCCAGAAGGATGTGAAATCTCTGGAATATCTGCCACCCCTTAGGTCATGAAGGCAGGTTGGTAACTATAAGAACAGAGGGATGGAGTGCTGAGAAATACTTCTCATAAATGACCATTTAGCATGAAGATGGTATTTCAAATTAGTGGGAAAGGTGTGAACTGATCACATGGTGTAGAGAAAACTGGCTATTCATTTGGGAAAACAAAGTTAAATCCTTACCTCATAGCAACAACATAGGGACAGATCAATGAACAATTAAACTTAGTAAACATATTTTAAATATAAGATATACATGAGATAATGGTAATTTCCAAGTGACTTTCTTGTGCTGATGCAATGAAAGTGCAATGAAGCAGAGCTTCGTTGTTTCTTACAATGGAATAGTGAATAACTTTACTTCAAAGAATCAGGCTTGCCACATGAAGATTTCTAGGGCTGAAACACAGCTACCCATGAATCAATTTTTCCTAAGAGCATATTCTCCCCAGAGACTGCTGTTAATATTTCTGAATTAATAATTCTTCAAAAAGATTGCCTGAGTTGGTTAAACCACCTTCAGCTCTAAGAAATAGAAAATCCCAACTAAACCAGTATAATGAGACCAAAAAAAACCACTATTATCTCATATAAAGCTTCAGGGTTGGTTAACTTACCTGCTAGAGACCATCAATCCAACTGCTTCCCAGTTTTGTGTTCTGCTATTGTCAGATCTTACCTCAAGACCAAAAGATAGAATCACACGTCCAGACATAAGAACATCTACCAAAATCAAAGGGCTGTCTTATGAAATCTGTTAATCATTATGAAATCGTATTGTCTCAAATCTCATTCAGCATTCTCAGTATTTCACCGGCCAGGAAACATTTTTCAAAATTAGGGTGAACTAATAATTCTAGGTAGACAATGAAACAAAATCAAGGTTCTGCTGGCATGGAATAAGTGGGGGATAACTGTTAAGTAGCAAATCAAAAACCTGCAAAAGCTCCTACAAATCTGTTGCAAGGAATAATGCTCCTCATAATAGAGCTAACACTTGGAATGTTCTACACATTGGCCAAGTACTTTACTAACTTAACTAATCCTTACTAGAACCCCATGAGGGAGGTAACGTTAGTATCATCATCTAGCAGAAGAGGAAACTAAAGAACCTATGTTCAAGGATTTGCCCCAGATCACACACCTAATATGTAACAGACCTGGGATTTGAGCCCAGGAAGTCTAGTTCCAAGGTCTATGTTCTTAACCACTGTATCAGGGGTAAGCAAACTTTGGCCCAGAGGCCAAATCTGGCTGAGAATCTGTTTTTCAATGAACCATGAGCTAAGATTGGGGGATGGGGGGTTAAAAAAAGTGACAGAAATAAGTATGTGGCCTGGAAGGTTAAAGTATTTATAGCATTTTATAAAAATTTTTGGCCAACTCCTGTACTATACCAGGTTGCCAGTACTAGGAAGTAATGGCAAATAACAACACAGGTATGCTACATACAAATATTTCCTGGGTTACATACAAGTGAAGCTTGGCACACTCGAGGCTTCCCATGTAGACATTTCAAGATATTGAAATATGGGCAGTTTTCTTACTAAGCATTTTATGGGACAGTACAATGAGCATTACCATTCTCAGCTGTTTCCTTAAACTAATTTAGACTGTGCTAAATGTAAAAATTATGTACTTGATCACTGCATTTTTCATGTAAATAATTGTTTTTTTAAAAACATGTGTGGCTAACAAAAACACTGTTTGGCTTCTTTATTGAAAAGGCAGCTCAATAACAATAGTCATTTCCATTAATATATGCCAGGAAATGGTAGAGGAAAATGCTTATAGTAGGATACTTGCCACGGACCTATTGGACTGAACAAAGGGGAGTGAACGCAGGAATAAAAGACAAGAGACAAAAGAAGAGTATATTTGGAAGAAGGGGTCAGGGGCACCATGCCTCTAGTGGACAAGAGCCCTGAGCTTTACACAGCTGTCCATATTTATTAGGCAAAAGAGATAGCAAGAAAGAGCGGATGATTGTCAGGTAATTTTCAGTAGGCCATTTGGTTCACAGCAGGCTTGTGAGACTGCATCCTTTGAACAATAGGTGGTAATTTTCTCAGTAAATAACTTCAAGGAGCCTGGCGCCAGGGAGTGATGTCCCTAAGCAAACCTTTTGGTGGCAGGGTAGTGTGAGTTTGCCCACATCCTGCATTCATGAGCAACAGTTTGCTGTTTGATCATATAGCCTCCATCAGAATGCTGAGTTGGTCACATCCCACAGGACTTTGGCTACCTGTAATACTTAAAATGTATCAAATATTATTTCACATAAAAGACTGTATTAATATAAAAAAGAACACAGTGATTTACAAGAATTAAGTCGTAATGGTTATTGAAGTAAGGATTTTAATGTTTGAGTTCGATTCTGTTGGGTTCCAATGAAAAAAAGTAGAAGACAGAAAAGATATGTTGTTGCAGGAAGTCAGGGACCCTGAACGGAGGGACCAGCTGAAGCCATGGCAGAAGAACATAAATTGTGAAGATATCATGGGCATTTATTAGTTCCCCAAATTAATACTTTTATCATTTCTTACACCTGTCTTTACTGCAATCTCTGAACATAAATTGTGAAGATTTCATGGACATTTATCACTTCCCCAATCAATATTCTTGTGATTTCCTATGCCTGTCTTTAATCTCTTAATCCCGTCATCTTCATAAGCTGAGGATGTATGTTGCCTCAGGGCCCTGTGATGATTGTGTTAACTGCACAAATTGTTTAAACAATATGAAATCTGGGCACCTTGAAAACAGAACAGGATAACAGTGATGTTCAGGGAACAAGGGAGATAACCATTAGGTCTCGCTGTCTGAGAGCTGGGCGGAACAGAGCCATATTTCTCTTCTTTCAAAAGCAAATAGGAGAAATATCGCTGAATTCTTTTTCTCAGCAAGGAACAGCCCTGAGAAAGAGAATGCATTCCTAAGGGGCGGTCTCTAAAATGGCTGCTCTGGGAATGTCTGTCTTTCATGGTTGAAGATAAGGGATGAAATAAGCCCTGGTCTCCCGTAGCACTCCCAGGCCTATTAGGACAAGGAAATTCCTGCCTAATAAATTGTGGTCAGACCAGATGTCTGCTCTCAATCCCTGTCTCCTGATAAGATGTTATCAACAACAATGCGTGCCCGAAACTTCATTAGCAATTTTAATTTCACCCCAGTCCTGTGATCTCGCCCTGCCTCCATTTGCCTTGTAATATTTTATTACCTTGTGAAGCATGTGATCTCTGTGACCCAGACCCTATTTGTACACTCCCTCCCCTTTTGAAAATCACTAATAAAAACTTGCTGGTTTTGTGGCTTGGGAGGCATCACAGAACCTGTCAACATGTGATCTCCCCTGGACACCCAGCTTTAAAATTTCTCTCTTTTGTACTCTTCCCCTTTGTTTCTCAGACAGGCCGACACCAGGAAAATAGAAAAGGACTCATGATGAAATATTGGGGGCAGGTTCCCCTGATAATATGTAGGAACTAATTCTTTGCCATGTTGACTGTTGAGATCATCAGAAAAAGTTAATATAGGATGTTTACTATATTCTCTATTTTATGTCATATTTTATGGGAGAAAGAAAAACAGTAAAAATACCCAGTTAATTTCCTAATTCATGCATAAGACATGCAGATAAAATATATTATATGCATGAATCTGCACTAGTTTATGTGGATATTAAAACACCTAAGACACATTTTGAGCTTTTTTTTCCTTTTTTTTTTGAGAGAATCCTGCTCTGTCGCCCAGGCTGGAATTCAGTGACGCAATCTTGGCTCACCGCAACCTCTGCCTCCCGGTTTCAAGAGATTCTCCTGCCTCGGCCTCCCAAGTAGCTGGGACTACAGGCCACCATGCCCAGCTAATTTTTGTATTTTAAGTAGAGATGGGGTTTCTCCATGTCAGCCAGGCTGGTCTTGAACTCTTGACCTCAGGTGATCTGCCCACCTTGGCCTCCAAAAGTGCTGGGATTATAGGTGTGAGCCACTGCGCCTGGACAAGTTTGAGCTCTAATGATATAAATTCCTTGAGCTATTTAGTGAATGGAATTTTGTGGCAATTTGGGGATTATTCCTTTAAACAAATGGTCTCCAAAGTATTTGATGACTCACCCTGCCAGGAAAGAAGTTTCAGCATCCACATATTTGTAGCAATAGATAGGTATGCATGAATATAGATGTATTTCCAGGTGGTCCACACTTTGCATGATTCTGATATGCAGGAATTTCAGTTATGACAATTCAGTTAAGTAACACCAGTGTCCCAACAACAAAGGTCAGATTCCATTTAGCCTGGTATATTATCTGTAACTGCATAAAATACAAACTTCACTCTAGCTCTTAAGTCCACAAATCACATTAATAATAGATGCACACCACGATCAATGACTAATCTTGTCATTCTTTCAAAGTCAGCCAGTGGCTGACCACTCACATCTGTCACTCAGTTCATTCACAAATCACAAAGCATGTAATTGTGTAGGGCCTCCTTATCTCCCAGCGACAAACCCCCAAGACATTTTGCAAAAATGATTAAAAGGTAAAGGAGGCCAGCTGCCATGGCTCATACCTGTAATCCCAGTACTTTGGGAGGCCAAGGCAGGCGGATCACGATGTCAGGAGTTCGAGACCAGCCTGACCAACATGGTGAAACCCCATCTCTACCAAAAATACAAAAATCAGTCAGGCGTGGTGGCATGCACCTGTAATCTCAGCTACTCAGGAGGCTGAGGCAGGATAATCACTTGAACCTGGGAGGTGGAGGTTGTAGTGAGCCAAGTTCATGCCACTGCACTACAGCCTGGGCAACAGACCAAGACTGTGTCTCAAAAAAAAAAAAAAAAAAAAAGGAAAAGGAAATTGGCCAAAACAAAGATGAGAGAGCAGTAAAGAAAGGAAAAGTGATTACAGCAGAAGTGAAATTCAAACTGGACATATCAATGCAGGTGTAGAAGAAACAATTGACCATGGGAATGCTGACCCCACTGCCATTTAAGACATTCTAGGCAGCTGGATTGAGTGACAGAGAACTTGGTACTAAATAAATACTAGTTTGTACTATTTTTTCCGTTCCATGTACATTTATAACCAATAATAAAAGTGTTTTTTAATGTTTTGACAAACTTTTTTTCTTGGTATTTTTAGTAGAGACAGGGTTTCACCATGTTGGCCAGGCTGGTCTCAAACTCCTGGCCTCAAAGTGATCCACATGCCTCAGCCTCCCAAAGTGCTAGGATTACAGGCATGAGCCACCCTGCCTGGCCTTGACAAACATTTCTAAAGGTAATGGAACAACTGAAATTCTTCCCATCAATTAAGATTTCTAGGCTGGGTGTGGTAGCTCACAACCTGTAATGCCAGCACTTTGGGAGGCCAAGGCAGGCAGATGGCTTGAGCCCAGGAGTTCAAGACCAACCTAGGCAATATGGGGAGACCCCATCTCTCCAAAAACAAAAAACAAAAAACAAAAAAACCCCACAAAAATTAGCCAGGCATGGTGGCATGCACCTGTAGTCTCAGCTACTTGGGTGGCTGAGATGCAAGGATCTCGAGCCTGGGAGGTCAAGGCTGCTGCAGTGAGTTGTGATCATGCCACTGCACTCCAGCCTGGGCAACAGAGTGAGACTGTCTCAAGAAAAAAAAAAAAAAGGATTTCTAGTCTGATTTCTGCTTTTACAGCCATTTTTAGAGCTCCACACTATCGTGCAACGTGAGAACCAACTGTATGCACTGTGTGTCTGTGTGTGTTACGTATATAATATATATTGCCACCAGACACCACTGAACTCCAAGTGGGCAGTGTGCTGATGGACTAGCTGAGGAAAGAACTGAAGGACTATCAGACCCCTTTGGGAAGTTGCCACTGTATAATAAGCACAGTGGAGGCTGAAAGATAAAGCAGATAAAAAGAATGTATTATGTAAATATGGGTAAATACTTGGGGCGAGGGGTTATCTTATCCTTTGATACAGTTAAAAATCTAGAGAGCATGTAATCAGTCAAGAAAAATAGGGTAAGAGTTATAAAACACCTGGGGATATGCTAGGCTATAAAACTCCAGGAAGACAAGCACATGAAGCAGACAGAAGAAATCCACCAACTGGATCAATTGAGCTGTCCTTTGACTTTCTGCCTTCTGTGCCACTAAAGAACAAACAGCATGGCAATCACAGGCAGCATGCATTTCAGGCTTGTTAACTGAGGGTGTCAACTCCATCACTTTCATGAAGAGAGTTAAAGACATTTTCTTAGACTTCAGGCCAGGAAGTCTTTGTGTTCCATGAAGAATTACTTTTGTTTATTCTTTTTTTTTTTTTTTTTTTTTTGAGACAGAGTCTCATTCTGTCACGCAGACTCTGGAGTGCAGTGGCAAAATCTCAGCTCACTGCAACCTCTGCCTCCAGGGTTCAAGCGATTCTCCTACCTCAGCCTCCTGAGTAGCTGGGATTACAGGCACACGCCACCACACCTGACTAATTTTTGTATATTTAGTAGATACTGGGTCTCACCATATGGCCAAGCTGGTCTCAAACTCTTGATCTCAAATGATCCACCCACCTCGGCCTCCCAAAGTGCTGGGATTACAGGCATGAGCCACCACACCCGGCCTCTTTTGTTTATTCTTATAGTCAAAACAAAGCACTTTCCTTTTGCACAGAATATCAGAGATAAGTCTGCATGTTACTAATAATTACAGTTATACGACACAATGTATAATATATACACACTAAAATAAAACTATTGTAATTATCTTGATGTCTTTATAATTAATATGTTGACTTTTCCCTATTTTAGATCTGTTAACTATAAATTCCTTGATAATTTTTATCATGTTAATCTTATTTTATGCAATGGAAACATGAGAAAAGAATAAACAACTCACCTGGTATTTGCTTTTTTTCTATTGCTCTTGGGAAAGTGCAGGGGAAGCTGAATGTACAGTTATGGGAGAACACAGGGGTGGTCATGCGAGATCTGGCCTGCTATGGACCTTTGAGATTCAGCTTCCTAAAAACTGCTGCTCACCAACTGGTTAAACACTCATCTATGGGAAAAAGTTTCTTTGGCCCTTGAGGAGACAGCAAGAGCCATGCTGAGTGAGAATTCACACAAGTAAATCTGACAAGATCTCACAGAAGTTGGCTATGCAACTTTTCACTGGGTTCACTTCCTAATGGTCAATTTCATTTTTCTTTCAGAACTAATCTGGGACTAATTCAACAAATAATATTATATCAGAAGACAAATTGTTATCTGCCATGTTCACTCCTGTAGGTGAAATACTCAGGATATTTGTTTACTTACATTCCTACTGAGTTGCTAACTCTTACGAAATCATGCTGCAGCAAATGGTGGGAGTGCTTTGAGGAAAGGTCTGTTTTAAGATTGTTTGCTTCTAACTCAGTTGCAACAGAACTTGGCAGGTGACTTACCTGTTATAAGATGGATGGGTGTTTTCTATTCCTGCTCTGCCATTTACAAACTGGATGAGTCTGGACAGGTTACTTACACATCCAAGAGTCAAGGTTTCTCAGCTTTGCAATGATGCAGACACAGACACCCCTACTCTCTGCCTCTATAGGATCAGGGTACGTAAGGTGGCACCACATCTCTAGAGGGCCCATATCACAATGGACATGGTATGAGAGCAGCTCAGAATCTGGACAAAGACCATGGAGACTGAATGTGGGGCATGTTGGTTAAAGACTGGAGATAGAACTCCTCCAGCTACGCCCAGTGATCTCTCCCTGCAGACCGTGCCCACACCAATGCTCCAAGATTAATATTTCCACCAGCATACCCTTTGCTACCACTCAGTCCAGTTACCTATCTTTTCTGAGATGTGGTCCAAACCTTTCATCATAGTGGGGAGACCTTCTGGATGTGATGACATTTACAGAGCACCACTCATTCTGAGCAGGAGGAAGAATTACTTCAGGCTGTGCAAACCATCAGGCTCTGCCCTTTCTGGCAGTTTCCTGACTTTGCTCTGAAGTTGGGCTAACAACGTTCAGGTTAGACAAGCAATCTTCAAGGTGGGATTCCTGTTCCTAGGGCCCCTTCTTCTTACTTCACAAGAACTGCTTTCTTCCAAGGAGCTGAAACCTGAGCTTAAAGGACAAAATCATTTTACTCAGAAGCTTCACTCAGGGTTCCAAATCTCAAAGAACCTCCTTGTCTAAACTCTGAAGGCACTGACTATGCTGAAGGTTGGACAGTGCAGGAGTCCAAGCAACAGTCATGCAGCCTGACCCAAGGGCTTCAAGATGCTGAGAAACCCCAGAATACATGACTACAAGGTGACACTCAGCCACCCCCCACCCACTTCAGTATGATTTCAGGAATACAAGATGGTTTTAGGTAGGGTGGTCTACCCTGGCCGTGTGACCTTCACCATTTCACTTGAACCCTCAGATCCTCAGTTTTCTTGCTTGTCAAGATGGAAAACAGTCACATAAAGATTGTTGTAAGGACTAAATAAAAGAGCTAATGAGAAAAACAAAGTATCTTCCAAATACCTTATCAGCTGAGGTTAACTACTAAGCTCTGTGCCAAATTTTTTACATATGCCAAAAATGTGAAACTCAGAACCACTCCGCTTGGCACATATTATTGGTGGGATGTGCTATACAAAATGGGCTTACTCTGATGGAGAGCTCTAAACTGGAGGTAGGAAGTCATTCTAAGGGCTGCCTGCACATCCTACAAATCTGCAGAGAAAAAAACAAAATAAAACAAAACAAAAAAATGGAACTTGCCTTGAACCTTTCAAGTGGGCCAAACTGCAACGACCACAAAATTCTGGAAAACAGCTGAATTTCACCAGCGTTGCAACTCCTGAACAGTAACAACCAATGAACTATGGACTCAAGTACTAAGCCACCCACTTCCACCAACGGATAATTCTTTCAGAACTTGCGTAAACATCCGTAGCTTCCTTTCTGATTTCCTCCCGGTTCCCCTCCCTCTCTTTGGAATACAATTTGGCTTCCAGCCCAATGCGTCTCCCGAATCGCAATTCCTAAAACCTCAATAAACGCCGTGGTTTACTGCATTGCAGCCTGGTCTTCGACTCTTCTTGATAGACATATTAACAGCATCCCTCTACAGGTGAGGACTCCTCGTCCCACGCAGGTCCATCCTCTGGCGTAGGGACTAATTCACACCCAGCTCAGCCTGGAAGCAAAGCTCGCGCCCTTCCAGGGCCAAGGCGCGCACCCCGCGCGGGGCCTGGACGAGCGCGCACGTGCCCAAACTTGGGATCCCCGGCCACGCTCAGACTCACAGGGACACCCCGCCCCCGCTCCCACTGCCCCACAGCCGCGCGGGACCCTGGCCCTAGCCCAAACCTCCTTAGCTCGCCTGCCTGTCACACTCGGGCTGAACCCGCTCCCGGAGTGGTGTATAGACCTGAAGGTTCCGGGGCGTCTCTGCAAGGAAGAGAAGCGCAGGGAAGCACTGCAGGAGATTGCAAAAGGAGATTGCAAAGAAAAGCAAAAAGACAGAGCGCAGTTGTTGGGGACCATGAGGGACACGTTTTTGTTGGGGACCATTCGGCACACGTGAACTACGGGGATATGATGGTTAATTTGACCCTTGTAATGTACCGGGTTTAATAGTGTGCTTTCAAAATTCTTGTCTACCCAGAACCCTAGAATGTGGTTTTATTTCAAAAAGGGTCCTGGAATATAGGACTACCATGTCCTGTGTGATGGTATATCCAGATGTCTATGGTCTTTACCTGGGTGGCTCAAGTACGATCAGCCGGACCCAACATCTGTTGATGCCACCGATATTCATTGTGAAGGGTCCTTTTCCATGGGAGCCCACGTGAGTGACAGAGATAAGCGTACTGGACTATCTGCTGTCATAATGTACCACCTGACAGGGTTTAGGACTTGTTCCTGCGTCCAGGTCTTGGACCACTTGCCATCTTGTTGGCTGTTGCCCATAAGTCAGTGAAAATGTAGCAAGATGCATTTGAAGGTGTGCCATCCAGGACAAGCCCCATGACCCACAACTCTGCCCATTGGTTGGAGTTTTCTTTTTCATGTAAAGTTGGTAACAGTTTTTTCTGTTGTTGCACGGCCATAATGCCTCAGTACACCCCTCAGCCGTTAATTCAGCTAACCTGTTAACCCAGTCTGGGCCTCCTCAGGGACTTCAGTGTACCAGCACCCAACAGACTCCAACCTCTGGGCTACCCGCACTTGGGAAAGTAACTGGCTACCTTTTTATGTATGAGAAAGGTGTGATTGATGCTTAGGTGACTATAGTTTGTACATTGACCAGGCACTGACACTTGTAGCTCTAAAGGCTTATTAGGACTAATTGGCCTGAGTGGGAGAGCAGTCTGTACAGCTTGTTGAACAGTGAAGCACTCCTGTCTCTACCAACTCTTTAATAAGGTTATTAATCTTCTCCTGCATTTATTGACTGACAGTACATGGCTGGGCTAGGGAAGACTGCCTGTGCACTTGTCCCAGAATCCACTGTAATTGTGTAATTTCTACTCTGGGAACATCCCTTACAATTCGGAGAAGTATTACACATAATGAAAACATCAATTTTTATAATAGATTTAGCATTATCAGTTACAGACACTTGAGTATATGGATGTCCATTAAATAAAATATTACCCGGTTCAGTTTCAAAGGCTGGAACAGCAAAACTCACCTGAAGAATTCAATGAAATCAACCTACCAGGAGTATGTGCAGCCAACCACCACTCCACCAACTGTGGTCTTGCCTCTAGTACTATGTTGCACACCATTGTATTTTGGAAACAGATTTTTTTTTTTTTGAGTTTCACGGGTTTGTAGACAGAGAGGAATTTTACCCCAGGATGGACCATGACTGATTAAGATGATTTACAAGATTGGATTTAGGAGTTTTTGAATTTATTATATTTAGATAAGATGCTGGAGTTAGAGTTAATGCTGTAATGGGTTAAGATTTGGGGGCATATTGGGAAGAGGTGAATATATTTTGCACATAGGAAGGATATGAATTTTGGCGGGGGTTGGGGGGCAGAGGGCAGGTTATTGTGGGTCGAATTGTGTCCTCCCAAAAAGACATGTTTAAGTCCTAACACACAGTACCTGTGAATGTAACTTTATTTGGAAATAGGGTATTTTCAAATGTAATCAAGTTAAAATGAGGTCACAGTGGATTAAGTAGGCCCTTTTCTAATGACTGGTATCCTTATAAGGTGAGGGAAATGTAGACATAGAGATACATTGGGAAGACACCCTTTGATATGGAGGCAGAGATTGATGTGTCTACAAGTCAAGGAATGCTAAGGATTGCCAGCAACAACCAGAAGCTAGGAAGAGGCAAGAGAGGATTCTCCCCAGCAAGCTTCAGAAAGAACATGGGCCTGCCACATTCTGGAGGCTTACACCCTAGCCTCCAGAACTGTGAAAGAATATCTATTGTTTAAGCCACCCAGTTTTAGGTATTTTGTCATGGCAGCCCCAGGAAACTAATACAAATGGCAAAGGGACTCCAAGGCACATGGCTTGGGCACCAAACCTGGAAGGCCCTAGCAAATAGACCATACAGATGCTCTACCCTCTTCTTGAGGATACTACCAGCATTGACTGTGCTAGAAACCTTTTTTGGGTATGGCACAATTCCTATCTACATGGCAGATGCAGGCCATACCACTCAAGAACTCCTGAGTGGACCATGTCACATGCTTAAATTTCCAAACATATCTAGTCAAAGAATGATGCCAAGTTTACAGCCAAGAATACCTAGCAATAGACAATTCTCTGGAGTATTAACTGGTCATATCATGCCCCATCTCATTCCCAGGAAGCAGTTACCATTAAGAGATAAAACGTACCGTTAAAGGAGAGCATAAAAAGCTGAACCCCTCTCATACCATATACACAAATTACCTCAAAATGGATATATAATCTAAATATAGGATTCCATAATACTTTAAGAAGAAAATATAGGGGTGAATCTTCATGATTCAGATATGGCAATATCGTCTTATATAGGACACCAAAAGTGCAACCAGCCAAAGCAAAAAATAAATAAGATTTTGTCAAAGTTAAAAACTTTTGTGCATCAAATGATGTTATCAAGAAAGTGAAAAGAGAAGTGACAATTCACTTCCTGAAACATTTAGCTTACACAATAAAAAACAGGTCAAGAATGGATGGGTTGACATTAGGTGGTGTAATGGAAAAATATTAACAATCTCTCACCCAGTTTTCATCCTTGAACCAGTTCTGAGATCCAGAGTTTATGGATGGAAGGGAAGGAAGAATCTTTTTGAGGGCCTCCCAAAGCCATAGCAACTATATACAATAGCTAGTCCCTTAATA
This sequence comes from Symphalangus syndactylus, assembly GCF_028878055.3. NCBI lineage: Eukaryota > Metazoa > Chordata > Mammalia > Primates > Hylobatidae > Symphalangus > Symphalangus syndactylus. The sequence continues at coordinate 78,524,385 of NC_072426.2, forward strand.
TTTCTCCCAAAGAGACTTTTTTTTTTAAGACAGAGTTTTCCTCTTGTTGCCCAGGCTGGAGTGCAATGGCGTGATCTCGGCTCACCGCAATCTCTGCCTCCTGGGTTCAAGCAATTCTCCCACCTCAGCCTCCTGAGTAACTGGGATTACAGGCATGCACCACCACGCCCAGCTAATTTTGTATTTTTAGTAGAGATGGGGTTTCTCCATGTTGGTCAGGCTGGTCTCGAACTCCCTACCTCAGGTGATCTGCCTGCCTCGGCCTCCCAAAGTGCTGGGATTACAGGCGTGAGCCACTGTGCCCAGCCTCCCAAAGAGGTGTCTATGCATTTACCAGAGCAACAGTACACTGGCAAAAAAGGAATATTAGATCTTTGGAATGTTTATATTCAGAGTATAATCTGACTGAAACCAGGGAACCCAAAATGCCACCATTATGCATGCTATGAATGTACAAAGGCCAGATGTTAGAGTCCTCATCCAATCCATCTTAAAGTCCAGAGTATACAGATATGTCCTGCGGTCTTTTACTCAGCCCTTGAGTGAATAATTGGAATGGATAAACTTATTAGGCGCCAGAGACTTCACACTGCCTCCTGGACTTGTGGAGTAAGAGCCATTAATTGTAGTTAAGGCCAGTGGTGCCAATTAAGATTTCCCTCTCCCTGGCTAAATTGGTAAATCAGAAGCAATATCAATCGCAGAATGGTAATAATCATAGTTGTTGTGCTACTTGTGCTTTTACTATAAAAAATAATAATCTCTGGAGCTTAAAATGCAGCTATTAAACTGCAAAAGTATCCTTTTCAACTTCCCTGAAGACTCAAATGCAGTTCACTTTGTCCTAGACAAGACAGCAGTATATATTGTCTTGTCCTAGTCTTGTTAATTTTCCTGCCCTCTGTCACAGTGTAGTACACAGTGAGTTCCACAAAACATCATCCTGGCCACTACATGGATGGCACATCAATGGAACCTGGTGAGGAGAAAGTGGCAAGTACTCTGCTTACCTTGGTAAGATAAGTGTTTAGTAGAGGTTGAGGGAAAAAAACAAAAAACAACAAAAAACAAAAAAAAAAAACACCTGTATCAGCATTTTGGTGTTTGGTACAAGGTTGGACACTCCCCGCAGTGTTAAGATCAAGTTATTACACAGCTTGCGTCTCCTGCCGCTGAAAAAAAGGAAAGGTATTTGGAAGGTCTGTTTACACATGGGGAAAACGGGAAAACACCTACTACATTTGGGAATATTGTTTTGTCCCACTTACTGGGTGCCTTGGAGGAAGGCCAGTTTTGAGTGGGGCGCACAGCAGGAAAGGGTTTCATAGCAGGTTCCATCTGTTGTCCTTCATCCAATGGCACTAAAGTTCTCAGTGGTGTAACATAACACCGTGTGGGGTTCTGACAAGCCAAAATAGACCAGGAACAGCACAGTCCTCTAGGATTCTGGAGCAAAACCATGCTATCTGCAGCAAAGAACCTCTCATTGTTTCAAAAGCAGCTCCTGTGTACTACTTGATCCTAGTACAAACTGAGCAGCTGACTTAGTGTAATCTATTGACTATGTGACTACAGCTGCCCATGATGTGGGGTTACTGTCAGACTCACACCAAATCACAAAACAGGCAGGGAAACAACAGTTTATTGTGCAACAAAAATGGTGCATTGGGAATTGGGCCTGAACAGGTCTCAGCAACTTAAGTAATTTATATAAATAGGTGACCCATGGCACTTACCTCTGTCATATGACTACCTCTACTTCAATTCATGTAGAGAGTTCAATAGAGATCTTTCAGCCAAGAACGAACACTCCATGGAGTATTCCCTGCGACAGAGTATCAGAGGAAAATCCTGGGCCTGGTTCTCTCACATTGCTGTCTTCCATGGCCACTAAAATTCCACTCAGGAATGTCCCTGAAAGATGGTGATGATGGGGAAATCCTCCCAATAAACAGGACTTCAAATCACACACTTGTTTATTATTATTTGTGGCAAGAAAAGTGAGCTAAGGTAATACCCAGATTCTTGAAGATTGGTAAATAGATTGATTGGTTGGAACAGGATTGGAAGACTGGAGCCAAGGAGGTCTTGTAAAGAAGAAGGGAGTTGGATATCTGATAGTGCACACAAATTGTGCAGATCTTTGAGCCTTTTGTTAATGTCCATCAAAGAGCAGCTACCACAGAAGCAGCAGTGGACAGAATCATTTATCCAGTGGCTGTCAGCCTAGGTCCCATGAGTGTTCACACAAGCCCAAGAATGGAGTAGCCATGACAGCAGGAAATGGGCACTATACCTGGGCCTGAAAACATGGGTTTTATCTCACTAAGGCTGATCAAGCTCCTTCTAAATATCTGACTTTTCAGAAGTAGAGACCAATGCAGAGCACTCAGTATATTACCATTTTTTGCAGAGATCAATCAGATTCTTTTGGCAGGATGATTTCACGGGAATCCTTCTACTCTGGAAAAACAGTGAATTGTTCTATTTGGGATTCAAATATATTCTGATTATAGGTTGTTTTATGCCCACAGTGCCTCTGTGTTTCATGTCATTCCCAAATCATGTGGGAGAGGGTTAACATCCAGGCTGACAGCAGGGAAGTAATGTGGAATAACTTGTAGAGTAGGCAACCAACAACATCAGCTCCAATAGCCTACTATTTAGTTCCAAGACAACCCAGTAAAAATTAGAAAAACAAGAAAAAAGTGCTATATGCATTATATGACTATATAATGCAAATAATTTAAAATGTAGACATAATCTTGAGGTTGCATAGTTTTAATGTTATGTATGTTTATACATGAATCATTCCATTGAAAAAAGAGTATGAAAGATCAGTTTAGTTTTTTAAACAGTACTACTTTTTGTTTTATGAATTTCAAAGTATAATATAGTTTACAGCTGCTTTCTTTCTCAAAATTCATTTTGTAGGGTTAATAATTGTATTCTACCTTCGTGTATTTTATGAAAATTTTTATTTACATGAACTGAATAAAGAGGCATTCCATGTTTATGGATTAAATAAGGCTGAATATTGTGATAATGCACAAAAGTTTTAATCTTGCTGATGTCCAAATTATTCATTTTTTTCCTTTGGTAGCTCATGCTTTAGGTGTCATGTCTAAGAAACCAAAACAATCTTGAAAGAGAACAAATTTGTAAAACTTATACTACTTGATTTTAAAGTATACTATAGGCCGGGCGCTTTGGCTCACGCCTTTAATCCCAGCACTTTGGGAGCCCGAGCCAGGTGGATCACAAGGTCAGGAGATCCAGACCTTCCTGGCTAACATGGTGAAACCTTGTCTCTACTAAAAATACAAAAAATTAGCTGGGCATGGTGGCACACGCCTGTAGTCCCAGCTATTCAGAAGGCTGAGGGAGGAGAATCGCCTGAACCTGGGAGGCAGAGGTTGCAGTGAGCTGAGATCACACCACTGCACTCCAGCCTGGGCAACAGAGCAAGACTCCATCTCAAAACAACAAAAAAAATAATAAGTAAAATACATAAATAAATAAATAAAGTATACTATAAAGTTACCAAAATCAAGACAGTGTGGCACTGGCATAAGTATGAACACATAGATGACGGAAATTAATTGAGTCCAGGAATAAACTTTTACTGCCCAGGATGCTATGTGTCAGTGGCCAACTGATCTTTTTTCCTGTTCCGCTTTTGCATGTATGTTTTTTGGTTTTTGGTTTATTTATTTATTTATTTTTGGTCAACTGATTTTTTACAAAAGTGCCAAGATACTTCAAGAGGAAATTAAATTTGGCATTAAAACAAATTGTATGTCCACAAATCATGCTGGGACAATAGTATATCCCCATGCCAAAAAAAAATAATAACTTAGACCTTTACCTCACACAATATATGAAAATTAAAGCAGAATGAATCAAAGACCCAGATATAAGAGCTAAAAGTATAAAATTTATAGAAGAAAATATAGAAGAAAAATCTTTGTGACCACTGGTTAGGCAAAGAGTTCTTAGACAACAAAGCAGAATTCATATAAAAAAATGTAAACCAGATTTCATTAAAAGTGATAGTTATTGTGATTCAAAAGATAACATGGAGACAATGAAAAGATAAGCCATATATTAGTAGAAAATATTTGCAAGTAATATTTCTGATAAGTCTCATAACTTGTTGGCCAGGCACGGTGGCTCAAGTCTGTAATCCCAGCACTTTGGGAGGCTGAGGTGGGCAGATCACCTGAGGTCAGGAGTTCAAGACCAGCCTGGCCAACATGGTGAAACCCCATCTCTACTAATAAAAAATTAGCCAAGTGTAGTGGTGGGCGCCTATAGTTCCAGCTACTCAGGAGGCTGAGGCAGAAGAATCGCTTGAACCCGGGAGGTGGAGGTTGTAGTGAGCCAAGATCATGCCACTGCACCCTATCCTGGGCGACAGAGTGAGACTCTGTCTCAAAAAACAAACAAACAAAAAAAACAATGACATGCAAAAGACTTGAATGAGACATTTATCAAAGAAAATATATAATGCAAATAATATTTGTGTGTATTGGGTATATTGTCTGGCAAGGGCCAGACACGGTGGCTCACACCTGTAATCCCAGCACTTTGGGAGGCGGAGGCAGGTGGATCACCTGAGGTCAGGAGTTCAAGACTAACCTGTCAACATGGTGAAACCCCATCTCTACCAAAAATACAAAAATTACCCAGGTTTGGTGGCATGTGCCTGTAATCCTAGCTACTCAGGAGACTGAGGCAGGAGAACCACTTAAGCCTGAGAGGTGGAGGTTGCAGTGAGCCATGAAGCCACCACTGCACTCCAGCCTGGGTGATGGAATGAGACTCCATCTCAAAAAATAAAGAAAATACACAAATGCAAACAAAGCAAACATCATTAGTCACTAGAGAAGTACAAATTAAACATACAATGAGATACCACTACATAATTACTAGAATGGTTATTACAAAAACAGACAATAACAAATGATGTTGAGGATAAGGAGAAATTGGAACCCCTGCAACATGGATGAACCTAAAACAATCATTTTGTTAAATAAAAGGAGTTAGACACAAAAGACTAAATATTTATATGAATGTCTAGAAAGACTTTTTTTTGTTTGTTTTTTGTTTTTTGAGACAGGGTCTCACTTTGTCTCCCAGGCTGGAGTGCAGTGGCACAATCTTGGCTCACTGCAACCTCTGCTTCCTGGGTTCAAGCGATTCTCCCACCTCAGCCTCCAAAGTAGCTGGGACTAAAGGCACATGCCTCCATCCCCGGCTAAAGTTTACATTTTTTGTTAGAGATGAGGTTTCATCATGTTGGCCAGTCTGAAAGACAATTTTATAGAGACAGGGCAGATCAGTGATTGGCTGGGGGTTAGAGTGGGGACTGACAGCATATTGGTGTGAAGGAATGTTTTTGGGTGATATAAATGTAAAATTGGATTGTGGTGATGTTTGTACAACTCTTAAAATTTAATAAATATCACTGAATTGTACACACGGTGGATGAATGTTAAGTTACATAAATTATATCTCAAAAAACACTGCTAAAAAGCCAGTGGAGACTGCTTTGAGGAAAAATGCCCTCTACAGATTAATTTTTCGGACTCCATAAACTTATTGTTAGGTGGAGAGGGCAAACATTTCAGGAAGAGCTCAAAAGGTGTCTGCTAAATATCAGTATCAACTAAAATGGTGTTTTATGGTAATCTAGAAAGATAAGCCATTTTCAGAAGTGTCTTTTTTGATAACCCCTTCTCAGTGCTTTCAAGGGACAGGGCAATGAAGATCTTTTTCTCTCAGGCAAGGTGCAAACATAATTATAGAACAACAGATAATTTATTAGCTTACTCATCCAAAAATGTACCCAAGTACACGGAGCTGATGGCATTCAGCCTCTCTCTGGTACCTTTATTGTAAAAAAGTTTCTTCTCAGAAAATATGAACTCTATAACATCAGCTGTGTTGAGTGAGGAGCCTAGAGGAACAGGATACCACCAGCCTGTATTCATCTCTTTACAGGTGACTAACACAGATAGGGGAAGGAGTTATATATTTCTCAATAAACAAATATTTGCTCTGGACTAGAACAAGGGAAAAATTCCTCCAGGTAAGTTTACTAAGAACACCTGAAGTTTTAGGACACTACTTCCACTGCAGTAGGAAGTGGATGAATGAACCACAAGCTTTATCTTTTCTTTCAATTGTACTTAAAACCTGCCTGGGGCTGGGCGCGGTGGCTCACGCCTGTAATCTCAACACTTTGGGAGGCTGAGGCCGGCGGATCACAAAGTCTGGAGATTGAGATCATCCTGGCTAACACGGTGAAATCCCGTCTCTACTAAAAATACAAAAAAAAAAAAAAAAAAAAACAACTAGATGGGCCTGGTGGCAGGCGCCTGTAGTCCCAGCTATCCAGGAGGCTGAGGCAGGAGAATGGCGTGAACCCGGGAGGCAGAGCTTGCAGTGAGCCAAGATTGCGCCACTGCACTCCAGCCTGGGCGACAGAGCAAGACTCTGTCAAAAAAAAAAAAAAAGTATACTAGGGCTGGGAATGGTGGCTCATGCCCATAATCCAGCATTTTGGGAGGCTGAGGCTGGAAAATCGCTTGAGCCTGGGAGTTCAAGACCAGCCTGTGCAACATAGGGAGACCCTGTCTCTACAAAATAAAAAGGTAGGCCGGGCACAGTGGCTCACGCCTGTAATCACACAGCACTTTGGGAGGCCGAGGTGGACAGATCACGAGGTCAAGAGATCGAGACCATCCTGACCAACATGGTGAAACCCCATCTCTACTAAAAATACCAAAATTAGCTGGGCGTAGTGGCACATGCCTGTAGTCCCAGCTACTCGGGAGGCTGAGGCAGGAGAATCGCTGGAACCTGGGAGGCAGTGTTTGTAGTGAGCCGAGATGGCATCACTGCACTCCAGCCTGGCGACAGAGCAAGCCTCCGTCTCAAAATAAATAAATAAGTAAATAAATAAATAATTAAAAAAATAAAAATAAAAAATAAAAAAAAGTTAGCCAAGTGTGAGTGTGCACTCCTGTAGTCCCAGCTACATGGGAGGCTGAGATAGGAACATTGCTTGAGCCCAGAAGGTCAAGCCTGCAGTGAGCCATGATTGAACAACTGCACTCTGGCCTGGGCAAGAGAGTGAGACCCCACTATCTAAAAAAAAAAAAAAAAAAAGTGTACTAGAAGTGTACTTTAGCTCTAACATGACAACAGTCAAGTTCCCACCTTGGGGTTGAAAAATGGTCTATGTTTTTGCCTCTCTTGTACTTTGTTATTTTTTTCTTTTTTTTTGAGATGGAGTCTCACTCTGTCTCCCAGGCTGTAGTGCAGTGGCGCGATCTTAGCTCACTGCAACGTCTGCTTCCCGGGTTCACGCCATTCTCCTGCCTCAGCCTCCCGAGTAGCTGAGACTGCAGGCACCCGCCACCATGACCGGCTAATTTTTTTGTATTTTTAGTAGAGACGGGGTTTCACCGTGTTAGCCAGGATGGTGTCAATCTCCTGACCTCGTGATCTGCCTACCTCGGCCTCCCAAAGTGCTGGGATTACAGGCGTGAGCCACCGGTGCCCGGCCTTTGTTATTTATTTCTACAGTATGTTAATGGTCATTTATTATGCTAGATGTGAATACACTGATACAAAAATGTGAGTAAAGCCTTGGCAGTTTTAGCACACTATTACTTTCAGGTATATTCGTTTTCAGGTATACTCTTTTGTATGGGACTTTTTCTGTTTTTCATATACCAATTGAAGAGGTGGAGATTAGCTTCTGGCTTATCTGATGAACTTGAAATAGCCACCCCACAATAGGGAAGTGGGAGACAGATGGATTTCAGTGGGATGTCATCATTATGAAAAGCATATAACCTTCTCCAAATAATTAAAAGCAACAACAAAAGACAAAAAGAAGAAAGCCATTTGAATAAAAATTAACCTTATAAATGTAATAAACATTTTAATTCCTCTAACAACAAAAGGTTGGGAGCATGTTGAAAGAACCCAGAAGCCAACCTGAAAGAGCTCTCTTGAGCAGTCTCTAAGCAGCAGTGACTACTGCAGCTATTGGCTGGTAAGGACATAGCAAGCATAAATGGATTGAAACAGTTTATTCCTTACATAGATCACATATGCAAGATCACCATAGTGTCAGCTGCCTGTATCTCCTCTCCCACAGGATGATACCAAGAAAAAAAGGGCCATAGGATGGGCAGCATGAGTAGCTGGGGTACTCTCTTGCAGAAGAGCCAATTCTAGACCACAGTTAAGTGGTTTTATAGCTTGCATATCTACCCATGGAGGAGGGTGACAAGGTACAAAGTCTCATTCCTGGGACCAGAGAGGCAGATGAGAAACTGCCTCCCACAAGATAGGGAGGTGAATGAGATGTAATTTCATGATAGCTCCTCACTGCCTGCCAAGACACAGGTCAGCCTGCTGTTGAGCCTGTCCTATGTGGCCATGTATGGAGACATGTAAGGCTGCCAGGGTGCCATCATGGAACTGTTTCCCTATAAACTTCCAGTGGCCAAAGCTGGAACAAACTGAGCAACAAAAGGAGTAATGTCAAGAATAAAATAAATATCCATGAGGCCACATTGACATAAATGGCTGAAAAAACAAATAAACAAATGAGAAAGAACAAACCTTCCTTTTGGAAGACTAGAAATAATATATGTATTTACTCCCCACTCCAAGGGGTGAAGCTTAACTCTTCATGCCTAGAGTATGAGCTGGACTTAGCAACTCACTTCCAAAAAACAAGAGTATGGAAAGGAAAACACTGTTAACTTTATAGGTGAGAAACCAGACAGACACCACCTTAACCAAGTGATCAAAGTTAACACCATCAGCCAACAGTCATGTTGGTATCATGCACACCCTCATATGATGCAATTAGGGTACCTAATCTCTGTGGTATTATTCCCCAAATTCCATAACCCCAGTATGATTGTAAGAAAACATTAGGCATACACAGACTGAAAGACATTCTACAAAACATTTGACCAGTATTCTTCATAAGTGCCAGGGTCTTGAAAAAGACAGAAAAACTGATATAACAACTAAACACAATGTGGCATCCTAGACTGGATGCCAGTCTACAGAAAAACACCATTAATGGAAACTAGTGAAATCCAAACAAAGTTTTTCATTAATAGTGTCGTACCAATGTTAATTTCTTATTTTGATATATATGCCAAGGTTGCATATAATGATAACATCATGGGAACTGGGTAAAAGGTGTATGGGAAATCTATTATCATTGAAATTTTCTCTGAATTTAAAAATATTGGCCGGGCATGGTGGCTCACACCTGTAATCCCAGCACTTTGGGAGGCTGAGGCAGGTGGATCACAAGGTCAGGAGATCAAGACCAGCTTGGCCAACATGGTGAAACCCCATCTCTACTAAAAATAAAAAAAAAAAATTACCCAGGCATGGTGGCGCATGCCTGTAGTCCCAGCTCCTCAGGAGGCTGAGGCAGCAGAATTGCTTGAACCTGGGAAGTGGAGGTTGCAGTGAGCCAAGATCATGCCACTGCACTCCAGCCTGGGTGACAGAGACTCTGTCTAAAAAAAATTATTCAAAAATAAAACTTATTTAAATAACGCAGATGGAAACATAAACAAACACAAATAACAATAAACACGGATTCTTTATTAAAGATGTGGTTCGATACCAATGGCCAATACCATCTAATTAGGCCAACAAAATGTTGAAGAAAGGGTATCAAATATAACATTTTACATTTCTCAGATATAATAAAGTGTTGAAAGATATTAAGGCAAAGTGGTGTGGAGAATTCAGTGGGTCTAGTTCTAATGATTATATTAAGGGCAAATGTATTCATTCTATACCCACTTATTCTGGAATCACATATGCAAATCCAATATGTGTATAATTCCTGTGATGCAACATATGCATATAGATCTCAGAGACCTTATATGTTTATTTCTATTTTCTTGATCATTAAACTTATCCAAATTTTAAAGGATTTCCTACTTTTCCATGTACATATGTGTGTACACATATACATATAAGAATGTTGGCTTTATGCTATAAAATATTTCACATCACATCTGATGCAAAAACTGTGATTACATTTCTTTTTAATAAGTTTTTCCGGCTGGGCGCGGTGGCTCACGCTTGTAATCCCAGCACTTTGGGAGGCCGAGGCGGGCGGATCACGAGGTCAGGAGATTGAGACCACAGTGAAACCCTGTCTATACTAAAAATACAAGAAATTAGCCGGGCGTGGTGGCGGGCGCCTGTAGTCCCAGTTACTCGGAGAGGCTGAGGCAGGAGAATGGCGTGAACCTGGGAGGCGGAGCTTGCAGTGAGCCGAGATTGCGCCACTGCACTCCAGCCTGGGCAACAGAGCGAGATTCCGTCTCAAAAAAAAAAAAAAAAACAAGTTTTTCCATGTTAAGATCCCTAAAAATGGATTCTCAGATGTATAATTTTTAAAATCTTGTCAAATGTTAATACCAACTGTCCATAAGGTTTAAATCCTAGACTAATAATTTGATGTATAAGTAGTTATGCTTACATATACAAGGTTTTTTTACATTTATTGCATTATTATGATTATTTGATGTTCACTGCTGCATTCCATCAGTTCTCTCATATATAATGAGTTTGGTTTATGGATTTAATTTTGGAGTTTCAATGTTTAAGACATTTTCAACATTTAAAAGACATTTTCCACTATGTGTGCTATCTGATGTACCAGAGTTTGTCTTCTAGCAAAAGGATTTCTTACATTCATTATACTTATGGTGCTTCTTTCCTCTTTAAATTCTCTGACATTTAGTAAGGACTGAACTGTGGCACAATGATGTGTCACATTTATTACATTCACAGAACTTTTTCCCTATATTCTACAACGTTCATTGAGACTTGATTTGTGAGTGTAGGTTTTCCCACATTCAGTACATTCATAGGGTTTCTCTTCCTGTATCTGTTCTCTGATGTAGTATGAGATTTAAATTGCTACTGGTTTTCTCATAGTCAGTACATTCACAGGGTTTCTGCCCCGTGTGTTTTCTCTGATGTACTGTGAGGCATGAATTACCACTGAAAGTTTTCCCACATCTGATACATTCATAAGGTTTTTCCCCAGTGTGTATTCTTTGTTGTCCAATGAGTTTTAACTTTGCAAAAAGGTTTTCCTACATTTAGTACATTCATAGTTTCTCCTGTGTGTGTTCTCTGATGTTCAGTCAGTGTTGATTTGTGGTTAAAGATTGTCCCACATTCAGTACATTCATAAGGTTTCTCCCCTGTGTGTGTTCTCTGATGCACACTCAGTGTTGATGTCACACAGGAAGTTTTCTCACACTCAGCACATTCATAGGGCTTCTCCCCTATGTGTATTCTCTGATGTCTAGTGAGATGTACCTTACTATAAAAGGCTTTGCCACATTCATTACATTCATAGGGATTCTCCCCTGTGTGTAGCCTGTGATGTTTTGTGAGATACGACTTTTTGTTGAAGGTTCTGCCACACTGACTACTTTCACAAGATTTCTATGTGAGTTCTCTGATAATGGGTAAAGTAGGACTTTTTGTGTAAGGCATTTCTACACTCAGTAAACTCATAAAGTTTCTCTACTTTGTCAATTCTCTTAAAGTTTGAAATCTTAATTGCTTGTTTACATTCATTATATTCATTGGGTTCTTGTCCTGTAGGAGCTCTCTAATGTACAGTAGAATGTGATGGTTCAATTGTAGTTTTCACACATTGAAGATAATCAGGAGATGTCTACTTTGATTGACTTCTTTGATGTATAATAATTGTTGATGAGTAACCAAAGGTCTTCCCAAATGAACCATATTCAAAGAGGCTCTCCCCTGTATGAGCTGTTTGATATAAATTTTTTGCCACTGTGCAGGATTGGCCATGTTCATTGCTTTCATGGGTTTACTTTCTATTTCAGTTCTCTCATATATCCTGACAACTGACTTTTGGAAGAAAGCGCTTTCACAGTCATTAAATTCAAAAAGCGTTTTGTTTTTTCCCCTCTCCCAACATGAGATCTATTTTGGCTGCCAGAGTCTGCCTTATAAAAGTCTTTTCCATATTCATTAAATCCTTAGTGTGGCCCCAAAATTTGAAGCTGAACACAGTATTCATTATGACTGATATCCTTTCCATTTTGATTATATTCATGAGGTTTAATTTCAGTAGATGTTTCCTCAAGTTTAAATGCAATGTCACTTCCCACATATATCACATTCATGAGGCACCTTTCTCATGCAGTTTCTATTACTAATCATTAATTCTGAAATATATTTCAAATTATCATATGAATCATATTACTGATAGAGTACTTTTCTTGAATCAACAAGATTAATACCAATGTTAAATGCCTTCCACGTGAAGTACTTTTATTATTAATCATTATTTTGTTTTTTATTAATATAACCTGTCTGGGTTGCTGGTGTTGAATATTCTGGAGTCCCCAGACTTTTTCTAGAATAGAAGAAAATTAATCACATCTGGTGAATTTTACATTCGTTGTGAATTGGTTATACAATTGCACTTAAATGTGGCTAAGCTTTGGCTTCAAATACATTTCTCTCAGGAAGAAAATGCAAATTCCTCTTAACTGGTTATAGTCTATCTATTTGATTAAATGATATATCTAACTATGGGAAATAATATTTTGTAAGAATAAAAGGGGAGCAGAGAAGCAAGCAATAAATAGAAATACCTGTGGTGTTCTCCAAACACAAATCTTTAATACTTTTTTTTTTTTTTTTTTTTGAGACAGTCTTGCTCTGTCACCCAGGCTGGAGTGCAGTGGCACAATCTCGACTCGTTGCAACCTCTGCCTTCTGGGTTCAAGCAATTCTTGTGCCTCAGCCTCCCGGGTAGCTGGGATTACAGGCATGCACCCCCATAGCTGGCTTTTTTTTGTATTTTTATTAAAGACAGGGTTTCACCACATTGGCCATGCTGGTCTCCAACTCCTGTCCTCAAGTGATCCACCCACCTCAGCCTCCCAAAGTGCTGGGATTACAAGCATCAGCCACCATACCTGGCAAATCTTCAATACTTGTAAGGAATAAATACACCAAATGATGATCTATCCTTGTATCAAGACTACGTTCACAGCTTTTTATGAGTGCTGATATAGTCATCTTAGTCTATCAGAGTTGTTTAGTAATAAGCTGATCCTAATCACCAAATCCCATTTTACCCCTCTCAATATTCTAGGTTACCTTTTTTTGCAAAAAAAGTATTTGTACAATAATATTGTTTAATTCAATTTTACATCTTGGTTCACACATCTGTAGTTTCTACCATTTTGGGGGAGAACAGAAAAATATCTCTCCCTCAACTGGCTCCTCCATCAGTCAATTAGAATATCAGTTACACATAAACATTAGGAAGACAAAAATAGAGGCAGTTATATAGCAGAATTATAAGCAAGGTGAGAAAAAGAAACCTCATGCATCAACAAATATAGTTTTTTTTTTCTAGAGCCCCTAACTGCAAATGGAAGATAAGAAAGGAGATAATTATAACATCTAATAGTAATTTAACTATTAAGCAGTTAAATAGTAATTTAACTAAGTCTAACTGATTTAATCCTCACAACCCTTTGAGAGAGGTTATATTATTATCCCTGTTTTACAGATGAGGAAGCTAAGGCATATAAAAATTAAGAAACTTGTCTAAAGACATACAACTAGAGTAGTAAATAATAGTTTCTTGAAAGCAATTAAAGTTAAACATTCAAAGTATCTGGGGATGTAAATTACACTTTAAACAAAGATCTAGATATGCTTCAGGAGGCTTCAGGAATGAAGTTGGACCCCTTACCTCACGATATATATATATATATAAATCAACTCAAAATGGATCAAAGACCTAAATGAAAGAGCTAATACTTTAAAACCCCTTGAGGAAAACATAGGGCAAAATCTTAGATTAATTTTAGATTAGGCAGTGGTTTCTTAGATATGACACCCAAAGCATGAGCTACCAAAGAAAAAATGAATAAATTGAACATCAACAAAATTAAAACTTCTGTGCTTCCTAAGATACCATCAAAAAGGTGAAAAGACATCCCACAGAATGGGAAAAAGGATTCATAAATTACATATCTGACAAGGGTCTGGTATCCAAATATATTTTTTAAAAAAACTCTTATATCCCAACAACAAAAAGACAGCCCAATTAAAAAGCAGGCAAAGGATATGAATAGAAATTTCTCAAAAGAAGATACACTAATGGCCAACAAGCACATGTAAAGATGTAAAGATGTTCAACAGCTTTAGTCATTAGAGAAAATCAACTCAAAACCACAATGAGATCTCCTTTCACACCCACTAGAAAGGCTGTAATAAAAAAGATGGACCAAAAACAAGTATTGGTGAGATGTAGAGAAGTTAAATCCCTCATGCACATTGTTGGTTAGAATGCAAAATGGTGCTTCCTCTTTGATAAATAGTTTGGTAGTTCCTCAAAAAGTTAAATTTGAGAGTTAGTATATGACTCAGCAACTCTACTCCTAGGTATATATCCAGAGAATTAAAACCATACTTTCATGCAAAAGTGTATACACAAACGCACAGTGGCATTGCTTCCATCTCATAATAGCCAAAAGGTGGAAACAATCCAAATGTCTACGAACTGATAATAGATAAACCAAATTTGGTATATCTGTACAATGTAATACAACACAGCTTTAACAATGAATAAAGTACTGAGACATGCTACAATAAATGAATCTTGAAAATATTATGCTAAGTGAAAGAAGTCAGACACCAAAGGCCACAGATTATATAATTCCATTTATGTGAAATATACAGAATAGGCAAATTTACACAAACAAAAAGCCAATTAGTGGTTGCCTAGGGGAGTGACTGCTGATGGCTATGGGGTTTCTTTTGAGAATGATGAAAATGTTCTGGAATTCAGATAGGAGTGAAGTTTGTACAACTATGTGAATATACTAAAAACTAGTGGATGTTGTGGTATGTGACTTTCATCTCAATAAAAAAAGTTAATAAAACAATGAGGAATTTCCATGTGTACTAATTTGGAAAGATCTGCAGTATATACTGTTATATGTAAAAATTAAAGGACAAGGTATATAGTGTTCTATCCTTTGTGTAAGAAGAGTGTAGAAATATATACACAGATACACATGTACATGTATATTCACATGAATACAAACATAACAAGAAAGGGGTAAAAATATGTATTATGTGTGGACACAAACATATATGTATACACATATATGCATGCAGGTAGGTAGATTGATAAAAAACCTAATTTACTTGTCTGCATTAAAAAAATGAAAAAAAATGCACATGTAAAAACTTTGTTCCCTATAATTCCCTAGAAGGGGAGGGTGGTGATGGAACAGGTATAGAAGTCAGAATTCACATTGTGTATCATTTATATTGTTTATATTGTATTAATTTTTCAAAATGTAGGTACATTACCCAACCTATATGCACACACGGAAATATAAAAATAAAAATAAATCATCACAGTTTGCTATATAGTATCTAGTAATAGCTGGCACTGTTAGGTCAAGTGTACATGTCTTCTCCTTGCAGAGTATTTAAAGAATGACATCTCCATCTGAAAATGCCAACCCTGTATGTACATGCTAACATTTTAGGTCTTCAGATGTTTGACCAGCCAGAAGACAGTTTTTCATTTTCTAATCAACAGCTTCCTTATTAAAGTGCAATATAATAACTGATAAAAACTGGAATGAAAAATTAACATTAATGACAGATTAAAGATTTTAAGAATCATGGCTTTTAAAGATTAATAAAAATAAAAAACTTAAAAAATGTACAATTTTAAAATAAGTATGTGAAAAAATAAAATAAATGTGTATCCAAAATTGGACCAGAGGTATTAGAAAACCAGAAAAACTATAAACCAAAAGGTCAAGAGATTGAGACCATCCTGGCCAACACGGTGATACTCCATCTCTACTAAAAATACAAAAATTAGCCGAGCATGATTGCGCATGCCTGTAGTCCCAGCTACTCGGGAGGCTGAAGCAGGAGAATTGCTTGAACATGGGAGGCGGAGGTTGCAGTGAGCTGAGATCGTGCCACTGCACTCCAGTCTGGTGACAGAGAGAGACTTTGTCTCAAAAAAAAAAAAAAAAAAAAAAAAGCATTCCAGTGTTTGCTAACTCTTCCTGAGTTATCTCTGAAAATCAGGTGCAAGGTTAGGATGCCAGCTTACACTCAGTAAGACTGGTAAGAAGGGTGAGACAGGACAAGACGAACCTAATGGAGAATTAATTAAGGACGAATGGAAGAAAAAATACACACAGACATAGTAATACATGTAATGATAACTGTGGCATTATAATTCACTGGAGAAAAACACTAATAACTAGGGTTGGTTGCAACTGCAATGTGGAAAAAAGTAAAATTAGATTTGTCCTCATATTATCTACAATAATGAGTTCCAGATTGACTCAAGACTTAAGTATTTTTCTAGTATTAAAAAATACTAGAAGTAGGCCAGGTGTGGTGGCTCATGCTTGTTTTCCCAGCACTTTGGGAGGCTGAGGTAGGAGGATTGCTTGAGCCCAAGAGTTCAAGACACAACTGGGCAAAATAATGAGACTCTGTCTCTATCAAAAATAAAAATAAAAAAAGAAAAGAAAGAAAAAAGAAAATACTAGACATAGTATACTAATTTAAAAATTTTAAAAACTTTTAGGTTCAGGGGTACATGTATGGGTTTATTATATAGGTTAGTTGCATGTCATGAAGATTTGGTTTACAGATTATTTTGTCACCTAGGTAATAAGCATAGTACTCCATAGGTAGTTTTATTATGACACTCACCCTCCTCCTATACTCTACCCTCAAATAGTCCCCAGTGTCTATTGTTCCTTTCTTTGTGTTCATGTGTACTCAATGTCTAGCTCCCACTTACAAGTGAGAATATATAGTATTTGGTTTTCTGTTCCTGTGTTAGTTCACTCAGGATAATAGTCTCTAGCTCCACCTTTTGTTGCTGCAAAAGACATGATCTCATTCTTTTTTATGGCTGCATAGTATTCCATGGTGTATATGTACAATATATTCTTTATCCAGTCTACTGTTGATTGATATTTAGGTTGATTCCACGTCTTTGCTACTGTGAATAGTGCTGCAATGAACATATGTGTGCATGTGTCTTTATGGCAGAATGACTTATATTCCTTTGGGTATATACCCACTAATGGGGTTGCTAGGTAGAATGGTAGTTCTGTTTTAAGTTCTTTGAGAAATCGCTAAACTGCTTTCCACAGTGGCTGAACTAATTTAGATTCCCACCAGCAGTGTATAAACATTAAACAACATTTTTCTTCCGTTCTTCCTTTCTTCCTTTCTTTCTTTTCTTTCTCTTTCTTTCTTTTCTTTCTTTCTCTTTCTTTCTTTCTTCTTTCTTTCTTTTTTTTTTTTTTGAGATGGAGTCTCACTCTGTCACCCAAGCTGGAGGGCAGTGTCACGATCTCGGCTCACTGCAACCTCCACCTCCCGGGTTCAAGTGATTCTCCTGCCTCAGCCTCCCAAGTAGCTGGGATTACAGGCATTTGCCACTACACCCAGCTAATTTTTGTATTTTTAGTAGAGATGGGGTTTCACCATATTGACCAGACTGATCTCGAACTCCCAACCTCAGGTGATCCACCTGCCTTGGCCTCCCAAAGTGCTGGGATTACAGACATAAGCCACTGCGCCCAGCCTAAACAACATTTTTTAAAAAGTATCATTATATTTGCTGGGCACAGGGGCTCATGCCTGTAATCCCAGCACCTTGGGAGGCTGAGGCAGGCAGATAATGAGGTCAGGAGATCGAGACTATCCTGGCTAACATGGTGAAACCCCATCTCTACGAAAAATATAAAAAATTAGCCAGACGTGGTGGCATGCACCTGTAGACCCAGCTACTCAGGAGGCTGAGGCACGAGAATCCCTTGAACCCAGGAGTGGGAGGTTGCAGTGAGCTGAGATTGTGCCACTGCACGCTAGCCTAGGTGACAGAGCAAGACTCCATCTCAAAAAAAAAAAAAAAAAAAAAAAAAATTATATTGAATTAAATAAGAACTTTAAGATTTTAAAAAATCAAATACAAAAAAATCAACAGATCAGCCTAGATAAAAATATTCTCATAAAGCCAAAGGCACTGTATAAATAAAATGCAAGAGAAAAACTTGGAGAGTTGGTAACAAATATAATACACAAAGAATTATTCTCCAAAATATATACAAGAGCCTTAAAATAATATAGAAAGATAGAGCAGGGGGTGGAGCCAAGATGGCCGAATAGGAACAGCTCCAGTCTCCAGCTCCCAGCCTGAGCGACACAGAAGACTGGTGATTCCTGCATTTCTGCTTGAGGTACCGGTTTCATCTCACCAGGGAGTGCCAAACAGTGGGGGCAGGACAGTCGGTGAAGAGCACTGTGCGCGAGCCAAAGCAGGACGAGGCATTGCCTCACTCGGGCAGCGCAAGGGGTCAGGGAGTCCCCTTTCCTAGTCAAAGAAAGGGGTAACAGACAGCACCTGGAATATCAGGTCAGTCCCACCCTAATACTGTGCTTTTCCAACGGGCCTGGAAAACAGCACACTAGGAGATTGTGTCCTGCGCCTGGCTGGGAGGGTCCTATGCCCACGGAGTCTCGCTGATTGCTAGCACAGCAGTCTGAGATCAAGCTGCAAGGCGGCAGCAAGGCTGGGGGAGGGGAGCCCGCCATTGCCCAGGCTTGCTTACATGAACAAAGCAGCCAGGAAGCTCGAACTGGGTGGAGCCCACCACAGCTCAAGGAGGCCTGCCTGCCTCTGTAGGCTCCACCTCTGGGAGCAGGGCACAGACAAAACAAAAACTCAGCAGGAACCTCCACAGACTTAAATGTCCCTGTCTGACTGACAGCTTTGAAGAGAGTAGTGGTTCTCCCAGCACGCAGCTGGAGATCTGAGAACTCTGAGAACGGACAGACTGCCTCCTAAAGTGAGTCCCTCACCCCTGAGCAGCCTAACTGGGGGGCACCCCCCCAGTAGGGACAGACTGACACCTCACTCGGCCGGCTACTCCTCTGAGATAAAACTTCCAGAGGAACTATCAGACAGCTGAATTTGTGGTCTCACAAAAATCTGCTGTTCTGCAGCCACCACTGCTGACACCCAGCCAAACAGGGTCTGGAGTGGACCTCTAGTAAACTCCAACAGACGTGCAGCTGAGGGTCCTGTCTGGTAGAAGGAAAACTAACAAACAGAAAGGACATCCACACCAAAAACCCATCTGTACACCACCATCATCAAAGACCAAAAGTAGATAAAACCACAAAGATGGGGAAAAAACAGAGCAGAAAAACTGGAAACTCTAAAAAGCAGAGCACCTCTCCTCCGCCAAAGGAACGCAGTTCCTCACCAGCAACGGAACAAAGCTGGATGGAGGATGACTTTGACGAGTTGAGAGAAGAAGGCTTCAGATGATCAAACTACTCTGAGCTACGGGAGGAAATTCAAAACAATAGCAAAGAAGTTAAAAACTTTGAAAAAAAATTAGAAGAATGGATAACTAGAATAACCAATGGAGAGAAGGGCTTAAAGGAGCTGATGGAGCTGAAAGCCAAGTTTCGAGAACTACGCGAAGATTGCAGAAGCCTCAGTAGCAGATGCAATCAACTGGAAGAAAGGGTATCGCTGATGGAAGATGAAATGAATGAAATGAAGAGAGAAGGGAAGTTTAGAGAAAAAAGAATAAAAAGAAATGAACAAAGCCTCCAAGAAATTTGGGACTATGTGAAAAGACCAAACTTACGTCTGATTGGTGTACCTGAAAATGATGGGGAGAATGGAACCAAGTTGGAAAACACTCTGCAAGATATTATCTAGGAGAACTTCCCCAATCTAGCAAGGCAGGCCAACATTCAGATTCAGGAAATACAGAGAACGACACAAAGATACTCCTTGAGAAGAGCAACTCCAAGACACATAATTGTCAGATTCACCAAAGTTGAAATGAAGGAAAAAATGTTAAGGGCAGCCAGAGAGAAAGGTCGGGTTACCCACAAAGGGAAGCCCATCAGACTAACAGCTGATCTCTCAGCAGAAACTCTACAAGCCAGAAGAGAGTGGGGGCCGATATTCAAAATTCTTAAAGAAAAGAATTTTCAACCCAGAATTTCATATCCAGCCAAACTAAGCTTCATAAGTGAAGGACAAATAAAATACTTTACAGACAAGCAAACACTGAGTGATTCTGTCACCACCAGGCCTGCCCTAAAAGAGCTCCTGAAGGAAGCACTAAACATGGAAAGGAACAACCGGTACCAGCCACTGCAAAAACATGCCAAATTGTAAAGACCATCGAGGCTAGGAAGAAACTGCATCAACTAATGAGCAAAATAACCAACTAACATCATAATGACAGGATCAGATTCACACATAACAATATTAACGTTAAATGTAAATGGGTTAAATGCTCCAATTAAAAGACACAGACTGGCAAACTGGATAAGGAGTCAGGACCCATCAGTGTGCTGTATTCAGGAAACCCATCTCACATGCAGAGACACACATAGACTCAAAATAAAGGGATGGAGGAAGATCTATCAAGCAAATGGAAAACAAAAAAAGGCAGGGGTTGCAATCCTAGTCTCTGATAAAATAGACTTTAAACCAACAAAGATCAAAAGAGACAAAGAAGGCCATTACATAATGGTAAAGGGATCAATTCAACAAGAAGAGCTAACTATCCTAAATATATATGCACCCAACACAGGAGCACCCAGATTCATAAAGCAAGTCCTGAGTGACCTACAAAGGGACTTAAACTCCCACACAATAACAATGGGAGATTTTAACACCCCACTGTCAACATTAGACAGATCAATGAGACAGAAAGTTAACAAGGATATCCAGGAATTGAACTCAGCTCTACACAAAGTGGACCTAATAGACATCTACAGAACTCTCCACCCCAAATCAACAGAATATACATTTTTTTCAGCACTACACCACACCTATTCCAAAATTGACCACATAGTTGGAAGTAAAGCTCTCCTCAGCAAATGTAAAAGAACAGAAATTATAACAAGCTGTCTTTCAGACCACAGTGCAATCAAACTAGAACTCAGGATTAAGAAACTCACTCAAAACCGCTCAACTACATGGAAACTGAACAACCTGCTCCTGAATGACTATTGGGTACATAATGAAATGAAGGCAGAAATAAAGATGTTCTTTGAAACCAATGAGAATGAAGACACAACATACCAGAATCTCTGGGACACGTTCAAAGCAGTGTGTAGAGGGAAATGTATAGCACTAAATGCCCACAAGAGAAAGCAGGAAAGATCCAAAATTGACACCCTAACATCACAATTAAAAGAACTAGAAAAACAAGAGCAAACACATTCAAAAGCTAGCAGAAGGCTAGAAATAACTAAAATCAGAGCAGAACTGAAGGAAATAGTGACACAAAAAACCCTTCAAAAAATTAGTGAATCCAGGAGCTGGTTTTTTGAAAACATCAACAAAATTGATAGACCGCTAGCAAGACTAATAAAGAAGGAAAGAGAGAAGAATCAAATAGATGCAATAAAAAATGAAAAAGGGGATATCACCACTGATCCCACAGAAATACAATCTACCATCAGAGAATACTACAAACAACTCTATGCAAATAAACTAGAAAATCTAGAAGAAATGGATAAATTCCTCGACAAATACACTCTCCCAAGACTAAATCAGGAAGAAGTTGAATCTCTGAATAGACCAATAACAGGTTCTGAAATTGTGGCAATAATCAGTAGCTTACCAACCAAAAAGAGTCCAGGACCTGATGGATTCACAGCTGAATTCTACCAGAGGTACAAGGAGGAACTGGTACCATTCCTTCTGAAACTATTCCAATCGATAGAAAAAGAGGGAATCCTCCCTAACACATTTTATGAAGCCAGCATCATCCTGATACCAAAGCCTGGCAGAGACATAACCAAAAAAGAGAATTTCAGGCCAATATCCTTGATGAACATTGATGCAAAAATCCTCAATAAAATACTGGCAAACCGAATCCAGCAGCACATCAAAAAGCTTCTCCACCATAATCAAGTGGGCTTCATCCCTGGGATGCAAGGCTGGTTCAACATACACAAATCAATAAATGTAATCCAGCATATAAACAGAACCAAAGACAAAAACCACATGATTATCTCAATAGATGCAGAAAAGGCCTTTGACAAAATTCAACAACGCTTCATGCTAAAAACTCTCAAAAAATTAGGTATTGAGGGGACGTATCTCAAAATAATAAGAGCTATCTACGACAAACCCACAGCCAATATCATACTGAATGGGCAAAAACTGGAAGCATTCCCTCTGAAAACTGGCACAAGACAGTGATGCCCTCCCTCACTGCTCTTATTCAACACAGTGCTGGAAGTTCTGGCCAGAGCAATCAGGCAGGAGAAGGAAATAAAGGGTATTCAATTAGGAAAAGAGGAAGTCAAATTGTCCCTGTTTGCAGATAACATGATTGTATATCTAGACAACCCCATTGTCTCAGCCCAAAATCTCCTTAAGCTGATTAGCAACTTCAGCAAAGTCTAAGGATACAAAATCAACGTACAAAAATCACAAGCATTCTTGTACACCAATCACAGACAAACAGAGAGCCAAATCATGAGTGAACTCCCATTCTCAATTGCTTCAAAGAGAATTAAATACCTAGGAATCCAACTTACAAGGGATGTGAAGGACCTCTTCAAGGAGAACTACAAACCACTGCTCAATGAAATAAAAGAGGATACAAACAAATGGAAGAACATTCCATGCTCATGGGTTGGAAGAATCAATATCGTGAAAATGGCCATACTGCCCAAGGTAATTTATAGATTCAATGCCATCCTCATCAAGCTACCAATGACTTTCTTCACAGAATTGGGAAAAGCTACTTTAAAGTTCATATGGAACCAAAAAAGAGCCCCCATCGCCAAGTCAATCCTAAGCCAAAAGAACAAAGCTGGAGGCATCACACTACCTGACTTCAAACTGTACTACAAGGCTACAGTAACCAAAACAGCATGGTACTGGTACCAAAACAGAGACATAGATCAATGGAACAGAACAGAGCCCTCAGAAATGATGCCGCCTATCTACAACTATCTGATCTTGACAAATCTGACAAAAACAAGAAATGGGGAAAGGATTCCCTATTTAATAAATGGTGCTGGGAAAACTGGCTAGCCATATGTAGAAAGCTGAAACTGGATCCCTTCCTTACACCTTATACAAAAATTAATTCAAGATGGATTAAAGACTTAAATGTTAGACCTAAAACCATTAAGATGCTACAAGAAAACCTAGGCAATACCATTCAGGACATAGGCATGGGCAAGGACTTCATGTCTAAAACACCAAAAGCAATGGCAACAAAAGCCAAAATTGACAAATGGGATCTAATTAAACTAAAGAGCTTCTGCACAGCAAAAGAAACTACCATCAGAGTGAACAGGCAACCTACAGAATGGGAGAAAATTTTTGCAACCTACTCATCTGACAAAGGGCTAATATCCAGAATCTACAATGAACTCAAACACATTTACAAGAAAAAAACAAACAACCCCATCAAAAAGTGGGCAAAGGACATGAACAGACACTTCTCAAAAGAAGACATTTATGCAGCCAAAAAACACATGAAGAAATGCTCATCATCACTGGCCATCAGAGAAATGCAAATCAAAACCACAGTGAGATACCATCTCACACCAGTTAGAATGGCCATCATTAAAAAATCAGGAAACAACAGGTGCTGGAGAGGATGTGGAGAAATAGGAATACTTTTACACTGTTGGTGGGACTGTAAACTAGTTCAACCATTGTGGAAGTCAGTGTGGCGATTCCTCAGGGATCTAGAACTAGAAATACCATTTGACCCAGCCATCCCATTACTGGGTATATACCCAAAGGACTATAAATCATGCTGCTATAAAGACACATGCACACGTATGTTTATTGCGGCACTATTCACAATAGCAAAGAGTTGGAACCAACCCAAATGTCCAACAACGATAGACTGGATTAAGAAAATGTGGCACATATACACCATGGAATACTATGCAGCCATAAAAAATGATGAGTTCATGTCCTTTGTAGGGACATGGATGAAACTGGAAAACATCATTCTCAGTAAACTATCACAAGGACAAAAAACCAAACACCACATGTTCTCACTCATAGGTGGGAATTGAACAATGAGAACTCATGGACACAGCAAGGGGAACATCACACTTCGGGGACTGTTGTGGGGTTGGGGGAGCAGGGAGGGACAGCATTAGGAGATATACCTAATGCTAAATGACGAGTTAATGGGTGCAGGAAATCAACATGGCACATGGATATATATATGTAACAAACCTGCACGTTGTGCACATGTACTCTAAAACCTAAAGTATAATAAAAAAAATAATAATAATAATAATATAGAAAAATGATTCAAAAATAGTAATTTGTTTACAAAAACCCATAAATATAGGATATATAAGCTCATTAGTAATCTGAAAAATGCATATTAAAATGACAGGGTTTTCACAGAAGTTAGATTGGCAAGAAGTCTAAAGTCCGACAACACCCAAGTGTCAGCAAGGAAGCAGAGTGAGTGGCAGTCTCATGTGCAGTACCACAGATGAAAGGAGGGAATTGTTCAAGCAGAGCTATGTTAAGGGCATGCAGACCATTCAGCCTTCTTCTGGATACTCTGAATCTTATCTCTGGATGAAGCAAGACCACTGAAAAACTGTCCACTTGAACCCCAATGTTTTAATCTCCTGAAAGACTTCTCTTTGAATCCTCTTTTGCTGTCAGAAAGATCAGAGGCAAATCTGCAGCTCAACTTGAATAATCTGGGACATTACAGGACCTGCATGTATTGAAAACTGACTTTGCTCAGTTACTGACCTCCTACTTTATAGTTTCCCTGATGTTGAGTTTTATCTATTTCTGTTTTTTCTATTTTAATTTCTGTTCCCTATAAGGGAACACAAAGTCCACTGTAAAACAAAGTGGGAATAAACAACTCGCCTGGGATCTGTTTGTTTCTTGTTACTCATGGAGAATGGAAGACAATTATAAAGGTAAAGCTGCGGAAGAAGGAAAGAGAATGAGATCCTGTGTAACCTGGCTGCCATGCAGCTTGCATACTCACCCGCCTAGAAAACTTGCATGCAAGGCCCCTGGGGGCAATGTCCCTTTAACCCTAAGAACAGGAGAGACGCTGTGGAGGAACACCCACATGTCCATGCTGTCTCTGACAGGTCACCAAAAGTTTAGACATCTAATTTTTCATTAGCTCAGTGTAAAAATTTTCATTAGATCAGTGTAAATATTTCATTAGATCAGTGTACTAATTCATAAAAAATGCATGTTCCCCTCCCATTGGCTAAAAGAAAAATTTAAAACAACAGAGAATCAATCAAGCAAATTACAACACAGAAAAGAAAAACTGCACCGTCATTAAAACACTGGAAAAAAATGCCCTGGCTGTACTGTTTCTCAGCCTTCCTAATGATAGTACTTTTCCCTTCAGTTAGAAAATCCTCCTCAACACTTCCAGAAAACAGATGTGGGTGCTTTAGTTGTTTATTTTAACTCAGTTGCAGTTTCTCAAAAGGATCTTTTTAATTTTAAAAACTTGATGTGGCTTAATTGTTTAAGACTGGATGGCACTTAGACTTTTTTGTTTTTTGTTTTGAGACAGGGTCTGGCTCTGTTGCCCAGGCTGGACCACAGTGGCATGATTCACAGCTCACTGCAGCCTTAAACTCCTGGGCTGAAGCTCAAGTGATCCTCCAGTCTTGGCCTCTTAAGTAGGAGGACTACAGGTGTGCACCACCACAGCCAGATAATTTTTTTTTTTGTAAAGACCGGGTCTCACTATGTTGCCCAGGCTGGTCTTGAATTCCTGGACTCAAGCAGACCTCCCACGTCGGCCTCCCAGAGTGCTGGGATTACAGGCATGAGCCACCAAGCCCAGCCCTAATGAGTTATTTTCTGAGTATGCCACTAACAAATGAAATGATTAAATAAGTCACACCCTCTAGGCCCATTTTTTGACCTTTATACAACACTGTCACCTGACTTTCATAACATCAGAATAGGAACAATGATGCATCTCCACAGGCTGCAAAGACAGTGAGTAGACAGGAAGGGAGCAGGCTGATGGAGGAGCACAGGGATGAGTTCCCTATCTGGGCGATGCCTTTCCCAGACTGTGTCCTCACAGTCCTCACAGTGGGCAGTGACGTGTCCTCTCCTGTGCTGCCTGCCCCTTGCTCACGCTGGCAGCCTAATTCCTCCTGAAAGCCCATCCACTGGGCAGTCTGCACATGGTTTCTGCATGTGCTGACATCACCAAGTGTTACTTAACTGTACAGGATCGCCAAGAATGTCTTCAGTGAACAGGCAGTTCCGAGCCTTTTCCACTCTGCTCTGAGGCTCTGCTGAAAGGTCTCAGATCAGAAGTGTGACCTTCCACGTGGGTTCTTAGGGACTACACCTTATTACCTCAAAAGCTACTTTATTCCAAGGATGCTGGGATAATGGGACAAAGTAAATTTAGTTGGAACCTTCAATCTGACCTTCAGATAACACACTTTCCCTGAGAATCAAGGCCTGGGCCATCCATGAATTCAAACAAAGTCCCCCAAGGACAAATGCTGGACAAGGCTTACCTGGCTTAGAAACTTCAATCATACTTCCTGACCCTGGAGATCAGAAGAAACATCAAGAATCCTGGAAACACATGGGCCAAGTTTCCTGTGAAGGCACATCAGTGCTCAATGCTGTGAACAACAATGTTGGGTTTTAGACACGGTGGATAATTAAAAAGAACAAGGAGACATGAAGAACAGAGTTCAAAAACTAGGTTCCTGCAGCTGCTGGTTATATGATCTTGGGTAAGTCACTTCACCTCCCCTAAACTTGTTTCCTTTTTCTTTTTCTTTCTTTCTTTCCTTTTTTTTTGAGACAGGGTCTCTCTCTCTGTCACCTGGGCTGGAGTGCAATGGCACGATCTCGGCTCACGATTACCTTCGCCTCCCCAGCTCAAGCGATATTTCAGAGTGCAGTCTACTACATTAACTGTACCTGAGGGTGGTGGTTTGAATATCTATCTTGTTATAACATCAAACTTCAGTTCATAAATTGAGGATTTTCAGGAATACTTTTTCAGCCTTGTAACTAGCATTACTACTTAATTACTGAGTAGAAAACATAGTTATATATTACTAAAATGAGTATTTGAATTATAATAGTGAATCTTATTTATTTTATTTATGTATTTACTTATTTATTTGAGACAAGGTCTCACTCTGTCACCCAGACTGGAGTGCAGTCTTGCGATCTCGGCTCACTGCAACCTCCACCTCCCAGGCTCAAGTGATCCTCCCACCTCAGCCTCCCGAGTAGTTAGGACTACAGGCACCTGCCACCATACCTGGCTAATTATTTTTTAATTATTTGTACAGACAAGGTCTTGCCATGTTGGCCAGGCTGGTCTTGAACTCCTGGGCTAGAGTGATCCATTTACCCTGCCTGGGTTGCCCAAAGTGCTGGGATTACAGGCATCAGCCACCACACCCAGCCTGATATTAATAACATGAATCTTAATATCAAGGATGGGTTATCAAATCATTGACAAAGTTTCCAAGTCCATAAAATAAGAGTATGGTTCATTCACAAGCACTAAAGCAATGGAGTTCATTCTTCTTTAATAGCTAAATAATTGTATAATGATAATAAACATTATTTATACTTTATTTTGTATATCAGCTTATAAATTCTGATTCATTACAATTTTATTTTAATTTAGAAGGAATCATATTATGTCATTCTGTGTTCCACTCCTAAAAAAGGATATAGTTACTAAGTTGTATTAGGCCAATGCTCCCACTTCAACACCTAGAAAAAAACTAGACAAATAATAACAGTTGTATTTTTTGTATTTTCAAAGACGTCGGAGAGTGGTAGAAGTAATGAGGATAACAGAAATTCAATTCTAGAGAGGAGGAGCCCTGCCTGGGATTTCTAGCTTTTTCTTCACTAGGTCATTTACCATTTCTCCACATGGGCTGAACGTAGGCAGAGAGTACACTATTGAGTTGGCAGTGTAATTCAATAGGAAAAGATGATCTGTACAATAAATGATGCTGGTACAATTGAATATCTGAATGCTAGTACTAATGAAAAGAAACTGGGGATAGCCATATTAATTTCAGACACAGCAGACTTTAAAGCAGGTTACCAGAGATATATGATATATGCTCAACCAATCAGAAGCAGCCAACTAACTTACATAACTAGGGACTTTCCAATGGAATAGACCAAATAAGGCAACTGTACAACTGTAACCCATCAAATATTTTATTTCCACATTCACTCTGTAAAAACCTGTCCCTTATGCTTCTTTTGGTTTGGTGTTTCTTGATTTACAAATTGCTGTTTGCTCAAATAAACTCTCCAAAATTTTTCATCATGTCTCAATTTTTCTTGTAAGAGGAGTATATAAGGGATCATTGGGTCAATGTGCATGATGGAGCCATTCTCTGGGATAGGGAAATTGTATAAAATATTCTAACTTAATAATACTCTTTTTGCATCATTCTAAAAAAAGTGTTGGGTGGTTACCTACACAATGTTAAGAATATTCACCAATAGTATATTTTATATATATAGATACACACACATATGCATATGTGTGTATACATACATATGGTACAGTATTCAGATTCTTGCATTTGCAGGACAAATATGAATACATGCAGTACAAACATTTACATGTGAACATTTGTGTACAAGCATTTGAGTATCTGTTTTCATTTCTCTTGGGTATATTTCTAGGAGTAGAATTGTTGAGCAAGATGGTAAAGTTGTTTAACACTTTCAATCTGAACAATATTGCATTGTGTGAACATACTGCAATTTGTTTATCCATTCATCGATCAATGGACACATGGGTTGCTTTCACTTTTCGGCTTTTGTGAATAATGCTGCCATAAACATAGGTGTGAAAATATCTTTCAGAATCTGCTTTCAATTATTTTGGGTATACACTCAGAAGTGGAATTGCTGGGTCATATAGTAATTCTATTTCTAATTTTTTGAGCAACTGCCATAATAGATGCACCATTTTCCATAGCAGCTGTACCATTTTACATTCCTATCAACAATGCACAAGAGTTTCAACTTCTCCACATCCTCAACTACACTTGATATTTTTTATTCCTATCTCCTTTCTTTCTCTCACCCTTCCTTCTTTTGATAGTAGGTGGTATCTCATTGTGGTTTTAATATGCATTTCCTTAATAACTAGTGATGTTGAATATCTTTTCATATGCTTATGGGCCATCTGAATATCTTTTTTTAATGTCTACTCAAGTCCTTGGCCCATTTTTTAATCAATTTGTTCATTTTGTTGTTGTTTTTAGGAGTTATCTATATATTCTGAATATTAATCTCTTAACAAATATGTGTTTTGCAAACATTTTTTCCCATTCTGTGTGTTGCCTTTTCATTCTGTTGATAGTGTCCTTTAAAAAACATAAAAGCATTATAAATTTTGATAAAGTAAAATTTGTCTATTTTTTCTTTTGTGGCTTGTGCTTTTGGTGTCATATGCAAGAAATCATTACCAAATCCAGTGTCATCAAGCTTTCCCCCTATGTTTTCCTCTGGGAGCTTTACAATCTTAACTCTTACATGTAGGCCTTTAATCCATGTTGAGTTACTTTGAGAACATGGTGTTAGGTAAAAATCCAACTTCATTCTTTTGCATGTCAATACCCAGTTTTCCCAGCATTTTTTTTTTCTTTTTTTGAGACAGAGTCTCACTCTGTCACCCAGGCTGGAGTGCAGTGGCCTAGTCTCTGCTCACTGCAAACTCTGCCTCCAAGGTTCAAGTGGTTCTCCTGTCTCAGCCTCCCGAGTAGCTGGGATTACAGGTATGTGCCGCCACATCCGCCAGCATCATTGTTTTAAGACTGCCCTTGCCATTAAATGGTCTTGGTACGCTTGTCTAAAACCATTTACCCATATTTTTGAGGGTCTCTTGGCTTTCTATTCTTTTCATTGTTCTACATATCTGTCTTTATAGCAGCACCACACTATTACACTATTATGATTTATAGCTTTGTAATAACTCTTGAAATCAGGAGGTGTGACAACAGGAGGTGCGAGACCTCCAATGTTGTTCTTTATTAAAATTATTTTGACTATCGGGGCTCCCTTTGGATTCCATATAAGTTTTTGGATATATTTTTCTACTACTGCAAAAACATCTTTGGTATTTTGATAGAGATCGCATTGAAGCTGTAGATTGCTTTGGGTAGTACTATATAATATCTTAACAATATTAGGTCTTCCTATCAATGTACATGAACGGATTTACACATCTCCATTTATTCTTTAATGCATTTCAGCAACATTTTGTAGTTTTCAGTGTACAAGTCTTTTGCCTCCTTGATTTATCTTTTTTGATGCTATAGTACCTTAAATTGTTTTCTGAATTTCCTTTTAGGATTTTTTATTGTTAGTATATACAAACACAATTGATTTTTGTGTGTTGATTTTGTATTCTGCTCCTTTGCTGAGTCCATTTATTCTAACCATTTTTAGTGGATGGACTCTTTAGGGTTTTCTACAAATAAAATCATATAAGAACACAAAAAAATTACTTCTCTCCAATCTGTATGCCTTTTATTTTTTATTGCTGAATTGCTCTGGCTAGAACTTCCATATTACGCTGAATATAAACTTTCAGTCTTTTACCCCTGAGTATGACATTAGCTGTCTATTTTTAATATATGGTTTTTATTACATTGACGTAGCTTCCTTCTATTTCCTTCTATGTTGATTTATCACATGTGCATTGCTCATCATGAAAGAGTGTGGAAATATGTCAAATGGTTTCTCTTTATCAATTGACATTATGTTTTTCCCTCCATTCTATTAATGTGACATATTACATTAGTTGGCTTTCATATGTTGAGCCATCCTTGTATTACAGAAATAAATAGAAAAAATTCCTGCTTGGTCATGGTATATAACCTTTTTTTCTTATTCATGCTTGGTCATGGTATATAACCGTTTTTTCTTTTCTTTTCTTTTTTTCTGAGACAGAGTCTCGCTCTGTCGCCCAGGCTGGAGTGGAGTGCAGTGATGTGATCTCAGCTCACTGCAACCTTCACTGCCTGGGTTCAAGTGATTCGCCTGCCTCAGCCTCCTGAGTAGCTGGGATTACAAGCATACCCCACCACACCTGGCTAATTTTTTGTATTTTTAGTAGAGATAGAGTTTCGCCATGTTGGCCAGGCTGGTCTTAAACTCCTGGCCTCAAGTGATCCACCTGCCTTGGCCTCCCAAAATGCTGAGATTACAGGCAGGAGCCACCATGCCCAGCTGGTACAAAATCTTTTTTATATGCTGCTGAACTCAGTTTGGTAGTATTTGTTGAAGATTGTTGCATTAGGGTTCATAAGGGATATTACTGTGCAGTTTTATTCTCATGTAGTATCTTCGTATGGCTGTGATATGAAAGTAATACTAACCTCACAGAACAAATTTGGAAGTGTTCCCTTCATTTTAATTTTTTGGAAGAGCCTAAAAAAGACTAATGTTAGTTTGTCTTTAAATGTTTGGTAGAATTCACCAAGGAAGGCATCAGGTCTGGGGCATTTCTTTGTCAAGAGTTTTTTTCGATTACTGATTCAGTCTGCTTATTAATTATGTACCTACATAATTTTCTATTTCTTCATGAGTCAGTATTGACTTATGCCAATGATATTGTGCTCCTAGATATTGAGCCATTCCCATGTTACCCAATTTGTTGTAGTAAGTTGTTCCTAGTACTTTCTTATATTTTATTTCTGTAGAATCAGTATTTATATCCCTGTCTTCATTTCTGACTTTAGTAGTTTGAGTCATTTTCTTAGTCTAGTTAGCTAAGGGTTTGTCAATTTTGTTGTTGATCTTTTCAAACAACCAATTCTTGGTTTAGTTGATTTTCTCTATTGTTTTTCTATTCTTTAATTTGTTGTCTCTGCCCTAATCTTTATTTCCTTCCTTCTGATACCTTTGAGCTTAGTTCTATTTATTTATTTACTTGTTTGTTTTTATTTTTTGAGACGGAGTTTAGTTCTGTCACTGAGACTGGAGTGCAGTGGCATGATCTCGGCTCACTGGAGCCTCCACCTCCCAGGTTCAAGTGATTCTCCCACCTCAGGCTCCTAAGTAGCTGAGATTACAGGCGCCCGCCACCATGCCTGGCTAATTTTTGTATTTTTGGTAGAGACAGGGTTTCACCATGTTGGCCAGGCTGGTCTTGAACTCCTGACTTGAAGTGATTCACCTGCCTTGGCCTCCCAAAGTGCTGGGATTACAGGCATAAGCCACTGCTCCCAGCCTTTAGTTAGTTCTTTTCCTGGGTCCTTAAGATCTAATGTTAGATAACTGATTTGAGATTTTTCTTCTTTTTAAATGTAAGCACCTACAGCTATAAATATCCCCTTTAGCACAACTTTTGCTGCATCCCATAAGTTTCTGTATATTTTGTTTCTGTTTTCAGTCATCTCTAAGTATTTTTCAATTTCCCTTGTGATTTTTTTCTTTTACTCATGGATTGTTTAAAGGTATATTATTTATTTCCACAAATTTATAAATTTTCCAGTTTTCCTTTTATTATTATTTTCTAACTTCATACTGTTGTGGTCATAGAATATACTTTGTATAATATCTATCTTTTAAAACCTATTGAGACTTAATTTGTGACTGAACATATGGTTTACCCTGGAGAATAACTCATGTGCATTTGAGAAGAATAGGTATTCTGTAGTAGTTGTTGTTCGATATAGTGTTGTGTACTACTTGATCCTAAAAGGGAGTATTGAAGCAAATTTTAAAATGCAGACCAGGTCTGGATAATCCCAGAGCAGGCAAAGCCAGTTAGGCCCTAAAAATAACCTTAACCTTGATTGAACTGCAAACATAATTTAACTTAGATGTCTGTTCAATCAAGTTGGCTTATTGTGTTTTTAAGTCCTTTGTTTCCTTACCTTCTGTCTGGTTGTTCTATCCATTACTGGAATGACATATTGAAGTTTCCAACTATTATAGTAGAACTGTCTATTTTTCCCTTTAGTTCTGTAATTTTCACTTCATTTATTTTGATGTTATCTTATTAGGTGCATAAATGTTCATTACTGTTATATCTTCTTGCTGTGTTGAACTTTTATTAACATACAATATCCTTATCTCTTGTGACCTTTTTGATTTAAGGCCTATTTTGTCTCATGTCAACATACAGTTGATCCATGAACAACATGGGTTTAAACTGCATGGGTCTATTATATATGGAGTTTTTCCAACATATTGGAAAAGTTTTTGGAGATTTGTGACAATTTGAAAAAAAACTTGCAGATAAACCATGTGGCCTAGAAATACTGAAAAAAATTAAGCAAAAGCGGTATGAAATAAATGTATAACATATCTGAAGATACTAGTCTATTTTATCATTTACTATCCAGAAATACACAAATTTTCTATAAAAAGTTAAAATTTATTAAAACATACACAAATAAAGACTCTACATGGTACCATTAGCTGTCAAGAGAAATAGTAACAGACGTGAAGAGGTAGTATTAAATCATAACTGCATAAAATTACCTGTAGTATATACTATACTACTATAATAATTTCATAGCCAAGTCCTGTTGCTATTGTGGTGAGCTGAAGTATCCGCTTATATCATGTAAAGCTAATCATCTCTGTGTGAGCGGTTCATTTCTCCAGTAAACTGCATATGACAGTAAAAGAAATCTCTTACAGTTTTCACGTTTTTCACCATTTTTAGTGCTTTTCCATAAACACTGAATAACACTATTGAACCCATATGAAGTACCACTAGTGATGCTGGAAGTGCTCCCAAGAAGCAGAGATTGCTTAATATGTACTTTAGATTGAGGTCTGCAGCTGTGGATACCCACTATTTCAAGATAATTGAATCCAGTGTAAGAACCACTGTAGAAAAAGAAAATTTATGAAGCTGTCACTGCAGCTGTGCCACAGGTGCAAAAACTTTGCACTTTTAGCAAAATACCTTGTAATCTCATATTGAAAATGCAGTTTTTATATGGCTGCAGGATTGCCATAAGGCATACCTATAGACTCTAATGCAATTTGAGAAATAGTGAAGTTATATGACAACTTAGAGCAAAAAATAAATAAATAAAATAAAAAATAAAAAAAAATCATGAAGGATTTAAAGCTAGAGAATTTAAAGCCAGCAAAGAATGGCTTGATAGTTTTAGGAAGATGTTTGGCTTTAGAAATTTCTAGGCTGGGCGCAGTGGCTCATGCCTGTAACCCCAACACTTTGGGAGGCAGAAGTGGACAGACTGCTTGAGTTCAAGACCAGTCCGGGCAACATGGCAAAACCCTGTCTCTACATTAAAGCCCTGTTCAAGCAGATATCCTTCCTCCTCAATGATTTTCTTTCATCCTTTTTTTGAGACAGGGTCTTGTTCTGTCACCCAGGCTGGAGTGCAGTGGAGCAGTCATGGCTCACTGCAGACTTGACCTCCTGAGATCAATCGACCCTCTCACCCCAGCCTCCCAAGTAGCTGGGACTAGAGGCATGTGCCACCATGCATTGCTAATTTTTGTATTTTTTGTAGAGAAAGAGTTTCACCATGTTGGCCAGGCTAGTCTCAAACTCCTAACCTCAGGTGACCTGCCTGCCTTAGCCTCCCAAAGGGCTGGGATTATAGTCATAAGCCACCGTTCCCAGCTTCGGTCTTTTTTATTTCTGTTCCTTAAATTTGATTTCAATGACCCTATCTTCAAATTCACTCATTCTTCTGCTTGCTCAAATATGCTTTTAAATCCCTCTAGCAAATTTATTGTACTTTTCAGCTCCCCGGAATTTGTTTCCTCTATCTTTATTGACGTTTCCATTTTGTTTACAGTTTTCTTGACTTTGTCCACATTATCTTTTAGCTCTTTAAACATCTTTAAGACAGTGTTTTTAATTTGTGTGGTAAGCCCACAATCTGGTCTTTTTCAGGGACAGTTTCTTTTCTTTTTTGCTTTCAATTAGTCATACTTTCTTGTTTCTTTGTTCATCTTGTGATTTTTTTGTTGTTGTTGAAAACTGGACATTTGAAATTTATGGTGTGGTATCTCTGAAGATCAGATTCTCCCCATTACCCAAGGTTTGCTAGGCTTTTTGTTCTCATTCATTTACTTAAAACAAATAGTTACAGGGTATCTGCATATTAAAGATTAGCCTGAGTTGTAAACTTAATCTCTTCTGAGGTCATTTCTGAGCCTGGACCTTTTCCTGGGCATGCATGGCAACTTTCTAAATTCCTCTGTATATGTGGTTGCTAAAGGTCCCAGTCCTTACATTTCTGGTTCCGATAACGGGAAAAAAAAAAAAAAAAAAAAGAGAGAGACAGAGAGAAATGAGGCGGAAAAGCACCAAGTCTTTAAATCCCCAGGAATTCACTTCATCTAAAACATGGGTGCTAGAAAGAACCACTTCACTTTCTCCAACCTAGGCTCTGGGCATGGTTCAGAAATTTTGCCAAGGAGTGGGGGATGAGGGGCAGGGGGAAAGCAATTCATTAAATCAAAACAGCATCTCTCCAGTGAATAAGGGGAAGGGCTTGCAACAATGGCAATGAGTTACAATAGCCGCTCATCTCTGTGTTTACACCTCCATGTCTGCACCTCCATGATCAGAAGGAGCAATCAGTGACTAGAGCACAGTTCCCCAATATTTGCAGGACAGGGCCCTTAATGCCTATCCTGGCTTCAGCAAGCTGCTTCAGGAACACATACGAAGCTGCTGGGGGTGGGTGATGGGTAGCCACTACCATGCTCAGAGCTAAAATTAACCACATGTAACCACAATTTGCCGCACAAGCCTTCCTACAGGAACAGCTTCTGAGGTCAGTATTGGAGGTTTGTTCTGACACCAGGGGGGCCTATTATTAGTTGTCTTTCATTGGTTCACCTCTGGTAAACATGTGGCCTATGTTTAGCTTGGAACTCTCACTGAAGCTGTCAGCTTCTTGTTTTTCATCAAAATCTCGTTTTTGAGTGCCCTTAGATTTGACCTTTCCTGTACACTCATTCAAATAAGGTCAGTTCATTATCAGAGCTTTTGACCTCTTGATTTTATGAATTGTTTTCCCCACTTGGTGAAATCTCTGAGCCATGCCCCAGAGGCTAGGGTGGAAAGAGTGGAATGATTATTTCTAGCACCCATGTTTTAGGAGAAGGGTGCTGGGTAGGGAGGGTAGGAGGGTGCTGGTCTTCTTGGCTTTCCTCTTCTGGCTTGGAACCTCCACCCTACTGAGTCAAAGTAAGGGTAACTGGGCCCCTATATTCTCAGGACACCATGTGTGAGATAGAGACTGTGTCATGTGAATAGGGTCTGTGTGGAAGGGAGTCCGGGATTTCTCCTCAGCTGTACTGACTTGCAATTTAGCCTCTTAAACAACTTGCAGGAGATGAAATACTAGCAGCCTGCCCCTCCTGTGTAGATTCCACTGCCCTCAAATGGGAGCTGGGAGGCAAGGGAGCTGTTTTCTTGGCTGCACACACTTAGAGTTTGTCATATTGACCTGGGAGGAAGACGGGAGGGCACTGGTTGTGGTTCAAATACCACAGACTCTCACTGTTCCTAATGACTTTTAGTAGATTTTCTTGAATAAGTAGTGCTTAGTTGCTGTATGCCCTAAGAACCACTTCCAAAGACCTATATAATTTTCTTTTTTTTGCATGGATGAACCTTTATTTTTTTAAAAAAATAGCACTTCAAATAAATTAAAAGGGACAACCGTCAAGTGTTCAAATTGTGAAGAAATAGTTGAAAACCTAGTGAGACTCCAAGCTGCAGTCTTCTAACCTCATTCTTTGTCCAATGGCAAAAACCCACACATCTCAGTACTCCCACTGAATTTTTTCCCTACTGAGACGAGGGAAGCAATTGCAAATAGGAGACCAGACAGCAGAGAAAGCTGCATCTGATTGGAATGAACATTGCCACGTACTTCCTAATACGGGTTTCACTTTACGAACAAATGTATTCTTTCAAAAATAAAAAAGGGGAGACGAAAGCTGCATGTTTTTAAAAATTAAATTTAGGGATAAAACACTAACTCTAGTGCCTTTAATAGGCAACAGCATTTTTTTTCCTCTGAAGTCAAACACCATCCCCAGCTGAGCCTTTGGGCTACAAACTTTTTAGAATATGTTACCTAAACTTTATTAAAAGAACAAGTTTAAATATAGACACTGGACTAGCCTAGTCTGTATTTTTTTTTTTTGAGACAGAGTGTCACTCTGTCGCCCAGGCTGGAGTGCAGTGGCGTGATCTCGGCTCACTGCAAGCTCCACTTCTCAGGTTCACGCCATTCTCCTGCCTCAGCCTCCCGAGTAGCTGGGACTATAGGTGCCCGCCACCACACCTGGCTAATTTTTTGTATTTTTAGTAGAGACAGGGTTTCACCATGTTAGCCAGGATGGTCTTGATCTCCTGATCTTGTGATCGCCTGCCTCGGCCTCCCAAAGTGCTGGGATTAGAGGCGTGAGCCACCGTGCCCGGCCATCTTGTCTGTATTTTCAAGTCCACATTCTTCATCCGAAGCATTGCATCAGAGACCCCCCTGAGTCTGCATGTTTTCAAGTTCACAGTACATGGAACCAGTTTTTCTTTTTAATTTTTTCCTCACTCAGAGCAGCCACACACAGTGGCCATTAATGCCAGAACCTCGTGCAGGGCCTTTTCCTATGAGGCCTGGCCGGAGCTGCCCATGGTTTCTCCTTAAAGAGAATCCATGCTGTCATGCTCAATGGATGGGAAAAAAGCAAGAAAATAAGCACCTGGTTCAGGTTTCATCAGATCCATTCAGATTATCTACGTTCCAAACCTGCTGCTAAATGCCATTTGTCCACTTTGTGTGTGTTGAACAGTTCGTGGCCTTGGAGTCAGTCTCAATTTGAAGAACAGCTATTGGACACCCCAGAAGTTGATGCAATAGCAGCTCCAGCAGGGCTACTCACAGAGACCAATTTTTGGATATGATGCAGCAAGTAGGGGGTCACAGGCCAGTTGCTGGGCATCAATGCAGTCCTCCTGTCGGTAGGCCAAACATCATCGAATAAACGCCTTGGCTTCAGGTGTTACTACTCGTTTTGGTGGGAAATGCACTTCCGCAGCTTTAAGAATAGTATTCTCTTGTAGGATGTCTTGCTGAGACCGGTTATGGCCAAAAGGCTTCCCTCCAGAAAGACAATGATAGAAGATCACACCCACTGACTACACATCAACTTTGAGATCTTTGGTGGTTCTTTCTCAACCACAAAACTCTGGTGGTAAATTGCAATAAGTACCAGCACCTTGTGATGTCAGCTCCATGCCACCCACTGAATTGTAGCTATCACCATCCACGATCTTTGAAAGACCAAGCTCTATAATTTTTCTCTCTCCACACGCTGTACTATTTACTAAAAGAATATTCCCTGGTTTGAGGTCATAGTGTTATGATGGGAGGTTTTATTTTATTTAAGTACTTTAAAGCATTCACAATCTGCATGATAATGGACCAGGCCTCTTTCTCTGACATTAATTTGTGCTGTTTCAGATAGAAGTTTAGATCATTTCCCTCACAGTATTCTAACACTGTACAAAACGAGTTCAGTATCCAGTGAAAAGTAATCATACAGCTTAATTATTCCAGGATGATCCAGTTCTTTATGAATCCAGTATTCCCTACATGCATGCTTGTGGTAATTCTCCTTTTTCTCATCTCTCCAGTTTTTATTTAACTGGTGAATTTTCACAGCTATGTATCTTTGCTCTGTTAGTTCAAATGCCTTGTAAACTTCACTGAAACCTCCTCTACCCAAAAGATGTAACAACAAATATCTGTCATTTAGCATTGGATGATCTTTAAATTGTGAGTTATCTTCATTATGTATCCTTTTTAGTTCCTTGATACGTAGATTTCTAACCCTTTCTAGCCTTTCCAGCTCTGCCTGGATCTCTGCTTCCTCCTTTTTAAGATGAGCTAACCAGAGTTTGAAGATGTCTTCTTGTTCATGGTATTCTGCTAATGTTAACGTTTCATTTTCAGCTCTATTGGTCTTGCTTTTCCACTGTTTCTGCTCACTGGTTGCAGGAGGGTCCTGACCCATGGCAGGAGGTTTCTGCTTTGCTAACATTTTCCGTTGTCTTTCTATCTCTTCCCTCTCTGAATTTATCCTTTCCTGATGCTTGATAAGATTCTGAAAAGCATAACCATCTGCCCATTGTTCAGTAAACGAGGCCCCATGTCAGACAGTAGTAAAGTGGCCCAATCTCAAGTGGTCTTGCATGCTCTTATCTCTACATGCCATCTTCTCTTTTTGTTTTTTCTATAAGGACTTTCTTGCTCATTGTCACACATCTATTTAATCATTCTTGTATCTCTGTAGCATCTTTTGCTGTTCATCAATCTGCTGTGTCAAATCACAGTTGGCTCTTAATAAATCATCTATTCTTCCCCCTTCTTAAGTCAGAATTCTTACTGTTTTCTAGTGCAGATATTTTTTCTATTGTGAGGTCAGACTGGGTCTCTGTGCCAGATGGAGATCTGTTTTTGGGAGCTGCAGGAATGCTCTGTGTTGCCAGATCCCATAGATGAGGGACTGTTTTGCTGAGCTGAAACAGAAGTGAAGCAGAGGCCAGATCCCCTTTGTGCCAGCTGCTCTGGGTCAAGCCAAGGTTTTGTTAGCGTTGCTGACATGAGGCTGTTGGCAGAGCAGACTGCTCCTCCATCACCTCCTTTGCAGCACTGCCATCTAAACCACAGAGGGGCTGTTCTACTTGTCACAGTAAGGGACTGGATAAGGAATGTTGCAGTGAGGATCGTGCAACTGGTGGAACACTTCTGCCAGGGCTGGTTCCTGGCCCGCTTCCCCCAGCAAACTCAAAGTAATCACTGATTTTATGTCCCCTAGCAGTGCCTTTCCCTTGGCTAGTTTCATGTGGTTCAGCTTTTCTTTTCTGCTTTCGCTGGTCATTCTTTTTCTCGGGAGTCTCTACTTCTTTATCACTCAAGGATCCCACGTTGCACAAGCTCTGGTTGGAAGACTCACTATTAAGTGGTCCCTTTTGTTAAATCTGATGTACTCGCCTTCATTTTGCCTTTTGTTTCCTGATTTTCCAACTCTTGAATATTTCCCATTCTTCTGTTTTGCAATGTATTTATTTCTTCTTGCATATTTATTGTTTTTTCCTCTTTTCTAGTTTTCCTTACTAACACCTACTCTAATAAACCTGGCCTCCAATAACTCCTGCCGTTGTGGGTCCAGGCTATGCAATTCTTCCATCATTTCTGGCTGGCAGAGCGTCTCCTGGGACTAAAGGTGCTCTGGGATCCCAAAGACCTATATAATTTTAATCAGTTATGCTCACTTCACTGAGAAGTAGGTCTACAGAGGTCCTCATGCTGCCATTGTGGAAGTCATGGTAACTTTTTATATTTATTGCCCCACTAGAAAATAAGTTCTTTAAAAGCACAGAGTTTTGTCTGTTTCATTTAGAAATAACTCCTAAGCAACTATAAAAATGACTTATACCTATTGGTTGGATGGATATATTTAGGATTTCCTTGGTTATCTTACTTAACTCTCAGAATAACCCCATAAAGTAGGTAATACTGCCATTTGCATTTAGAGAGGAAGAAACTGAGGTTTTCAGTAGTTAAATTACCTGTCCAGTCACATATTTGTTAAGTGTGGTGGATGTAAATGCAGGCCTCACTGACTTCAAACTCCATGCTCTTCAACAACATGCTTTACTATGGACCGCTCACTCCCCTCAGTTCAGCTCTTACGCGACAGCCTTTAAAAACTCTTCAATCATATTCAAGAGCCTCACTCCGCAGTACAGAAAGCTGCAGAGGGGCAGTTCTTCTGGAATTAAGGCCTGCACATTTTACTGAACATACCTGGCCACTTACACAGAGAGCTTTCCTCAAAGAAAGCAACAAAGGCAACCACAGCCAACCCACTGCTCAGTCCCAGTCCCTACCCTTACTCCCTCTTCAACCCTGACCCTGGAGCACAGCCTATCCTCAAAGGCCTTTACCTACATCCAGGACAGGCTTGAAAACACAAGACGCTAATGGATTCCAATGACAGTCATTTGGAGTTTTGGATCCCACCTACTATAAGCTAATCTCACCTTCTTTTCTCTCTAACTACCAAATACCACTGAACTCCCCTCAAACCAATTCCAATTCCAAAGTGCACAAACTTCCTTTCCAGTTCTCTGCCCAGAACCAGTTCTATGCCCAGAACCAGTTCTCCAAAGGATAAAGGCTAAAGACTGGAGCCTCAGTAATAAGCTCCCTCAGAGGCTAGAGACAATATAAGCCCCACATAAGGGGCTATGCCTTCCCCTCCCGGTGTCGTCAGAGGCCCCACTCATCACATTGATGAATTTAGCGTCCCATGAGCCACTGTAGACACTCGGTAGCAATCATTCCAAAAGTTGTAATAAGTTGGTGCTGCTCAAATTAATCTCCTCTCCCTGGAGGCCTTGCCTCTTCACAATCACAAAGGACATCGTCTGGAGTGGTCTTAAATAACAGCCTGTGTCTACATAGAAAGCTACCACAAACTGTGTATCAATTTCACTTGTGAACACAGA
Organism: Symphalangus syndactylus; assembly: GCF_028878055.3. Classification (NCBI taxonomy): domain Eukaryota; kingdom Metazoa; phylum Chordata; class Mammalia; order Primates; family Hylobatidae; genus Symphalangus; species Symphalangus syndactylus. The sequence continues at coordinate 78,566,126 of NC_072426.2, forward strand.
AAAAAAACATTTAAATAAAGCTGAAAATGAGACCAACAATTAAAGTGTCATCTCCATGACTGTTTTTTTCCAAGGTTGCAAAATATATCAACTTGGAAAAATTACATATAAACAAAAATGAAAAAAAATTCAGAAAACATAATCTAAAAGAAATGATTCATCCTCTCAGTTCACTTTAAGTGCAAAGTCTGACATTTTTACAAAGGGCATGATGCTTTGTGATAATCTCTTCACTGAACTGTGTACCATGAGAATCTTCAGTGGTAAATATATATTTATTAAATACATATTAATAAAATGTCTCCGTTATATTCATTATAATAATACAGTCAAGATCAGGGGTGTCCAATCTTGATCAGGGGTGTCCAATCTTTTGTCTTCTGTGGGCCACAATGGAAGAAAGAAATGTCTTTGGCCACATATAAGATACATTAATACTAACAATAGGTGATGAGCTAAAAAAAAAAATAAAAATAACACACAAAAAAGCTCATAATGTTTTAAGAAAATTTACAAATTTGTGTTGGGCTGCATTCAAAGTCATCCTGGGCAACATGCAGCCCATGGGCCATAGGTTAGAAAAGCCTGATCAAGATGTTTACATGTTCTAAAAAAATATCTAGAATTAAATAAATGTGTGGTCTATGTGAAGGAAACTATAAAACTTGGTCAAGATGTTTACATGTTCTAAAAAACATACAGAATTAAATGTGCAGGCTATGTTAAGGAAACTATAAAACTTTACTGAATGACAGCTTACAAAATGCAAATAGTTGCCGGGCGTGGTGGCTCACACCTGTAATCCCAGCACTTTGGGAGGCCGAGGTGGGCCAATCATGAGGTCAAGGGATCAAGACCATCCTGCCCAACATGGTAAAGCCCCGTCTCTACTAAAAATACAAAAATTAGCTTGGCATGGTGGCACATGCCTGTAGTCCCAGCTACTCAGGAGGCTGAGGCAGAAGAATTGCTTGAACTTGGGAGGCAGAGGTTGCAGTGATCCGAGATTGCACCACTGCACTCCAGCCTAGTGACAAAGAGAGACTCTGTCTCAAAAAAAAAAAAAAAAAAACAAATAACAGGAACTAATCTTTTTTTTAACAAAAAAAGAAGCGCATTATGTCACAACATTCCAAACAAATTCTCAACAATGTTTTGTATTTTCAAATCTTTTGTACTGCTGCTAAAACAAATGTAAATTTTATGTGAAATAATGACGGGGGTCAAGAATTTTGTGAAGATACAGACTAAAGCTTAACTAGAGATGAGACTTTATTGATTGATTTTTGTTGTTGTTGTTGTTGTTGTTTTTTGAGACAGTCTCGCTCTATCGCCCAGGCTGGAGTGCAGTGGCACGATCTTGGCTCACTGCAACCTCCATCTCCTGGGTTCAAGCAATTCTTGTGTCTTAGCCTCCTGAGTACCCAGGACTACAGGCACGTGCCACCACGCCTGGCTAATTTTTGTATTTTTAATAGAGAGAAAGTTTCACCATGTTGGCCAGGCTGGTCTCGAACTCCCGACCTAAGGTGATCCACCCACCTCGGCCTCCCAAATTGCTAGGATTACAGGCGTGAGCCACCATACCAGGGCAAAGATGCATCTTTAATGGCTAGAATAAACAAAGTATTTTAGAGTCTGAAAAAAAAATATGTAAAGGCCTAAGATCATGTAAGAATTCAGTATATGACAATGGTGGCCATGTCAGTTTTCCAGAAAAATGGAACCAATAAGAAGATGTATATATAGAAAGAGCTTTATGATTAGGAATTGGCTCACCTGATTATGGAGGCTAGCAAGTCCCAAGATCTGCAGGTTGAGTTAGCAAACTCAAGGCCCAGGAGGACTGAGAGTGTTATTCTAGTCTGAAGGCTCAAGACCCAGGAAAAGCTAATGTTTCAATTGAGTCTAAAGGCAGGAAAAAGCTGATGTTCAGTTTGAAGGTCACTGGTAGGAATTCTTACTCATGAGTGTTGGCATTTTTGTTCTATTTAGGCCTTCAATCAATTGGATGAGTCCCACCCACCCTCATCTGCTTTACTTAGTCTACTGATTTAAATGTTAATCTCATGACGAGTTAATGGGTGCAGGAAATCAACATGGCACATGGATACATATGTAACAAACCTGCACATTGTGCACATGTACCCTAAAAACCTAAAGTATAATAAAAAAAATAAAAAAAATAAAAAAAAAATGTTAATCTCAACCAATACCCCCTCACAGATATACCCAGAAAAATGTTAAACCAAGCATCTGGGCACCCCATGACCCAGTTAAGTTGACATATAAAATTAACTATCACAATGACATTTCAAAGTAGAGAGAAACAGGCCTATTTAATAAATGGTGTTGGGGTAAGTGGTTCTCTCTGTAGATCACATGGTACATGTAAATGTTTACCTCACATAATAAATATACTTCACATGGAAATATAAAATTTAAACTACCAAAGCATTTAAAAATTATAATGAGCATTTATAATCTTAATGTTAAGACTGCATACCAATTGCAGAGGCAAAAAATTATTTAAAAGCTTTTTTTTTTTTTTTATTTGAGACGGAGTCTCCCTCTGTCGCCCAGGCTGGAGTGCAGTGGCGCAATCTCGGCTCACCGTGAGCTCCACCTCCCGGATTCACACCATTCTCCTGCCTCAGTCTCCTGAGTAGCTGGGACTATAGGTGCCCACCACCATGCCCCGCTAATTTTTTTTTTTTTTTTTTAGTAGAGATGGGGTTTCACCGTGTTAGCCACGATGGTCTCGATCTCCTGACCTTGTGATCTGCCCACCTTAGCCTCCCAAAGTGCTGGGATTACAGGCATGAGCCACCGCACCCAGCCAAAATTACTTAAAAGCTTGAAGTAATTTGAAAACTTAAAAAAAAATATATCCCCATAGACAAATTTTAAAGTACACCTCCCAAAATGAGAAAGACTATCCTGTTGATATGTTGTTCATAAAGTGAAAAAAGCAATAGTTTCCATTGTTCCTGTAAAAAGGTACACTATGTACTTAGATTTGTAAGAGCACATAAACCAAGAAAATAATAATCTTCCATGACTAGCTATTATAAAATGATGAGCACCTCAATTAAAGTGAGCCTAGTGACATAAGCCAACATTAAGAAAGTGAGGGGTAATCAATATTTTTAAATTGTTAAATGTCTGTAGAAAATTTAGAAACTAAAATGTTTAAGAAATATTTTATCATGTTATATTAGTAAGGTTGGAATTTTTTTAACTAAAAAAAAGAACGGCACCCACTGTGACAATGGTGGGCCCACATTTCCAAATTTTTTTTGTTTTTGAGACAGGGACTTACTCTGCCACCTAGGCTAGAGTGCAGTGACACAATCACAGCTCACTGCAGCCTAAACTTCCCAGGCTTAGGTGATTCTCCCACCTCAGCCTCCGAAGTAACTGAGATTATAGAGTGTGCACCACCACACCCGGCTAATTTTTTATATTTTCTGTAGAGACAGGGTTTCACCATATTGCCCAGGCTGGTCTTGAACTCCTAGGCTCAAGCATTCTTCCCACCTTGGCCTCCCAAAGTGCTGGGATTACAGGCATGAGCCACCCCACCCAGCCGTCACATTTCCAAACTTTGAATGGGAATGAAATCCATACAGACTTCCTGGGGTCAGTTTCATTAGAACTGAAAATAAACTCACCCCTATTAACCACAGAGTAGACTCTGATAAATTAATTTGAAGATGACAACTTGGTTGCCGTGTGTCTGTGCAGGTGAAAAAAAAAAGGGGGAGGAGAGAGAGAGAAAACTTGGAGAAGTGTAGAAAGGTATATGCTCAAAGGTGTTCCTCCATAATGTTCATTTGTAAGAGTAAAAATATGAGAAGCTACCTAAAAGTGAGCCATTGACAGGGTGTAGATAAAATATTGTTGATCCATCAGAGAAATTTTAAGTAGTCATAAAAATGATCCGGTAAGGGTAGAAAAACTAACATGGAAAACTGTTAATCGTGTATTGTAAATGAGTTCACCATATATATTATACTTCCATTGTGTAAGTGTGTGTGTGTGTATCCTGAAATGACACTGAAATATAAGAAGTAAAATAAACCAAAAGCCCGTGACAAAACTATCACAACACACAGAAAACAGAAAGTACTACTTTCCCCACTAATTTTCTCATATAAATAAGTGGAAAAACACATTTTCAGAGAGTGTAACCCTATGACTTCTGTGGTAGTCATGTCAGTGATTTTAATGTCTATTTTCTGAGTATTATTTCCTCATCATTACCTACTAAACTAACTCCATGTTGTTTCATGGTTAAAGTTTTTCACAGCCTTTGATAGCATCTGACTGTTCTTCTAAAGTTATTGATGTTCAGGTACGTTTTTCATCACTACCACTAACATTACCAGCTTGAAAACTTAGGTAACATTTCTATAGGAACTTTAAAATATTTTTAACTGTAATAACATAACAATAATATCTGTACAAATCACCAAATCATCTGAGAAAACTAAAAACCATACATAATAGTAGTATCAATTCATCTACAGTTAATTTCCTGTGGATGAGCTAATACTACTATTTATTTCTCTTTAGAAGCAATTAAAAATACAACTTAAAACTCTCCGGCCATGCCTGGATCTAATTCCAGGCAACAAATCTCTTATAATTTTTTATGTATTCTAGCATTTGATTAATATTCTGACCATATTTCTTGATTTGTAATACTCAAATGCCCATAAAACTCCAGTATAAATTCTCTACAGGCACATATATATTGGTTACACTGCATGGAAAAAGGCCCAGACAGAACTAAAAACCAAGTTACTTTAGGGAAGTGAACCAATATGTGGGTGAGGTGGGTTGAAGAAAACTCATCTGTCAAATGCCAAAGAGTATTTATTCTCCCAGTAATGGCAGCTGGTGCAGACATCAGCATAGGGGAATCTAGACCTGAGAAAGCTAAGGAAGTCCCACTATGTCATGGGCACCAGTCATGGCTGCCAAGCTTCTCCAAGTTCGTTTCCTGTTTTAAGGGATGTTATCAGAGATCCACGACAATAGGGCAAGCCTTTACTAGGGGTCTGAGTTGAAGAAATTCTGAACTCTTCTGAGGTCTTGAGCTTCCTTTAGGGGATCAGTAAAGGGAGAATTTTTGGCTGTTACTGAAAGCAAGCTTATGGGTAAGGCCCACTTTTGTAGAGAGGATAACTACCCCATTCTGTAGATAAAGAAACCAATAACACAGAGTATTGGCCATACCAAAGTGTGGACTCCAAACATGGGATAGCTTCATATCAGTCATCAGTTCTCACCTCCCGAAGTATCTGAGACCTTGCTCTTCGTAAGTGCTGTCTAGGAGAAGACATTTGTTCTTTGTTGTCTGAAAGAGAAGCCTGGGAATGCAGGATCTGAGAAAAGTGGTAGGTTGGGAAAAGGGAGTTGGAGTTCCTCAGATAAAGAGAGGAGGTTGAGTGTGCAGTGTCCAGTCACTGGGTGACAGATGAAGACTCAGTGGAAAAACAGGAATGGGAATATGTAAGTCTTCCTCAGAAAAGGAGAGATATGATGAAAGGATCCAGAGCAGTCACAGCCACAGTCTCTGGTTGCCAGAAGCAAACAGGGGTAGGGGTTGAAGGCATCAAGGATACCCACGGGCTGAACCCTCCCAGAAACAATAGTTCCACGTTTCCCTGCTAAATACAGATAGGGTGTGAAGTGACAGGGCCCACTAGACCAGAGGAGGGCAATTTCAAGACAGAAAGTAGGCCCAATTCCAAAAACAGGCTCTTAGGAGTTTATCAGAAAACTATTTCCAGGCACTGGGAGTGATTAGTCATTTCAGAAACCACAAATCTATGACCGAGCAATTCTCATCCTGGTTTAAACATGAATGCACTGGGGGATAAACTGTTGATTGTGAGATCAGTTTAGTGTATGGGAAAAAGTATTTCTTTTAATAGAATGTAGTATAAGAGAAAATATCAAAGTACATTACAGGTAATTAGGGTAAGGGGCTCACGAAACAGAATCTTAAGTTGTTGGTTTACATGCATGTGTTAGATACACACATGTGAACACACACTCCTTTGAGATATTATCCACATCACTCCTCCCTCAATGTAGCCTGCTCTGTGAGGTCTTTCCCTCTCCATCCTATCTAAAATCAAACCTTGTATCTGACAACTTTTCCTATTTTGATTTTTCTTTATGGCGCTTATCATAGCCATCTTCTTTTCTTTTTTCATTTTTGTGTTACGGACTGACTTTCAATAGATTACAGAGCAAATGTACTTTCTCAATGTGACTGCTGGAAGAAATAACGACACAAACTCTCTGGTCTACAGTGACCTCCCAATAAAAATATTCTAGGATGGCTTGTCACTGGCCTATTTTATAACAAACTATCATTTCTGGATCAATACAAATGTGGAGGACATGAAGACACAGTACTCTGTGGAGCCAGGATTGGGGTAAATGCCACCCCCAATCACAATGACAGGTTCTATTACTAGAAGAATACAGAAAAGTTGCACTGAGCAGTCAAAAGCAATAGGGTCGTAACACATATTTAAGTACATAATAAAAATGTATCAAATTAACACAAGAAAGGGTGAATTAATCAAACAGTGCAGGGACAACTGGCTATTTATTTGGAAGAATACAGAGCTGCTTACCTTACACCACATACAATAAGAAACACCACAGGGACATATGAATAATGTAATTTAATGTAATGTCTGCTTCAGACATGTTGAAGGTGAGAGATATCTGCTGGTTCCAAAGGGAGTTTACTTATGCCAATAAGAAAGCAGAACAAATGGAAACACTTAACTTGCAACTAGTAGAGTAACTTTATTTCTAACACTGAGCCTTCTACATAGGAATTTACAGAAATGAAAAATATTGTGCTGCTTATTCTCCATTTCTCTTCCCAGATTCTCTCTCCATCCTTCTCTGTGCCCACCCGGGCTCTCCAGCAGATGTATCTGGTTGGTTTCTCCAAAGAGAGGCACCAGCAATTTGGCACCACAGTTCTGGTAGTAATGATGTCTCTTATAAGGTGGCCCCTTCTCCATGACAGCAGTTCTTACTGGGCTGTGGTAACACTGTTTCCATCCTTGCCCTTCAAGGCTCAGAATGGCAATGGCTTCCTGCTGATACAAGTCTCTGGGTGTTTCAGTGTCCCTTGTTTCTGGCCCACACCACTGTAATCAGTCTGCCATTAAAATGTTTTTAGTTGGAGAACTCTGTTTTCCACCAGAAAGAACCATGGCTGATACAAACAGCCATCCCTATATTAACTTGTCAAAAGAAACAATTCTTCCCCCTAATTACCATATACAACATTAACACTTAGAAAAATATTCCTGTGTCAGCTGGAATGCCTTCAGCTCTAAGTATCAGACAGCCCTAAGACCAAATAAAAAACAGTTATTGAGGGTTATACGAAGTCCCAGTAGAGAGCAGGTACAGAGAGCAGAGTAGCTCGGCAACGTCACCTCTGAGCTGGCTTTTCCCACCTTGTACACTGTTATCTTCAGGCTACTGCCCTTCAGATACAAACAGAAGCCAATACCATATTACAGACGTGAAAAAGCCCAGCAGAAAGAGTCTCTTCTCATGTCATGACAATGTTGTATCAAGGAGATCTTTCCCAGAAGTACTACACAATACTTCCCAAACATCTCATTGCTCCCAAGTTCACCCCAACAAAATCATTAAAATAGAACTTCTATGATTAGCTTTGACTAATCTGGACTTACGACCTAAGTCATCTGGGAGAAGGATGCACAAAAATATAAAATTTAGCTCAGCAAGGATGAAGTAGGGAATGGCCATCACGTGGGCAGTGTCTCTTAGAACTGCTGGCCAATGTGTTCCAAGGGGGCAAAAGAAACAACAGGACAAGGGAGGCAGAGACACTCTAAAATACTAATATGCAGAACTAGTGTTACATAGACCATGCCTAAACAGATACACAATGAAATATCAAGGGCATGAAAAGGGCATTTCATTACATACCACCACTTTTTGAGGAGTGCAGTATTACTGCTTGTTAACCTTTGCATAATTTATGTAAAAACCATTCTTATTAACAGCATTTACATTACAGAATGACCCAGAGGTAGCTGAAAAACCTCAGAAAAGTACTGTTTAACTTCTTTACTGAAGTGATAGTTCAATAATGGCCATATTCATGCACATATGCCAGGAAACAGTCAGAGGAAAGGTACGTGATATAGTTCTTTGTGAAATAATATTTCACTAAAAACATATACTGGCCAACCTACAAAGAGACTCCGGTAGTATTTAGAGTAGGACGGATTCAGAGGTAGTTAAAAACCTCACAGAAATAGTTTTGGTTTCTTTCTTGAAGATGCAGTTCAGCTGTAAATGGCCATAGCCATTTATTTATGTCAGGAAATAGAAGGGGTATGCAGTTTGTATTGCCAAATATGTTTTCATATATACACAGTGATGTGCTGTAAATATTTGACAGCAGGTTCTCTGAGAAAATTAAAACCCTGATTTGTAGTTTGTCAATTTCCATGGTGTAAACACTTCCACTAAGTCCAAGCTACCAAGACAGCACTGAATGTGGAGCTGGGAAGAGACAGATGTGCAGTGCACACTATTATACCGTATTTTCATCATACAGATTAAATAAGTGAAACAACAAAGGTAATAGTGAAATGTAACAATGTAATTAAGAAGTGATGAGTGCTGAGTATTTATTACCTTTGTTTTTAATTTAACTGTAAGTTTACATATTTTAAATAATGACTGTTTTTAATAACTGGCTCACAAAATTCCTTAAAATTTAACAATCAGAACTTTTAAGTCAGTATGAGGTTATACTAGCAAATCACTATATTTATGTGTGTAGAAATATATTTACATATACACACAAACATATGTACATACACATATATAATTATATCAACCTATAAAGACACCAATGGTATTTAGTGTGGAAAATATTAACACATACCATAGTAGTTACTCAATTAAGGGTACGTATTTTCCCTCACAATCATGTTGAGTTCCAATATACAAATCAAACATACTCAAATTTATTATATTAGCATACTCACATAAGGTCTACAAACATCGGGGACTCTTCACATATATGTTTAACGCTGCTGTCATTCAACTTTTATAAGCTTCAGATTCCACTGTGAATATGGGTATAAATGAATATTGTCCATTATATTTGCAATAAAATTTTGGTATCACGTCTGGAATATAACACTAAACAACATAAATTCTAGATAAATATTTTCACCATATTACTTAGATGAATAGAATTCCCCTCAGTACAAATTTTCTAATGAAAAGTTTAATTTTTCTTGAAAGCTTTTACATATTCAAACAAGAAGTCATTTTCTACAAATTTCTGACATTCTTTGGCTTTCTCTGATCTCCTTTTTTGAAACTGTATAACCAATTTCACAAGTGTACGAAGGCTTCTATCATTCAGGATGTTGAAAGAGCTTTCACCCTCGTGTGAATTCTCTGATGTTTGGTGAGCACTGACCTCTGACTAAAGGTCTTCCCACATGCATTACACTCATATGGCTTCTCCCCTGTGTGAGTCCTCTGATGTTTAGTGAGAGCTGATTTTTCACAGAAGGTTTTCCCACATTCATTACACTTATATGGTTTCTCCCCAGTGTGAGTTCTTTGATGTACAATGAGGTTTGACTTCACACAGAAGGATTTTCCACATTCATTACATATAAAGGGTTTCTCCCCTGTGTGTGTTCTCTGATGGACGGTGAGGGCTGATCTGTGGCAGAAGGATTTCCCACATGCATTACATTCATAGGGCTTCTCCCCCGTGTGTGTTCTCTGATGTTCAGTGAGGTTTGACTTCACGCAGAATGTTTTTCCACATTGCTTACATTCATAGGGTTTTTCTCCTGTATGTGTTCGCTGATGGTTGGTCAGGTGTGGTTTCTGGCAAAAGGCTTTCCCACATTCAGTACATTCATAGGGCTTCTCTCCTGTGTGTGTTCTCTGATGTTGAGTGAGGTTTGACTTCTCCCAGAAGGTTTTCCCACATTCACCACATTCAAAGGTTTTTTCTCCTGTGTGAGCTCTCCGAAGCTGGGTAAGATGTGACTTCTTGCTGAAGTTACTCCCATTTTCATTGTAATCATAAGACTTTCCCCCCATGTGTACTATCTGATGTTTTAAGAGAGTTGACTTTTCCCAGGTTTTGTCACTCACTTTATATTCACGGAAAATCTTTCTTGTGTAAGCTCCCTGATGGATAATGAAAGCTGAATTGTCACAGAAGATTTCCCCATATTCATTATATTCGTAAGGGTTGTCCTTTGTAAGAGCTCTCTGATGTCCAAACCTTAAATTCATACAGAAGGACTTCCCACAAATACTGCATCCATACGGCTCCATTTCCAAATGAGTTCTTTGAGATATATTGAGCTTTAAACTTTCAATGAAGGTTCTTCCACATTCGTTATATTTACAGACTGTCTCTCCTATCTGAGATCTCTTATTTGTAAAAAATGCTGCCTCATCACGGAAGCCTTGTCCATTTTTATTATACTCAAAAGATTGGCCAAAACTTGGCTGACTGAGATCCTGCTGATAATTAATGGCATTCCTTTTTTGATCAAATTTATAAGACTTCTCTCCAATAGGGATTTTCTCATGCCTAATATCAAGGAGCAATTTCTCACATACATTAAACTCATCAGGCTTCTTTCTGGAACAGTTCTTTTTACTAATAATTAAGCCCGAAATATTTTTCAAACTCATTTCACATGAGTCACATATTTTATAGTGATAATTTCTTAAAGAAACAGGGTCTGTGCCCAAATTGAAAGTTTTCCTTCCTCTATCTCCATTTTCTACACTTACTGTTTTGTTGTTGTGGAACAGAAGCTCCCAAAAATGGTCATCTTCATTTTCCTGGCTGCTCTCTAACATGTCATCAACTTTCCATTTCCTTTCTAGAAATGAGAAAAATAACCACATCTTATGAACCTTAATACATTTCTGATGGAATCGGACTTTTACACAAATGCCCTATCATACAGTCAATTCTTTTGTTTTAAATTCAGTTTTCTGGTGTGAAATGAGTTCAAGTGTGCATTTTCTTTACCCTCCAAGGTTTAGGTGGAAAACATAAACATGCTTCAGTGGAAACAGGGAGAGGAAATTGTCAATGATATTTAACACTTTATAAATATAACCTTCAAAACTGAAAAGAAAAGGTGAAATAAAATTCACAGCACAGGGAACCAGAGTGGCTGATTCAGGAATAGAAAAACTCTGAGAAAATGGGGTGAACCCAACAGAGACAATGAATAAAGTGATGGTGAAGATTAGCAGACAAGGGATTTCAGAGGATGCATTAGGTTGGGTGGAGACAAAACAGAGCTTGGTCCTAATCCCCTAACACACAGTTTACTGGGGTGGAATTCCCACCAGAGTACACGCTTCTTTCTATCTTTGAATCAGCAAGAAAATTAACATTCTGAAAACATCAACTTCCTTGGGTTCAAAAGAATAGTCCTATATAGCCCAAGATCCAGCATTTTCTTTAAGTTTTATTGAGAAGAAATAATTTTTTTTAATGCTGTAGGAAAAGCATACTAGGGAAGGTGAAATAAACTCAAGACATGATAAACAGGAGATGGAGATATTCTGAGAGCTGTTCTTTCAAAGAGCAGGAAATGCACAGAGAATGACTTCAAGGGAGTTGTTTTTTTAAAAAGGAAATTGAGTGAGTGGTAGTGAGAAACATAAGAATTAGGTCTGGCAGAGGTAAAGCATGGTTTACACCCTCATCTTCTCAACATCATGCAAATCTATTAAAAATATTTCTGTGCAGTTTGGCTAGAGATTAGACTTTCAGAAATTGCTCATCCCCAACAACATACCTTCCACTCAACTAGAAACAATTTATCCTTATCTCTCCTTAGATCTTGGATATCCTTCAGTGAACTGCTATTTTAACTTAAAAACAAAAACTAATAATAATAATAATAATAAAATAATGATAGCAAAAATCTGTATAACATCTCTACCATTTTAAGGCTTCACTTGCTCCATCCTTTAGAAGTTACTGTCTATATAATTCATTGTAACATAAAATAAATCCCTTGCTCAATGCTATCTCCTCTATTGTGACCAGAGTCCAGATCTTGGCAGGTGTTACTATAATGTATTTATTCTTATAAAGCAACATGCACTGAATTATTTCCAACCTATACCTGATGAGCTATAATACACGAGGACAAAATATGAGAATATGTATTTAGGAAGAGTACCATAGAATACTTTCAGAATGTATGAAAATGAATGATCTCTCCTAAATCTGGCTGCACAGATAATCAGCAAAGTAATTATCAAAATATCCAAATTAGTAACAGAGGCCCTTCTCTTTTGGAGAACAAAAATCTCAATACAGAAAGAAACCCTACACAACCCTAAGCCATATGAACAGGTCTGAGTTTTTGGTATACAGCCACTGGTGAGTTAATGTCATAAAATCTGGGCTATTTAAGTTTCATCAAAAAATTAAGTTCTAACTTAAAACAAGTGAAATAATAACAAGCCATTACTATTCAATGTCTAAACACTTTACAAACACAGTATGAATTACCTGAAAAAAGGCAAGGCAAACAAGAACAGAAGTTTTTCAATAAATGAGAAAACATTTGCAAATAAAATTTAAGATACAGAATAGGATGGGATTTGACATAAATTTTAGGGAGCAGAAACAAAGAAATTTAAGACAGGTAGCAAAGGACTACACTATTATAGTCATTGAAAGGGAAATTTACTGAGCAGCTCCCTTGCTGCAATCTATTGAAAGTCAGCCCTTGACACAAAGGTTTAAAATTTTAAAAAGAAAAGAAAAGAAAGGGAAATTTAATTTATTAATAAGCAGCAACTTTAGGTTAGTTTGTTAAGCTAAAGGAAGATAAATTGAATAATTTAGGCTAAAAAAAAAAGAGAAAAGAACCAACTAGGAATTAGAAGTTAGACAACTAACAATTAGACTGAGTCAGGAATGAGGGAACACAGACATAGCTTTGCTTTTCAGTTACATCAATGAAAAGTGAGAATATAAAGGTATATAGAAGATAGTTTTAAATGAAAAATAACATTAGGAACAAAGAGACCGGTAGGAGATATTAACAGGTTTATTAGTACAGCAATGCCATGGTTGCCATTCAAGATAGCAGTAACATGGAAGAATGTACCTCATTTGACTACAGGAAACCAGGCTCTCTGGTTTTGTGTAGCTCAGATTGTTATTCCTCAATATCCTATAAGGGATGAATTTAATACTTACTAAAAGCATTATTGTCCCAGGACTACTCTCACCTACATACAATCACACTCTAGAAAAGGGGTTGGCATATAACTGCAAGGCAATGGCCCTTGAGCTAAGAATGTTTTTTAAGTTTTTAAAGGGAAAAAGCTGGATGAGGCAGTACAGAAGAGGGAAGAGGAAAAGAGAGGAGAGAGAAAGAGGAAGAGGAGAAAGAGAAGGAATAAGGAAAAGAAAGATGAGGGGCAGCTGCAACCACGACCATATGAGGCCTGCCAAGCCTCAAACATTTACTATCTGGTCATTTACAAAAAAGTCTGTTGACTTCTGCTCTTGAAGATCTCATTCTGCCTCATTCCTTTAACATCATCTAAAGTTGATGCCTTTCAAATGGATACTTCTAGTTCTGACCTCAACCATATACTTACACATATTCAATCTCCTAGTCAAAAACAGACTCAATTCTAAGAGTTATCTCCAACTTCTGGTGTTCAAAATTAAATCTGTGATAACTCCCTTAAATGTCTCCTCTCTAATTTTTCTCTGTCTCAGTAAATGATAACCTAATTTATCCAGCTGCTTGAGACAAATTATTGGGGTCACACTTGATTCTCCTTTCTCTCATATCCAATCTGACAGCAAATGCTCTTGGCTCCATTTTCAAAATATTTGTACAAACCTACCACTTCTCAGTACCTCTGGCACCTCCAACACAGTCTCAGCCACTATCCTCTCTCCTCTGAAGCACATAATGGTACCCTATCCCTACTCATGCCACTCACAACCACCCACCACAGTATACACACTGCATAGATGTCAGAGAGCTCCTTTTAAACTGTAAATCAAATCTGATGACTTAAGCTGATTTACATTTACTCAAAACAGTTTCTCATAGCACCAGAAGTAAAATTAATGTATCTACCACAGCTCGTATTACTTCTCATGACATTGTCTCCTACCAGTCTCCACCATGCCCGCTAGCTTCCAACCACAGTGATTTCCCTGACACTGTTCAAACATTCTAAGAACACACCTGTCTAAGAGGTTTGGTATCTGATGTTCTCTCTGCCTGGACTACACTGAATCCACACAACTCACACTTCCATATTATTAAAGCCTCATCTCTAATGTGGGAACTCCTAAAAAAGGTTTTCTCTAACCTACTCGCCAAACAGACTATACCGTCATTCTTTGTCCTCCTTTCCTGTGTGAATTCTCTTCACAGCACTTACCATGACCCAACAGTGTGTACCTATATACACACACATATGCACATGGGTGTGTACATATATACACACACACAGACATGTACACACACACATGCATTTTTTGTCCTTTATTATAATACACACCCTAGGATACCAGGGACATTATTCTGTTAATTACCTAAAACATAACAGACATAGTGAGTGCTCATCATATGTTGTTAAATGAATATATGGAAGGATTGCATGAATACCTGTCAGCTAACAAAAGGTGTCCAAGACAACAGAAGGCAGGCAAACAATTTTCAAAGATAAAGACAAACTAACCAAGAAAACATATCTAAAATGAAGCCAATTGGTTTGGATTATAGGTATAAGTAAAATACTTTAAAATGTAAAAAAAAAACAAAAAACAAAAAGTTTTTTTTTTTGTTTGGTTTTTTTTTTTTTTTTTTTTTGAGACTGAGTCTCACTCTGTCGCCAGGCTGGAGTACAGTGGCGCAATCTCAGCTCACTGCAACCTCTGCCTCCCAGGTTCACATGGTTCTCCTGTCTCAGCCTCCCGAGTAGCTGGGACTACAGGCATGTACCACCACACCCAGCTAATTTTTCATATTTTTAGTAGAGACGGGGTTTCGCCATGTTGGCCAGAATGCTCTCCATCTCTTGACCTCAAGATCCGCCTGCCTTCCTCAGCCTCCCAAGGTGCTGGGATTACAGGCGTGAGCCACCGCACCCAGCCAAGAAAAGCATTTATGAGTGAGAATAACATATGGAGGAGTGATTAAGGTAACAGGGATGTAGGCCAATTGTTTTTGATCATTTCCAAAGGTCTGGGGCTAAAAATAGATATTTGTGAAAAATATTCCAAAGGTGACAAATCCTAAACCAATTACCTAAGTTCTAATTTCCTCTGGCTTTCATCTGCCTTGAAATCACTAACTCACCTGGGTGGCACTGGCTTGGGAATCCTTTCTCTAATATCCAGGGCTCTTCTCCTTGCTCGATCTTAAAGATCACTTCTGGTTTAGTAATGCAATACCCTGTTAAGAGAAAATACCACAGGACTGGAGCTAACTAGCTTGGTTTCAGGGGCTTTGAATACATGATGGGGAAGAAAGGCAGAGCTTCACCAGCTACTCAAAGAAGGTGCACAAATGAACCAATCCCTGAGGAGGGAAGAACACCTTTATGGTGGCCAAATGGGATCAGTCATCTCAGAGCCTTCAATCTCAAGCTTTACATCAGAAAACTACAGGGCATCAACTAGTAAATGCATGCAATTGATAGCCATGCGGGGAAAAAAACTCCTTACCTACTGAGACAAGATTGCTATAATTTTCCAGGATCACATCTCTGTATAGTATCTTCTGAGCAGGGTCCAGCAGATACCACTCTTCCTGAGTGAAGTCCACACATACATCCTTGAATGACACTTGTTCCTGTAATAGTATACTCTTTTTTACATGAAATGGTCAGAACTAGATGATATAGAAAAAATTTAAGAGAACTAATCTCTTTAGAGTTTACTAAAAAATGACAAGTTACCTCCCTCTGTGCTATACTATATAGAATACAAAATACCTTGTATAAATTGAGTTTCTACTAAGGGTCTGGAATTGTGCTAGCTGCTGCAAATCCTACTGGTGAAAACAGACAAACATGGTCCCTGTTCCCAGAGTGCTTATGACCTGATAAGAAGATACACAGAATAACGTTTATTAAGTTGCACACTGCAGGAACTAGCAGTGTGTACTAGGGAGATTGAAGTTACAGAGGAAATATTAGTGGTTTCATATTATCTTTTACATTACCAAGTTAACTGTCATCAAGGAAGTAAAACTTTGTTATTAAAATAATGGGATTGAAATGAATATGAAAGGAATATGACCAAGCTCAGCACATATTGATTCAAGTGACTGCCCTGCAGTCTACATGCCCATCAGAGAAAAGGATGAATCCTCTCCGTTCAATGAGATCATCTTCTGGAGCTTCCACCAATGTTTCCAATGTTTCTGTTTTTAAACACAATATTTGGTATCTAGTAAAAAAATTTCATGGTATGTGAAGAGATAGGGACAATGAAAAAAAAAAAAGCAAATTCACAGGTGACCGAGATAGTAGAATTAACAAACAAGAACTTCAAAATGAATTATAATTAATATGTTCAACAAAACAGAAGAAAATATAAACAAAATAAATGAGAAAATGAGAGAAGTTCAACACATACATGGTATGTGTGTTATATAGAAAAAGGTTAATACAGCAAGCCTGAGACTACTAACCTCTGAAAGGTCTGCTACAAAAGATCACCACTGATGGGCATTTGGGAACTTGGATTTCAGAAAGGTTCTGACCTTAACCTTCTCTGATAAGAATGGCTCACTGAGCCTAAGCTGTTTGTATAAGTAATATGGTTTATACTCAGTATGTGCATTGCTTCTGGGAGTCTAGAATTTTGGTACATAATAGGCAGAAAGTGCCTATGTGACCAGCCTCTAATAAAAATTCTGGGCACCAAATGTCTAGTGAGTTTCCTTGGTACACATTTTATGTGCGTTGTCACATGTCATTGCTAGAGGAGTTAAGTGTGTTCTGTGAGACTCCATTGAGGGAAAACTCTAGGAATTTTGCTGATTTTGCTTTGTATCCTTTTACTATAATAAATCATGGCCATAAGTATGACTATGGGTCTACAAGAAACAATACATCAGTAACAACTGGCACATCTAGCACCCCAATTTTGGTTTCTAATGCCATGCTCCAATATATGCTGAGTCATCCTAGGGAATCATTAATAATCTGGGGGTGGTCTCAGACACCTCTAATACATGTATACACACACACACACGTGCACACACACACATACATAAAATGGACATTCTAGAGCTGAAAAGTACAATATCTGAAATTAAGAGCTTACTGGATGGGTTCAAAATCATATTAAAGAAGACATAATCTGAAACATTTATGCATTTAACAAAAGACTATCAAAATACATAAGGCAAAAACTGATAGAAGTAAAAGGAGAACTTGGAAATATACACCATAATTGGAGACTTAACACCGCTCTAAGTACTGATGGATCAAGCAGGCAGAAAATCAGTAAGTACATATATGACCCAAAATAGTACTATCAACCAACTTGATCTAAGTGACATTTATACAATACTTCATCCCAAACAATAAAATATACAATCTATCATTCTGTTCGTGTTCACATGTAACATTCGCCAACATAGAACATATTTTGGGCCATAAAATACACCTTAACAAACAATGCAATAGCTATCATAAAAAAAGCATGTTCTCAGACTACAATGGAATTAAATAGAAACCAATAAGCAAGACATGGCTGAAAAATCCTCCAAATACCTGAAAGCTAAACAACATATAAATACCTATAGATCAAAGAGGAAGTCTCAAAAGAAATTTCTAAATGTTTTAAATGAAAATACTACTTATCAAAATTTATGGGATGCAGAGACAGTAGTTCACAGAGAAATTTATAGCATCAAATTCATGTTTTGCTCTGCAAAAGATGCTTTTACAAAAACGAAAAAACAAACCACAGACTGAGAAAAAATATTTGCAAACACCTAAAAAGGTGTTAGAACCAAAATATGCAAAAGAACCCTCAAAACTCAATAATAAGAACACAAATTATGCAACTTGAAAAATAGGCAAAAGATCTGAATAGACACGTCACCAAAGACAGACCAATAGCAAATACACATATGAACAGTGCTCACCATCATGTGTCATTACAGAAACAAAAATGAGATACCATAACATTTATTAAAATGGTTAAATCCAAAACAATGACAATATCAACTTTAGGTTCAGATACAGAATAACAGGAATTTTGATTCACAATTGGTGGGAATGCAAAATGATACAGCACCTGTGGAAGACAGCTTGGCAATTTCTTACAAAGCTAAACAATTTAAATTAGCTGGGTGTAGTGGTACACACCTGTAATCCCAGCTACTTGGGAGGCTGAGGAAGGAGAATCACCCAAACCGGAAGGCAGAGGTTGCAGTGATCTGAGACTCCGTCTCAAAAAAAAAAAAAAAAAAGAAAACCAGTGCTCCTTTGAAAACCAGCTGCTTCTAGGGCTGGGGCAAAGCACATATATAATGAGCCTGAAATCACTTCTGGTACCAGAAAATGAGAAAGTACTCAAACGAAAACACAATAATGGGCTATGTCAAAGGGACACAGGAATCAATTGAAAGCACAGCCTCATGGTCAAGCTGAAGGAGTTGGAGCAACAAAATGAACAAGGTAGTGTTGGATTATAACCAAAGTATAAAATAACTAGCAATGAGTTCATACTAATATAAATAAATGATTAAATAAATAAACACAAAAGAACAAATAAATCTCCTGCACAGAATTCCTAATAATTTATATGGATACTCTGCCATCAAGGAGGTGTAGCATAACTCTCCACTTCATTCCAAAGAATACAGTTAAAAACAAAGGACAAAGGAGCAACTTTACAGTGGAGAAACATGGCCACACTACCTCCACCAGGTTATCAACAGTGATAAATCATGCTCATAGCATTTTCCCTTGATATGATGTGAATGAATGACACTACCTCTGTGGTCTTCCTCTAAGAAACCCTAACCTCAGTCTAATCATGAGGAAGACAGCAGACAAATATCAACTGAGGGACATTCTACAAAACACCTGACTTGAACCCCTCAAAATTGTCAAGGTTATCAAAAACAAGGAAAGTCTGAGAAACTGTCACAGCCAAGAAGAGCCTAAGGAGACATGATGACTAAGTAGAATGTGGGCATCCTGGAACAGAAAAATTACATTAGGGAAAAATTAAGAAAATCCCAATAAAGTGGTCATTACTTAATAACATATCAGTATTGTTTCATTAATTGTGACTAATGTACTACATTAATATAAAATGTTAATGAAACTGTGTCTATGGGATGTATATGGAAACTCTTTGTACTGTCTTCACAACTTTTCCATAAGTCTAAAACTCTTCTAAAGCAAAAAGTTTATATAATAAGAAAGAAACATGTAAGAGGACAAGATTAATGAAGTGGAATGATGTCAGCAAAATGGAGAAGTAGGCGGCACCAAGCTCAGGTCCCCTCGGAGACATCAAAAAACAAGCAGAAACTGTCAGAATAAACTTTGTCAGAATTGTGAAAAGGTCAAAGGCTGACTGCAACCAAGTACACGCCAAATCAGAAAGAAGAAAAAAAAAAGGCAACTTCAAAATGGTAGGAAAGCTTTGTGGCACTTCTACTTGCCTTTACCCCAACCCTCCTTGCTTTGGTAACAGCTACTTGAGACGGTAGCCCGCGTTCCAAGTGTCGGTCCCTGGTCCTTGATTCTAGAGGGACCAGAGCAGACCTTACTTACAAGGAATTGTTTATCTGTTCCAACTATGTGGGAAATACCTGAAGGAGTGATGCAATATGCTTGTCTCTGTTTCACCTAACTCAGAACTCATTTAGGATAGAAAAAAATAGTCCTTGCTCAAAAACACTGTATGGGGAACAAAATATCTGCAGTCGTCTGCAGCAGAGGATAATGGTTGAGACATATAGTACACCACTTAAGGCCTGAGAAGAAAACCTGGAGAGGGTTTCTTTGAGAAATTTGGGCTTTCAAAAAACCCCATATATACTGAGAAAATTAGAAATCCAGACACATACCCAAGGCAGAATGTATACTCACAAGCCTTAAGAAGACTACAAGCTTTCACCTCCAGCTATTCTCGAGGTTCAGTGCAATCAGGACACGAAGGCTAAAGCAAGGTTGTAAACAGCCTGGCTAAATGTTAGAGTACCCCAGCGCAGAGTCAATGTGCAAAGACTGAGAGAAATGTTTATTTGTTGTCTTTAGCACCAGGGATTCAAAGAAATCTCTGTAAAAACATTAGCTGAAAGCAAGCTAAGGAACAGAGACTTCAGTGACACACATAGAACAAGGAAACCAGACTATAAAAATAGCATGCGGCCGAGCGTGGTGGCTCATGCCTTTAATCCCAGCACTTTGGGAGGTCAAGAGGTCAAGACCATCCTGGCCAACATGGTGAAACCCCATCTCTACTAAAAAAAGAAATACAAAAATTAGCTGGGCGTGGTGGTGCATGCCTGTAGTCCCAGCTACAAGGGAGGCTGATGTAGGAGAATTGCTTGAACCCGGGAGGCTGAGGTTGCAGTGAGCTGAGATTGCACCGCTGCACTCCAGCCTGGCGACACAGCAAGACTGTCTCAAAAAAAAAAAGAAAAAAGAAAAACAGCAAACCTTGGGGAAGGGTAAAAATCTGATTTCCAGACTTACCATATTAAAATATTCAAATGTCCAATTTCCAACAAAAAAGTAGAAGGTATTCAAAGACACAAGAATACAGAGCCTACTCAAGGAAAACAAATTCCTTCCTTAAGGAAGCCCAGATATTGGACTTACTAAACAAAGATTTTAAATAAATTACCTTAAATGTCATCAAAAATGACAAATAACTAAAAGAAATGAGGCCAACGATGTCTGAACTGAGTTGGAAACTGTAAAAAGAAACCAAGTAGAAAATCTAAAGCTGAAAAGTAAAACGACCGAAATTTAAAAATCCACTAGAGGTTTTAACAACCCATTTGAGCAGACAGCTGAAAGAATCATGAATTGGAGGATATAAAAATTGAAGTAATCTGGTATAAGGAGCAGAACAGAAAAAAAAAAAAATAATGTGAATAGAGCCTAAGGGACCTGTGGGACACCTTTGAGTGGACTATCATACAATTACAGGAGTCCCAGAAGGAAAAAAGAGAGAGAAATGGGGAGAAAGATTACTCAAAGAAATAAGGGCTAAAAACTGCCCAAATTCTATCAATAACACAAATCTTACATCCACAAAGCTCAACAAACTCCAAGTAAGAAAAATTCAAAGAGATCCACTGAGGTACATTATTATCAAACTATCAAAAGCCAAGTAACAACCACAGAGGTCAGACACCACAGAGACCAGAAGGCAGTGGGACGGCATCTTTAAAGTGTTAAGAGGGGAAAAAACAAAAATAAAAATCCTGCCAGCCAGGAATTGTAAACCTGGCAAATTGATTCTTCAAAAATGAAAGAAAAAGTAAAACATTCCAGATAAAAGCCAAGAGAACTCATTATCATAAACCCTGCCCTACAGAAAATACTAAATGGAAGGTTGAAATGAAAAGATCTTCATAACTCAAAGCTGTATGAATAAAGAGCTCTAGTAAAAAAAAAAATGTAAGTACAAAAGCCAGCATTTTGTAGTTTGTAACTCCAATCTTTATTTCCTAAAGGAGTTTAGAAAAATGCATACACAATAATTATAAATCTATGTTATTCAGCGCACAATGTATAAAGATATAATCTGTAGCAACAACAACATAGGGAGAAGGCAGCTGTATAGGAGCAGAGTTTTTGTATGATACTGAGACAAAACTGGTATTTAAACTAGATTGTTATAAATGTGGAATGTTCATTGTTAATCTCCGTGGTAAACACCAACAAAATATCTTAAAATATACAGGAAAGGAAATGAGAAGTACATCAAAATATGCTACAAAAAATCAGCTAAATAGAGCAGTGAAAGAAATGAACAAAAAATTAGCAAGAAAAAAATAGCAACTGGCAGAAGTCAGTCCTTCCTTGCTAGAAACTTTAACTCTTTTATTCCTTTCCTTTACCCTTCCCTTCCCTCTCCCCTTCCCTTTCCCTCCCCTTCTCCTTCCCTCCTCCCTTCCTTCTTCCCTTCCCCTTCCTTCTTTCTTCCCCTCCCCTTTTCCTTCCCCCTTTCCCCTTTCCTTCCTTCTCCTTCCCTCCTTCTCTCTCTTTCTTGTTTTTTTTGGAGATGGGGTCTCACTCTGTGGCTCAGGCTGGAGTTCAATGGCTCCAACTAGGCTCACTGCAACCTCTGCCTCCCGGGGGGGCTGGCTCAAGCGATCCTTCCACCTGAACTTCCTGAGGAGCTGGGACTCCAGGCGCGTGCCACCACACTGGGCTAATTTTTGTATTTTTTGTAGAGACAGGGATTTGCCATGTCAGGCTGGTCTCGAACTCCTGGACTCAAGCGATTCACCTGCCTTAGCCTTCCAAAGTGCTGGGATTATGGGCAAAAGCCACCATGCCCGGCCAACTTTAATTTGAAATACGTTAAATTCTTCCAACAAAAAGGCAGAGATTGGCAGAATGGATCAAAAAAAAAAAAGCTCATGCAAAAAATTAAGTCACATTCACAGAGTTCAGTGGATCTTAAGAATAAACCAAAGCTGAGGCCGCTGGGAATCAAGGCGGCGGCGGAGGCGGGGATCTCGCAACTGCGGCGAAGGTGGCCGCAGTGGAGCCACGGGGCGGGCTCGGCTTGGTGTGACGGCGGCTGCGGCGGCGGTGGCGGCCGCGACCAGGTCGGCGTCCTCGGCTGGCCGAGCATGGTGGCAGCCTGCACCCTTGGCTCCCTCGTCTGGTGCAGCCAGCAGAGCTGCCAGCCTTGGGCGCCCATGGCCCTCCGTGTGAGGGCGTGAGCGGCCTGCCCCAGCCTCATCTGCTGATGGAGGACTCAATGGCCCAGTGACCGGACACCACGCCACCAACTCCCTCCCACCAGTTGATGAGTGGTGGACCCAGCGACGAGTGGCCCTTGTAACGGTCATGGAATAATTTGAAGCGAGGAATAAGCGGCCCCCGTGGTCGCCTGTGACTGCTGGAGATACAGGTCCCAGCACCCCAAGCCAACCCAGCGGACCCTCCCAGCCCTGCTCCAGCCAATGGGGCCAGTGGGGCTCCAAGCAGCCACCTAACCATCCAGACCCCACCCCACCCATGCGGCCATGGCGGGCCCTGAGGGCTTCCAGTACCACGCTCTGTACCCGTTCTGCTGGGAGCGGCCGGAGGACCTGGAGCTGCTGCCCCGCGACGTGCTGGTAGTGAGCCGGGCGGCCTTGCAGGCACTGGGCGTGGCCGAGGGTGGTGAGCGCTGTCCACAGAGCGTGGGCTGGATGCCCGGCCTCAACAAGCGCACACGGCAGTGAGGTGACTTCCCTGACACCTACGTGGAGTTCCTGGGGCCCATGGCCCTGGCCCGGCCCTCGCCCACGGGGCCCCCGCCCACTGCCCGCCAGGCCCCGTGATGGGGCCCCTGAGCCAGGCCTCACACTCCCCGACTTGCCCGAGCAGTTCTCCCCACCTGATGTGGCTCCCCCTCTTCTGGTGAAGCTTGTGGAGGCCATTGAAAAGACAGTGCTGGACAGCGAATCTCACTACCGGCCGGAGCTGCCCACATCGCGTACAGACTGGTCCCTGAGCGACGTAGATCAGTGGGACGTGGCAGCCCTGGCTGACGGCATTAAGAGCTTCCTGCTGGCACTGCCCGCGCCACTCGTGACCCCCGAGGCCTCAGCCGAGGCGCGCCGGGCCCTGCACTGGAGCCACCGATGCTGCCGCTGCACCGCGCGCTCACACTGCGCTTCCTGCTCCAGCACCTGGGCCGAGCGGCCCGCCGCGACCCGGCCCTGGGCGCCACCTTCTGGCCGCTGCTGCTGCTGCGTGCGCCGCCGCGGTCCTCGCCGCCGCCAGGGGGCGCTCCCGACGGAAGCGAGCCCAGCCCTGACTTCCCGGCGCTGCTGGTGGAGAAGCTGCTTCAGGAACACTTGGAAGAGCAGGAGGTTGCGCCCCCAGCGCTGCCGCCTAAACCCGCCAAGGCAAAGCCGGCCCCCACAGGCCTGGCCAATGGAGGAAGCCCACCCTCCCTGAAGGATGCTGAGTGGTACTGGGGGGATATTTCAAGGGAGGAGGTGAACGAGAAACTCCGGGACACTCCCAATGGCACCTTCCTAGTCCGAGATGCTTCTAGCAAGATCCAGGGCGAGTACACGCTGACCCTCAGGAAAGGCGGGAACAATTAGCTGATCCAGGTCTTCCAGCGAGAGGGGCACTATGGCTTCTCAGAGCCACTCATCTTCTGCTCCATCGTGGACCTCATCAATCACTACCGCCACGAGTCGCTGGCCCAGTACAAGCCAAGCTGGACACATGGCTCCTCTACCCTGTGTCCAAATACCAGCAGGACCAGATTGTCAAGGAGGATAGCGTGGAGGCGGTGGGTGCCCAGCTCAAGGTCTATCACCAGCAGTACCAGGACAAGAGCCGCGAGTATGACCAGCTCTATGAAGAGTACACACGGACTTCGCAGGGCCTTTTGGGGAGTCCCAGGAGGAGCTGAGCTGCGCCCCCTCCTCCAGGAGCTGCAGATGACGCCTACCGCAATTGAGGCCTTCAATGAGACTATTAAGATCTTTGAAGAGCAGGGCCAGACTCAAGAGAAATGCAGCAAGGAATACCTGGAGCGCTTCCGTGTGAGGGCAACGAGAAAGAGATGCAGAGGATCCTGCTGAACTCTGAGTGTCTCAAGTCCCGCATTGCCGAGATCCATGAGAGCCGCACGACGCTGGAGCAGCAGCTGCGGACTCAGGCCTCGGACAACCAGGAGATCGACAAGCGCATGAACAGCCTCAAGCCGGACCTCATGCAGCTGCCCAAGATCCGAAACCAGTACCTCGTGTGGCTCACCCAGAAAGGCAACCGGCAGAAGAAAATCAAGGAGTGGCTGGGGATTAAAAATGAGACTGAGGACCAGTACGCACTGATGGAGGACGAGGACGACCTCCCGCACCACGAGGAACGCACTTGGTACGTCGGCAAGATCAACTGCACACAGGCAGAGGAGATGCTGAGCGGCAAGCGGGTGGCACCTTCCTCATCCGCGAGAGCAGCCGGCAGGGCTGCTACCCCTGTTCCGTGGTAGTGGACGGCGACACCAAGCACTGCGTCATCTACCGCACGGCCACCGGCTTCGGCTTCGTGGAGCCCTACAACCTGTACGGGTCGCTGAAGGAGCTGGTGCTGCACTACCAGCACGCCTCCCTAGTGCAGCACAATGACGCGCTCACCGTCACCCTGGCGCACCCAGTGTGCGCCCCGGGCCCGGCCCGCCGCCTGCCGCCCGCTGAGCGCCGAGGACCCGCCCCAAGCAGAGCCACCCCTGGGCCCATCTGCACCGGAGGCTGTGGCGGCGGGAGCCACGGACCAGACCAGCCACATCCAGGAGTCCTCATTTCTCCGGCTCTGGCTCTTGTCTGGGGTTCTCTCACCCTCTTTCTCTTTCCTTCTCTCCTTCCCTCCCACATTCTCCAGATCTCCCTCTGTCTCCTTTTCTCTCTCTTTCTTGGCCCCTGTCTCTCTCCATGTTGGGGGTCCTGCCTCCCCCACCCCGTATCTCCGTGTCCCCCGGGCATTGCCCTCTCCATGGCTCTGGTCACCCTGACCCTCTGCCCTGCCCACCGCAGGTCCAAGGGGGTCCCGGAAGCCCCTTCTGGCTGCACCTGCCATGTTTACAGAGGGCCCCTGGGCTGCGCAGCCCCAGCCGGGGCACCCTGATTTTTAAGCCATAGACCTGGGGTCAGGGCAGGAAGGAACTTCACTCCGCTGCTTCTGAGAACCTTGGCCGTGACATTCGGGGCCGGGCAGGACCCGCCCCACAGACTCCAACTTCCCCTCCAAACCCCGAAGTGAAACCCGCCACCGGGTTACTCCCACAATGGGGCCGCTGCGAGAAGTTCACCCACCCCTGAAAAAATAAACTCGCAGGCCAGGCACGGTGGCTCACGCCTGTAATCCCGGCACTTTGGGAGGCCAAGACGGGCGGATCTTTTGAGGTCAGGAGTTGGAGGCCAGCCTGGCCAAAATGGCGAAACCCCGTATCTACTAAAATACAAAAATTAGCCAGGCGTGGTGGCGGCAGCCTGTAATCCCAGCTACTTGGGAGGCTGAGGTGCGAGAATCTCTTGAACCTGGGAGATGGAAGTTGCAGTGAGCAGAGATCGTGCCACTGCACTCCAGCCTGGGCAACAGAGGGAGACTCCTCCGTCTCAAAAAAAAAAAATAAATAAACTCGTGAGCTGGCCCCAACCCCTCCTAGGAATCACAGCTCCCCATACTGGTGCCACCGCCGTGGCCAAGTTGCGACACTGCCCATGGCCCCTCTCTCTGATGCAGATTCAGGGCTTCTCTTGGATCATGTTGGGTTTTGATTCTGTTTTTCCTTGACTGCAAAACCCTCTTTCCTCTCCTCTTTTGGGACAAGAGCCCTGGTTTTCTACGCTGCCCTTGGCCACCACACTGCCTGCCCCACAAGCTGGGAGGCAGGTTTTGTACGGTACATTGTTATTGATATGATATAAAACATCAAATGTCAAAAAAAAAGAATAAACCAAAGCTAAAACAAAATCAAAACAGAACTTTAAAAGCAGCCATGTAAAAACCCAAAACATCATGAAAAGACAACTTTAAAGTGAAAGGAAAAACAAAAACTCAAAGGTAGAATTCTATATATAGCAAAAATAAAAGTTTAAGATTACTGTTTATGATTTCCAAAATCATAAAGAGTGGTAACAACCAACAGATATGCATTATAAGAAACATCAAAGGGAGTTTTCATGAAAAGAAAAAAATGACCCAAAATAGAACTATGAAGAGGCAGGAAGGACTGAAAAGCTTAGAAATGAAGGGGGATAAATGGAGTCAACATGTTTCAAAGTTACAGGTTTAGGTGGTACAATGAATAGTTTGTATTTCATTATAATATGTCAAAAATGCTGACTTTAACTTATAGGATAACCACAAAAGAGTACCACAACACACCCAACAGAAGAGCAAAAATAAAAAATAAAATACCAAGTCTCAGGATGAATGTGTGAAGTAAGAACATGCATGCACTGCTGCTGGCAAAGTAAACTGGTACAAACCTTAGGAAGCTGGCGAAATCAATGTATAACCTTCACGTATTGATGTATGATTTTTGCCTGTAACCTCTGCTTTTCTGAAATGTACCATCACTTTTAAAAACCTTTGCTTATAAGCCATCAGGGATCACAGGTCTTAGGCGTTAACCACCTAATTCTCCTTGCCCGATGCCCTTCAACAAATGCCTCCATTTCTCTTGCTGCAAATCCCAAGGTCAGTTTTAGCTTTTTCTGTGTGCATGGTGAGAGGACCTAAGTTTGGTTTGGTAACAGAAGAGGAATTATAGAATTCGAATATCACCATTTTGCAATCTTTAATGAATTACTAAATTTAGACAATAATCAATGACTTTCAAACATTACAAAAAGACAATGAAGCCAGGTGCGGTGGCTCATTCCTGCAATCCCAGCACTTTGGGAGGCCAAAATGGGAGTATTGCCTGGGCCAAGGAGTTCGAGACCAGCCTGGTCAACAGTAGCAGGACCCCGTCTCTACAAAAAAATTTTTTTAATTGGACAGGTATAGTGGCATGCACCTGTAGTTCCAACTACTCAGTAGGCTAAGGCAGGAGGATCACTTGAGCCCAGGAATTCAAGGCTGGAGTGAGCCATGACTGAGCCAATGCACTCCAGCCTAGGGGACACAGCAAGATCCTGACTCAGAAAAACAAACAACAAACCGAGAGGACAATGAGATGTTATGTGGCCCTGATGGAAGTACACAACACAATCTATGGTAAATTCTTACCAAAACCTAAGCATCAATCGGGATTAAGTTGAACTACTTAGAGAAAATACAGGGATCATAGCAACACGTTAAACATAACCACAGTGACACAACAAGGAAAATCTTCAACAAATACACTGCAGTAAATAAAGATATGGAGAAGAAACATACAACTCACAAAGTCTTAAAGATAAAAGACATTTCAACCATATTTGAATCCTGATTTAACGAATGTAAAAAACTGCAAAAACTGGAAAACACCAATTATACATTAAGAAATTTTCAAATTTTGTTGTGGTAACTGTATTGTGGTGTTTTGTTGTTGTTGCTGCTGTTGTTTGAGACAGGGACTCACTCTGTGGCCCAAGCTGGAGTGCAATGGCACAATCTCATCTCACTGCAACCTCCACTTCCTGGGATCAACTCATCCTCCCACCTCAGCCTCCTGAGTAGCTGGGTGTGAGCCACCACGCCCAGCTAACTTTTTATTTTTATTTTATTTATTTATTTATTTTTTGAGACAGAGTCTCCCTCTGTCACCCAGGCTGGAGTACAGTGGCTCCATCTCGGCCACAAGATTACTATATACACGTACATATTTTGTGGATATGGTTCCTCACTACAACCTCCTCCACTAATATCCTAGTTATTTCTTATTTTAAAACACTGTCTCATTTTGGGAAACTTTAAAGTACAATGGATTTAGGTAACAGTGTGGATTACTGCTCATTTTCTTAGCGTGATAATTGTATTGTGGTTAGGTAAGTAAATGTCCTTATGCTAAAGAAATTCATACCAAGTTATTTAGGGGTAAAGTGTTATAAATGTGGGTAACTTATTTTCAAATATATTTCAGAATAAAATGTAAATACAGAGGAGAGATAAAGCAAATACGGCAAAAACATTAACTGCTGAATCTAGGTAAAAATTATACAAGTGTTTATTTTGTTTGAAAATTTTCATATTAAAAGTTAAGAAAAAGGCCTCAACTTTCAGAGATACTTACTGATATGTTTACAAAAAAATTTATCTTGAATTTGATTCAAAATAATCTCAGCAGGAATGGGTGAAAGTAAAAGTGAGACAGCTCTGAGCTGATAACTGGGGAAGCTGAGAATGGGTAGGTACATGGGGGTTAATATACTATTTTCTCACTTTTGTGTAAGTTTGCAATTTTCCAAAATAGAAAGCTAAAAGAAGAATGGGTATTTCTAGTCTGAAATATTTATCTATCCTAACTCCAAAAATATCAGTGAAGAAACATAAAAGAGGCAGGGCACAGTGGCTCACACCTGCAATCCCAGCACTTTGGGAGGCCAAGGCAGGTGAATCACCTGAGGTCAGGAGTTTGAGACCAGCCTAGCCAACATGGTAAAACCCATCTCTACTAAAATACAAAAAAAAATTAGCTGCGCATAGTGGCACACACCTGCAGTCCCAGCTACTTGGGAGGCTGAGGCAGGAGAATTGCTTGAACCCAGGAGGAGGAAGTTGCAGTGAGTCAACATCACGCCACTGCACTACATCCAGCCTGGGCAACAGAACGAGACTCCCTCTCGAAAGAAAAAAAAAAAGAATACAGCCAGGCACAGTGGCTCATGCCTATAATCTGAGCACTTCGAAAGGCTGAGATGGACAGATTACCTGAGCTCAGGAGTTCGAGACCAGCCTGGCAACATGGGGAAACCCCATCTCTATTAAAAACACAAAAATTAGCCATTCATGGTGGCCAGTGCTTGTAATCCCAGCTACTCGGGAGGCTGAGGCAGGAGAATCGCTTGAACCCGGGAAGCAGAGGTTGCAGTGAGCCGAGATCACACCACTGCACTCCAGCCTGGGTGACAAAGCCAGACAGACTCCATCTCAAAAAAAAAAAAAAAGAATACTCCTGGAAGGAGCCCGTCAGCAGAAGAAACATTTTGAGTAATTTCTGAAAGATACAGAATGGTAAGATCAAACAGAAGTCAAGAGGCATGAAGTCCATTTCAAGCACAGCCACCAGCTTGGAGATGTTCTGGGTTCTGGCAGGAAACCTGCTAGATTTCTTACCTATTATGTTTCCTTACCAATTCATTTACAATCCTTGAATTGGCCTTTCCATTGTGGGAGACAGTAATAGAGGACACATTTCTCAACAGCTGAGTGAATTCACATTAGCTACCTGTGTTGATCCAACTAGTTCTTCACTTTTAAATATGAATGGAAAATAAAGATTTACTAGATATTTGAGGAAAAGCAACGACATAAAGCATACTCACCAAGATGGCTAGAAATGAATGCTAAGAAACCAAATCAATGTAAGAAATAGAAATGAAAAATTAATTATAATATCTTCAAACAGATTTTTAAAACTATTCCTTCCATAAACCTAGAACACACTGCCATAAGCCTTCAGGGAGAAAGAAAGAGCAGTAAGAAATTAACAACAGGCCAGACATGGTGGCTCACACCTGTAATCCCAGCACTTTGAAAGACTAAGGCAGATCACCTGAGCACAGGATTTGAGGCTGCAGTGGGCTATGACTACTGACCACTACACCACTGTATTCCAGCCTGGGTAACAGAGTGAGATCCTGTCTCTAAAGAAAAAAAAAAAAAAAAAAAAAGGAAAGAAATAAAACATGGTTAAATTGTAAAATTTTCACAAATGGTGAAAAATTTTTTTTTAATATTTCAAAGAAACGGCCAGGCACAGTGGCTCACGCCTTGTAATCCCACCACTTTGGGAGGCCAAGGCGGGTGGATCACCTGAAGTCAGGAGTTCAAGGCCAGCCTGGCTAACAAGGTGAAACCCCGTTTCTACTAAAAATACAAAAAAAATTAGACGAGCGTGGTGGAGGGTGCCTGTAGTCCCAGCTACTCGGGAGTCTGAGGCAGAAGAATGGCATGAACCCGGGAGGCAGAGCTTGCAGCGAACTGAGATCACACCACTGCACTCCAGCCCGGGCAACAGAATGAGACTCTGTCTCAAAAAAAAAATTTTTTTCAAAGAACCCTTAAAGATGTTTTAGAAATAGAATGAACATGGAAGATAGTACAAAAGAGAAATAAAAATAAATATAAAGAAGCTCAGGGGGGCGGACGCAGTGGTTCACGCCTGTAATCCCAATACTTTGGAAGGCCAAGGCATGTGGATCACAAGGTCAGGAGTTCAAGACCAGCCTGGCCAAGATGGTGAAACCCCATCTCTACTAAAAATACAAAAATTAGTCAGGCGCAGTGGCAGATGCCTGTAATCCCAGCTACTTGGGAGGCTGAGGCAAGAGAATTGCTTGAACTCGGGGGGGCAGAGGTTGCAATGAGCTGAGATCACACCACTGCACTCTAGCCTGGGCCACAGAGTGAGAGACTCTGTCTTAAAAAAAAAAAAAAAAATGGCTAACAAAGCACTTCAGGCTTGTTTTCCTCTACCCTAAATGCCCAGCTAAGGGAGCCTAAAGCTCCTTGTATACTAAACAGCCGTCACATTACAAGTGAGCAATTTAAACTATACCAACTCTCTTTGAACAGCGTTTGCAATTCAACAAGATTTAGTAATACAGAACAGTCATAAATAGTTGCTAAATGAATGAATGACTAGATTAAGAAAGATAAAAAAATGATAACTTCAGGGAAAGGAAAGATATTTGCTGAAAAAAACAGCAGTCAGTCAAAAAAAAATCTTACCCTTAAAATCGGTATCTTAATGAAATTCCTATCAAAACCCAATGAGGATTTTTATAAGCACAGAGAAGCTTATTCTAAAACTTATATAAAAGGCACAGGTGCTAAGAATAGCTAAAGCAACTATGAAGAAGAATAAAGTAAAACGAATCACATTGTGTTCAATATTAAACCTTACTATATGGTCACAGTCATCAAGATAGCGTGGTATTAGCAGAGGCACAGACACATACACCAACGGAACACAGAAGATAACCCAGAAATAGGCCCACACAAATATACTTAAGTGATTTCTGACAAAGGTACAAAAGCAGTTCAGTAAAATTTTCACAAATTTCTTGAAAAAAATTTTTAACAAATGGTGCTGCACGCAATTGTACACCCACAGGCAAAAACTGAGCCTCAATCTAAACATTATACCTTATACAAAAATTAACTCTAAATAGATGAAGTACTTAAACATAACATATAAAACTATATAATTTTTAGACAAAAAAAAAAAAGAGAAAATCTTTGCCTAGGGCTAGGCAAGAGTTCTTAAGACTTTAGATAGATGGTCCTAGAGATGGTACCAGGGGAATCTACATTAACTAGCTTCACAAACTAGCCTGTATCAGTCATTTATTTGCTTTCCCCCAAGTTGCCAGCCCTACAGATTCCAAGCCCCTTTCCCTTGTCTTAACACTTCTCTAAAAAGTTCCTGTTCTTGGATGAAGATGCTATATAAGCTGGAATTCAAAGCCACCTCTTTGTGAAACACTCATTCTCTGGGTGTCCCCCACGTATACATGAAATATACTTGTTAATAAACTTGCTTTTCTCTTCTTAATCTATCTCTTGCTACAGGGGTTCACTCCAACTAAGAACCTATGGGGGTTCAAGAAAAAAAAATTACCATTCTTCCACTACAATTCTAAGACATGAAGGACTATTTCAATGAAGAGAATATACAGGCAGAAAATACACCCATGAAAAGATTTTCATGCAAATAAATAACACACACAAAAAATCACTATATACCCATCAGAATGACCAAAAAAAAAAAAAAACCAGTGCTAACACCAAGTGATGGCAAGGATAGAGAGAAACTGGATCATGCGTACAGTGGCTAGTGGAAATATAAAATGGCATGTTCACAGCAGTTTTATTTTTCATAGCCCAAAATTGGAAATTAACCCAGATATCCTTCAACAGGTGAATGGTTAAACTGTGATATATACAGCCGGGCGCGGTGGCTCACGTCTGTAATCCCAGCACTCTGGGAGGCTGAGGCGGGTGGATCACTGGAGGTCCGGAGTTTGAGACCAGCCTAACCAACATAGAGAAACCCCGTCTCTACTAAAAATACAAAATTAGCCAGGCGCGGTGGCGCATGCCTGTAATCCCAGCTACTCAGGAGTCTGAGGCAGGAGAATCACTTGAACACGGGAGGCGGAGATTGCAGTGAGCCGAGATCATGCCATTGCACTCCAGCCTGGGTAACAAGAGTGAAACTCCATCTCAAAAAAAAAAAAAAAAAAAAAAATGTGGTATATCTATACCATGGACTACTACTTAATAACAAAAAGGAATGAACTGTTGATACATATACAACCTGTATGAATCACCAGGGAATTGTACTGAGTGAAAAAAGCTAACCCTAAGAGGTTAATGTTATATGATTCCTGTTCTGTAGTATTCTTGAAAGGACAGAAACAGATTAGTAGGTTGCTGGTTAATTTAGGGAGGAGTAGGGGTTGGCTGGGATTGGGGAATGACAGGGCCAGGATGGAGGTAGCTGTGGCTATAAAAAAGGCAACAGGAGGGATCTTCAGGGTAATTCAGCTATTCTGTAGTTTGACTTTGGTGGTGGATAAACGAATCTAATTTGTCACTGCACTCCAGCCTGGGTGACAGAATAAGACCCTATCTCTCTCTCTCTCTCTACATGTGTGTGTGTGTGTGTGTGTGTGTATATATATATATATGTAATATATATAACATATATATGTAATATATATAACATATATATTTGTATATGTAATATATATAACATATATATTTGTATATGTAATATATATAACATATATATTTGTATATGTAATATATATAACATATATATTTGTATATGTTATATATATTACATATATATTTGTATATGTAATATATATTACATATATTTGTATATGTAATATATATTACATATATATTTGTATATGTAATATATATTACATATATATTTGTATATGTAATATATATAACATATATATTTGTATATGTAATATATATAACATATATATTTATATATGTAATATATATAACATATATATTTATATATGTAATGTATATATATTTCATATAGAAACAGTACACATTTTGTGTTCTTTTATTTAGAGAACTGAGAGCTCTAATAGGTGTAACTGCAGTACCAAAAGGAAAGTAGAGAATATTTGATGAAAAAAAAAGGCAGAGAATTTTTTTTTTTTTTTTTAGATGGAGTCTCGCTCTGTTGCTGGGCTGGAGTGCAGTGGCGTGATCTCGGCTCACTGCAACCTCTGCCTCCTGGGTTCAAGCAACTCTCCTGCCTCAGCCTCCTGAGTAGCTGGGACTACAGGTGTGCGCCACCACACCCAGCTAACTTTTGTACTTTATAGTAGAAACAGGGTTTCACCCTCAATCTCTTGACCTGGTGATCTGCCCACCTCGGCCTCCCAAAGTGCTGGGATTACAGGCGTGAGCCACCACACCAGGCCAAGGCTGAGAATTTTTAAACTGACAAGGATATCATACCTCAGAATCAACCCCCACCAAAATACTACAGGATAAATATAGAGAAAACCAAAGCAAGTAATATTAAGTAACAACTGCTAAAAACCAAAAGGAGGAAATCTCATAACCAACCAGAGGAAAAAAGATCAATTGCCTTCAAGGGGGAGGATAATTTAAGACAAAAACAACAATCCAGAAGTCATCAGAATGGTTTTTTTTGTTTGTTTGTTTGTTTGCTTGTTTGTTTGTTTTTTGAGACAGAGTCTCGCTCTGTCGCCCAGGCTGGAGTGCGGTGGCGCGATCTCCGCTTACTGCAAGCTGTTCCTCCCAGGTTCACGCCATTCTCCTCCCTCAGCCTCCCGAGTAGCTGGGACTACAGGTGCCCACCACCATGCCCGGCTAATTTTTTTGTATTTTTAGTAGAGACAGGGTTTCTCTATGTTGGTCAGGCTGGTCTCGAACTGCCGACCTCAGGTGATCCACCTGCCTCGGCCTCCCAAAGTGCTGGGATTACAGGCAGGAGCCACCGTGCCTGGCCACTGGAATGGTATTTTTAAAGTGCTAAAAACAAAAGAAAAAAAAAAGCTCTCACTCCAGAATTCTGACTTTAGTGAAAATATCCTTCAAACTGAAGAAATACAGACATCTTTAAACAACAACAAAAAAAAATGATGAAATTTGTCATGAAAAGATCTGCACAAGAAACAATAAAACTTCTTTGGGGTAAAGGCAAATAACTGTAGATGAAGCATGATACTGCAAAAGGGAAGAAAGAGCACAGAAAAGGGCAATTACTTCGCTAAATACGAAAGCCTACCCACTCTCTAAAGTTGTAATACTAAAGATACCTTGCTTGTGGGGTTCAGAACACAAGAAGAAAGCATCAAAACAGCACACATGGGGGGGTGGAGTAAATGGAATGATACTGTGGTAATTTAATTAAGTTTTTACATACAAGTAAACTCCAAATGGATTAAAGATTTAAACATAAAATGCATAAAAGTATTAGACTACATGGGCAGATTCTTTATAATCATTAAGTGGGAAGGACTTTCTAATTATGTCTCCAAATGCTATCAGTCCAAAACCATAAGGAAAAGATTAACAAACTAGACAACAAAAATAACAAAAATAACCAAATATTTCTGCATAGGGAAAAACACCATGAACAATTAGCAAAAGATAAATGATATACCAAAAAATAATGGCTTGCAACTCATAATACATAGGGGTGAAAGACACTGGGGGGAAAAAAGACCAGAAAACCCAAGAGAAAAATAGGCAAAAGATATTAACTGTTAAGTTCACAGAAAAATAAATATAAGACAGCCTTAGACACATGAAAAGGTATTCAATCTCACTCAGTGAAGAAAATCGCAGATGCAAACTATATGAAATATCACTTTTTACCTATCAGTTGCCCCAAATCCAAAAGTTGAACCACATATTCTGTGGGAGGAGCTGTGAAGAAATAAGCATTCCCATGCATTGCCAATGGGAAAACAAAATAATACTATCCCTAGGACAGGCATTCCCACTAAGCTGATCAAGTTCTGGGAATTCATTTAATATAAAAACATATACACACAAAATTATAAATGTACAAGGTTATTCATTACCACATGGTTTGTCACAACAAACGGCTGGAAGTAGTTTAATAAACTATAGACTTGAATTACTATGCAATTGTGAAAAAGAGAGAAAATGCCATTCATGTTCTGTCACAGAAACATCTTCATGCTGTTAAGTGAAAAAGGAATAATGGAAAATAGTGTATAAGTCAAGCATCAGAATTAGCTTAAGCTGGAGGTTTATCAGAACTTCAGAATCAAAGACCCCATCCACAGCTACTAAATCAGAACCTGCATTTTAAAAAGATGCCAGGGATGCACAATCACATCTAGGTTTGATAAGCCCTAGAGATAACAGATTCCTTTTTAAGTAAACTGAGGAAGCAAATAAGAATATACATACATATTTTCTTTAAACTAGATAAAGAAACACTGGCAAAGTAAACCAAAAACTAGAAAAAAAATAGACATCTTTGGTAGGGTGACCATACATTCCAGTATGTCTGGGACTGTCCCAATATATGCCAGTTGTCTCGGCATAATTATTTATAGAACCTCTTTCACTCTCAGTGAAAATGTCTCGGTTTGAATGATAAATAAATGTCACCCTACCTAGAGAAACTGCATGAACAGAGGAAGGGAGTGTGAATATGTATGTACATCTTTTGTTATCACTTACTTTTAAAAAAGTAAAAGCAATGTATTATTACGTTAATGTATTATTAATTCAAAAGCACTTTATTAAGGAAAAAAAAAATGAAACCAGTCAGGAAAAACAGACCGAGAAGAACCTAAGTAGGCTAAGGATGGAAACGCACGCATAAGCAATGCCTGGAGCAAAAAGAAAAGATGTCTTCTTGAGGACTACAGAGGGAATCAAAGTTAGGAAAGGACAGCTCAGAGGGTGGCATTATAGACACCAACACAGGAGACTCTCCAAACAAAGACCATGGTTAACAATACATGCAGCAGACCAGGCAAGTAATGCAAAAGCAAAAACATCCACTAGTCTTTACTATGATTTGGTGGCCTTTGCCAGAACTGATTCAGGTGAGTTTAGGTGAGGGAACAAGGTTGCATTCATCAGATTGAAACATAAATGAGAAACACGGAAACAAGTCAGAACTGTCAGTGATTCAACCTAGAAATAAGAACGAGCTGACACAAACAGGGAAAACTGTTTTGAGGACATGCAGTCCCTCCATTCCTCCACATCGTCAAGGTTTTATTCCTGGATCAAGCAGGACCATCAAACCTCAGCGTTTGGTCTCCTGAAAAGCATATGCACTGAGTTCTGCTCTGTAACTGTGTTCTTTGTTTTTACCAAGAAATACGTATAGACAATTTACTGCATTTATTTCAGAATTGTTATTAGCACAATCAGAGATAACATTACAATAACCTGGATAATTCTGCAAAATTAAAAATCCTGCATCTAATTTGCCAACTGCACTATTTTGGATTTGCTACTTCAGTTTTATTTCCCTTAATGTCAATTTTTGCCTATTTCTGTTTTTCCATTTTCAAAACATAAATCCTTATAAACTTCAGAAATCCATTTTTAAACAAACTGGGAATAAAGAAACAAGAATCTCACCTGGGATTTGTTCATTTTCTGCTCTTAGTGGAGGAGGGAGAGCTGAAGGATTAGAAGGGAAGAATGTCAGGAGAGCCTTCGCCGGCCTTGCAGTTCGGAGATTCACCTGCCTATACAGCTCCACATACAAGATACTTACGTGTCCATGTGTGGCTCCGATATATGCTGAGCTCAGACATGACACTTTTCACTGAGTGAATGTAAATATTTCTTATTGATTTATTACCAATTAAGGTTCTGTGACACAGAAAAATTAAAAACATGAAAAGATGAGTTTAACAAGTAACAGTAATCTAAAGGAAGAAATACTATGGGTTTGTCAAAATCCCTTGTAGGGGAAAAAAAAAACTCAGGCCATATTGTTTATCTATTTACCTGTTAACACCATTAATGCCCTGAGGTCAGATAATGCAAAAAAACTCTAAAAAAAAAGGGGATAGGGTATTTAACGCAATTTTAAAAATGTTTGTTCTAACTTGCTAACAATTCCTCAAAAGGATCTTTTAATGAGAAACTGTGATAAAGAGTAACAAAATGGGCAGCAGTAGCTCGGGAAACTGCAGACTTGACTTCTAATCTCAGTTCTGCCTCTAACGAATGACAAGATCTGAACTAATCACCTCCTCAAACTCAATTTTGTTTTTCCATCTTTCAAAGAAGGTCAAAATAGATAACCCAAGTATTACCTGCCTGCACTACCATCCGGCGGGGATATCAGGCCAGGAGAAGAGGAAGCTCAGCAGCTCATCTGGATGTGCCAGGTGTTCGCGGAGGGGTGATGACAGCATTTCCTTCGCTGTGGCCGTGAGCCTTTCACCCGTCCTTGCCCTCTGACTCTCCAGAGGTGACCTCCTGTTAGCCTGCGCGCCCACCCCTCAGCTCCAGCTCACCTCTCTCTTCTTAAACTTGTCCCAGACCTTGCACCAGCACACAGACTCCGACGGCTTCAGGATACTGTGCCATGATTACACATAATACATAAATGAACGCGCAACGTGTAAATAATTACTTGGGATACGAGGGCGGTCAGAGCCAGAAGGGGCCCCGGTGGTCAGCTAGGCCAGCCCCTTCGCTCCCGCACTCCACGGGCAGAGAGGCCCTACCCCGGGCTCTCCCAGGGAACGCACACCCAATAAATACAGCACCTAAACAATGAAAGTGCTCAAAACAACCCAAGGCGGCAAGTATTCCTAATATCCGTAATTTACAGAGTGGAAAACCGAGTCTCCCGTGGATAATTGTGTCTAATTCATTTGTCGCGGACCTGGCGCAGTAGTTCTCCCCCGCAGCCCCGCCCCCTCCCCACCGGCCCAGCGCACAAAAAGCGCACACGCACACATCAAACGCCATGCGCACGCGCACGGCAAACGTCACACGTTACGCACGCGCGCGCTGTGCCCTCCCCTGCAGCCGGTTCCCTCCCCTTCGGGCCAGCGCGTATTGCCCACCCCCTGCTACAAGACTGCTGAGCGCCAGGCGCTGGGACTGGACGTATACGGACCCTCGCGAGCCCCGGAACTCGCGTTCCCACGCCAGACCTCATCCCTTCTGACTGAGACGCCTTCGCCCTACCGTCCTTTCAACGCCGCAGGCGCCAGGGGTCCCTCCCCACCGCCGAGCTCCAGCCGCCGCCCGCCCGCCTTCGGGGCAGCGCGGGGACCCCCTGGCCCTCGCCCAGTACTCCGGGGCTCACCCGCCACTCCTCGCTGCGTAGACCCGGGGGCGAGGGATTGTTTCCCACTAGAGACTGGAGGCCGGGGAAGGACTCGCCGGTAGGGGAAGGCGGAGATGCACATGCGCAGAGGGAGCCGCCGACCGCCCGAGTTAGGCTGGTGGCTGCAGGGCTTGGAAGCGGCGCTAGACAGTGCCGGTCTGCTCTGGCCGCACCCCTCAGTTGTAAAATGAGGCTAATGATAGTGCCTAGCTAGCAGGGGTTTTATGAGAATTGGAGGCGCTTACGTTGTAAAAGCACTTAAACCGGTGTCTGGCACGTAAATCGTTCAGTATATTTCTCACCATTATGTATCATGCTGGTCATCATAAACAATGCTCTCCTGCAAAATAGCCTTGTATAGTGGGTTGAGAGATTACTGTCTCAGTTACCCACTCCTGCTTGGAACCAGGATTCTGTCAGTGTCCCCAGAGGTTGTGGATCAAATCAATGTGCCTTTTAGACACAAGCCAAGAGGAGGAAAGGTGTGCTTGAATTCATTCATGAACATGCATGGTAACGTTTAACTGAAAGACTGGAAGAGAAAACTAACATCCATGACCAGTATGGTTATTCTCTGGAATAAGGAAAAACAGAAGCTAGCAATTCAAGACCCAAACATAAAATTGTTTATATGTTAAAAAAAAAAAAAAAAAAAAAGCTGTTTGAGTAACAAATTTGAAGAAGAAAGCACGCACTCATTTCCCAAAACCAACCATACTTTACCCAGAACTACACTTACATTCTTTTATGTGCACATCTGGCATTTTCAGCACACTATGAGCATACGGGTGTGTTACAACTTTTCATTTAAAAAATCAATTCCTTGGTCATTGTCCATTTTTTTAAACTTTTCGTTTGCTCATCATTTCAGATTTACGGAAGAGTTGCAAAGATAGTTCCTATATGCCTTTCACCCAAATTCCACTAGTGTTAGTATTTTACATGACCATGGTATATTTATCAAAACTAAGAAAATAACATGGGTACAAGTACTATTAACTAAACTGCAGAGTTTATTCAGACTTAAGTAGTTCTTCCACTAATGCCCTTTTTCTGTTCCAGCATCCAATCAAGGATATTGTTACCGGGGATCATTGCTCCCAGAGCTCCCAAGATGGTGGCGGGCTGCTTCCAAGATCGTGGCAAGCCTCACGTTCTCTGACCTGGGGTTCTTGGCCTCATGGATTCCAAGAAATGGAATTTTGGGCTATGCAGTGAGTGTTAGAGCTCTATTAGAAGCCGTGGGTCACGGAAGAGAACCGTGGAACCCAGTGACTAGTGTTCAGCTCGATTAGGACAAACCCGGGACTTAGCTGTGCGGAAACAATGGCAAGCCTTTAGCCCAACTTGGGAGCGGCAATGGGCACCTCGCTGGATCAGGAGCACAGCGGACACCCTGCTGGATCCAGAGGGATGGAAGTCAGCGGCGGGTCTGCAAAGGTGGCAAACAGCAGTGGTGGATGGCGAGCGAAAACTCAGCTCAAGCCATAACAAACAGGGACCAGAAGAGAGTGCAGTTGCAAGATTTAATAGAGTGAAAACACAGCTCCCGTACAAAGGGAGGGGACCCAAAGAGGGTAGCTGTTGCGGGCTCCAATGCCTGGGTTTA
The DNA here is from genome assembly GCF_028878055.3 of Symphalangus syndactylus. NCBI lineage: Eukaryota > Metazoa > Chordata > Mammalia > Primates > Hylobatidae > Symphalangus > Symphalangus syndactylus. Next base: position 78,607,066 of record NC_072426.2, read on the forward strand.
TATCCCGATCATTGTCCCTCCCGCTGTGCTCTCGGGCAAAAGCTGATTGGCTATTTCTTTACCTCCTGTTTTTGCCTAATTAGCATTTTAGTGAGCTCTCTTTACTACCTGATTGGTTGGGTGTGAGCTAAGTTGCAAGCCCCGTGTTTAAAGGTGGATGTGGTCACCTTCCCAGCTAGGTTTAGGGATTCTTAGTCGGCTTAGGAAATCCAGCGAGTCCTGTCTCTCATTATCACAGTACATTTATTTGTTATGTCTTAGCCTTGGCCAGTTTGTAATAGTTTCTTGCTCCTACCTTGTCTTTCATGACCTTGATATGAAGATAAAAGCATGCTGTCTTGACTTCAGTCCTCCCACCTTGGCTTCCCAAAGTGCTGGGATTACAGGCATGAGCCACCATGCCCAGCCTATAGTTTAACTTTAAAACAAGAATGATAATGATCCCTTCCTGAAACTAACCCCCTCATTTGGGGACAAAAATCACCTTTGTAAAACTAGTGGAAGTCCACAAGTTTAGAATTATGGTAGGGACCTGAATTCTGTAAGATGTAGGCATAAACTCTAACCAGTTTTTGCTTTATAACCTGCCTTTTTGTAACTGCTTACTACTCCAGAGTCACATACCCAGTGGTCACAAGATTTATAACATCTCCAATTGTCCCGATAGATAATGTCACGATTGTAAAACCTAAAACTAGTGTTTGAGATATTTTTCAGACTTTACATTCTGATGGACCAACTGGTGCCACTGGGACCAGTAACCCATAGCAAAAAATGGACTCAGTTGATCCTGTGATCCCCTTCAGGAAATGATTTAACACAAGAAGACAATTTCAACACCCCTATGATTTCATCCCTGACCCAGCCAATCAGCATTCCCCATTCTCTAGCCTCCTGATGGGCAGGAGGCTAGAGAGGTTCGAATTTCATCCTTGAAAAACTGTAGCCTCCAAATTCTTAGAAGGCAGATTTGAGAATTATCTCTCATCCTACCTGCTTGGCCACCCTGCAATTATTAAACTCTTTTTCTGCTGCAATCCTATCGTTCTCAGGAGAAGAACCCGCATGGTAACATTCTCCTGATTAGACTGAGGTTGTGAGTTTTTAGGAAGCACCCCACAAACAGGATGTGATATCAGATGGCATGATATCAACGTGACTTTTTACTGGCTAATTGACCATGATTACATGTATTAAATTAAATTTGTCCTGAGGCTGCCTCCCTACCTTTAGGGCAGATGTAAGGAACTGCAACCTATCTTGGTTTGTAAACAAACAAAGTCTAGCTTGTTATACTTTTATAACTGGCTGAGTCAGCCAGTTACAGAAGCTGAGCTAAAGCCACTTACAGGCTGCCAACTAATCAGACCATTTCCAAATAAGGCCAAAGTTGAGCTGTAACCAGTCAAACTGTTTCTGTAGAGCACTTCTGTTTTCTATCTATAAATACTCCCTGCCCACTTTATAGAATTATCTGAACCTCTTCTAGTTCTGAGTATTGTCTGATTCAAGAACCTGTCTTTGCTGAAATGAACTCGGCTAAACTTAATTTTCTAAAATTTGTCTTTTAACACTTGGTTAAGGTGGTGTCTGATAGGTTTCTCCCTATTTTTCCCTTTCCAGTCTATATGTAGAAGTGGGTCTGTATGTCCAGCCCACACTCAAGGGGAAAGGAAATAAGCTCCATTTTAAATTTGTGGTTATATTTTTAAATTACCACACTAATTAGTAAATTCAGGGAGAGATTCTTTGAGACTATGCAAATACCCTATTTCTACTTTTCCACTGATTTTAGTTATCACTGGTGGATCTTGGCTGCAACCATTACTACTGTGGTGTTCCAAATGGTGATGTCCTGTGTGAACTCTGAAAACTTGAGACAGGTCTCAGTTAATTTAGAAAGTTTGTTTTGCGGCGGGGAGCTGTGGCTCACGCCTGTAACCGCAGCACTTTGGAAAGCCGAGGCGGGTGGATCACGAGGTCAGGAGTTCAAGACCAGCCTGACACTCTGTCTTAAAAAAAAAATAAACTTTGTTTTGCCAAGGTTGAGGATGCAGGCCTGTGACACAGCCTCAGAAGGTCCTGACATGTGCCCAAGACGGTCAGAGCACAGCTTGGTTTTATACATTTTAGGGAAACATGAGACATCAATCAACATATGTAAAATGAACATTGGTTCCATCCAAAAAGGCGTCAAAGGCGGGACAACTGGAAGCAGGGAGGGTGCTTCCAGGTCAAAGGTAGGTGAAAGACAAATGGTTGCATTCTTTTTTGTTGTTGTTGTTGTTGTTGTTGTTGAGATGGAGTCTCACTCTCATCACCCAGGCTAGAGTGCAGTGGCATGATCTCGGCCCACTGCGAACCTCCGCCTCCTGGGTTCAAGCTGTTCTCCTGCCTCAGCCTCCTGAGTAGCTGGGATTACAGGCACCTGTGACCATGCCTGGCTAATTGTTGTACTTTTAGTAGACACGGGGTTTCACCATATTGGCCAGGCTGGTCTCAAACTCCTGACCTGAGGTGATGCACCTGCCTCAGCCTCCCAAAGTGCTGAGATTACAGGCATGAGCCACTGCACCCAACCTTCATTCTCTTTTTTTCTCTACACAGTATCTTCTCACAGAGCAAGAAGTTTCAATTTTTAAAAAGTCCAATTTATTAATTTTTTCTTTTATAAATTGTGATGTTTGTGTAAAATGTAAAAACTCTTTGCCTAATCAAGGCCACGAAGACTTTCTCCTACATATTAATCTGTAAATTGTAGAATTTTAAGTGTATTTAAGCCTATAATCCATTTTGAGACAATGTTTTAATGACATTGAAATGTAAGTCAATATTCTTGTTTGCTTGTTTCTTTGCATGTGTATTTTTCTTTTCTTTCTTTCTTTTTTTTTTTTTTTTTCCTGAGACAGAGTTTCACTCTTGTCACCCAGGAGTGCAGTGGCACAATCTCGGCTCACTGCAACCTCCGCCTCCCGGGTTTAAGTGATTCTCCTGTCTCAGCCTCCAGAGTAGCTGGGATTACAGGCACACGCCACTACACCCAGCTAAGTTTTGTATTTTTAGTAGAGACGGGGTTTCACCATTTTGGCCAGGCTTGTCTTGAACCCCTGACCTCATGATCCGCCTGCCTTGGCTTCCCAAAGTGCTGGGATTACAGGCATGAGCCACTGCACCCAGCCTGCATATGTATGTTTAAATGTTCCAGTACCATTTGTTAAAAAGACTATCCTTTCTCTACTGAATTGTCTTTGCACCTGTGTCAAAAATCAAATGACTACATTTGTGCAGGTTTATTCCTGTGCTTTCTATTCATTCCATTGATCTATATGCTATGGTTTGGATGTGTTCTCCAAAGTTCATGTGTTGGAAACTTTATCTCCAATGCAATAGTATTGAGAGATGGGACCTATTATAGATAATTAGAGGCAGAGCCCTCATGACTGGATTAAGACCCTTAACTTGGTAGTAGGTTCCTTTCAAAACGATGAGTTCAGCCTCCTTTCCTGTCTCACCATGTGCTTATTCTGCCATGTTATGTTGCAGCAAGAAGGCCCTCACAAGATGCGGCCCTTGATCTTGGACTTCCCAGTATCCAGAACCATGAGCCACATAAACTTCTGTTCATTATAAATTACCCAGTGATGTAGTTTGGATATTTGTCCCCACCCAAATCTCACATTGAAATCTAATCCCCATTGTTGGAGGTGGGTCCTGGTGGGATATGTTGGGGTCATGGGGGCAGACCTCTCATGGCTTGGTGCTGTTCTTGCAATAATGAGTGAGCTCTCATGACATCTGGCTATGTAAGAGTGTGTGGTAACTCTCCCTCAACTCTCCCTTTTGCCCCTGCTTTCAGCATGTGACATGCCTATTCCCACTTCACCTTCTGCCATGATTATAAGTTTCCTGAGGTTTCCTTAGAAGCAGATGCAGGTACTATGCTTCCTGTAAAGCCTGGAGAACTGTGGGCCAATGAAATCTCTTTTCTTATAAATTATCCAGTTTCAGGTATTTATTTATTGCAATGCAAGAACAGTGCAATACACCAAGTCTGTGGTATTGTGTTATAGAAGTATGAATTGGACTAAGACAGATTATTGGTGCTAGAGAGTGGGGTGTTGCTATAACAAATACCAAAACATGTGGAAGCAGCTTTGGAAGTGGGTAGTGGGTAGACAGAAGAATTGGGAGAGAGGTTAGAAAAGTCTATATTGCTATGAAACGAACATTAAGGGTAATTCTGGTGAGGGCGCAGAATACAAGAATAGATACAGGGAAAGTCTGAGTCTTCTTAGAGATTGCTTAAATGGTCATGACCAGAATGCTGTTAGAAATATGGATATACAACATGGCACATGGATACATATGTAACAAACCTGCACATTGTGCACATGTACCCTAAAACCCTAAAGTATAATAAAAATAAATAAATAAATAAATAAAAAGAAATATGGATATAAAGACCTTTATGATGAGGTATCAGACAGTAATGAAGAATATCTTATTAGAAACTGGAGCAAAGGCTGTCCTGTTACAAAGTGGCAAAGAATTTGACTGAATTGTGTTTGTGCCTAAGGCCTTTATGAAAGGCAGAATTTTAGAGTAACGAACTAGGATATCTGGTGGAAGAAATTTCTCTTTTTTTTCTGGAGATGGAGTTTTGCTTTTGTTGCCCAGGCTGGAGTACAGTGGCACGATATTGGCTCACTGCAACCTCCGCCTCCCATGCTCAAGTGATTCTCCTCCCTCAGCTTCCCGAGTAGCTGGGATTGCAGGCAGCCACCACCACACCTGGCTAATTTTTTATATTTTTAGTAGAAATGGGGTTTCACCATTTTGGCCAGGCTGGCAAGGCTGGTCTCAAACTCATGAACTTAAAATTTCTAAGCAAAGTCTCAAAGGAGCTTCATGGCTACTTTTTCTTTTTTGACATGGAGTCTGGCCCTGTCCCCCAGGCTGGAATGCAGTGGCGCAATATCAGCTCACTGCAACCTCCACCTCCTGGGTTCAAGCGATTCTCCTGCCTCAGCCTACCAAGTAGCTGGGATTACAGGTGTGCACCACCATGTCTGGCTAATTTTTGTATTTTTAGTAGAGACGGGGTTTCACCATGTTGGTCAGGCTGGCCTTGAACTCCTGACTTCAGGTGATCCGCCTGCCTTGGCCTCCCAAAGTGCTGGGATTACAGGCATGAGCCACCACACCCAGCCTAAGCTGCATGGCTACTTTCTTTTTTTTTTGAGACGAAGTCTCGCTCTGTTGCCCAGGCTGGATTGCAGTGGCACGATCTCTGCTCACTGCAAGCTCCACCTCCTGGGTTCATGCCATTCTCCTGCCTCAGCCTCCCAAGTAGCTGGGACTACAGGTGACCACCACCAAACCTGGCTAATTTTTTTGTATTTTTAGTAGAGACTGGTTTTCACCATGTTAGCCAGGTAGTCTCGATCTCCTGACCTGGTGATCCACCTGCCTCGGCCTCCCTAACAGCACATAGTAAGATGCAAGGAGATAGAAATGATTTAGAGACAAGATTTATAATTAAAAAAAAATAAAGCAGAGTAGAAAGATTTGGAAAATTTGCAGCCTGGCCATGTAAAGAATCTAAAGGCATCTTTAGGAGGGCCAACCAAGGGTATGGCCAAATGACCATTTGCTACGAAGATTGGTACTGATGGAAAGGAGCCAGGTGCTAGTCACGAAGACAGTGGGAGAAAGACTGGGAAGGCATTTGAGAAATCTTTGAGACTGTCTCTCCAATCTAGGACCTTTAGGACCAGGCATCAAGAGGGCACCCACAGCACCTCAGCATTTGCTGCCCTGCACCACATTCCAGTGCACCGGTCCTCAGTCACTCCAGCCACTGTTCAGATGGGCCCAGCAGTAAGCCTTGATGGTGTCCACATTCTGCAGATGGCAAGGTGGTTACATAGTTTCTAATTCTTCAGATGGCAAGGTGACTACATAGGTTCACCTCAAGCAGTAAGTACTGTACCAGATGGCAAAAGCAGTAAGCCTTGATGATGTCCACATTCTACAGATGACAAGGTGGCTATGTAGATTCTAATTCTTCAGATGGCAAGGTGGCTACATAGATTTAGCTCCCCCCTGGGCCCTACTGACATGAGGGGTAGAAAGAAAGTGGAGCACTGACTTGTACTATATTGTTTGGTCTCATTGATGCCAGGTGGGGATGGAGGCTTAGCTTGTCACTGTAGCCCTTTGTCATTATCTTGGCAAGGGAATCAAAACACTGCCTGCTTCCACCAGGTGAGATACAGAAGATTAGTTCCAGGATCAACCCATTAACACTATTCCAGGAGGTCGGCTGGAACACCTTCTGCTTCTTGATAAGTAGGGATAGAAGATCAGCTCCGTGCTTGGGTTGCCAATATCACTCAGCAAGGGAACTTGGAGCATTGTCTTCTTCTACCAGGAAGGGAATGGAGGATTAGCGGGGGAATCAGAGCACCGCCACCTGCTTCCACAGGGCAGGGGAGTAGGTGGGTTCTATTAGGCTACTCTTTTTCTGGTCCTTTGGCTAGAGGAAAAGGCTATTTAGGGCCTTTGTTTTCTGTCTTTTGGAGGCTTCTGTAGTGCTCTATGATATTTAGGAGGCAGTAAGAAAACCCATGGAACTCATCATATTGCTGAAGACGCAAGGTCCCTGGGCAGACTGCCATCTTTCTACCTGTGAGTCTGTTTTGTTTTGTTTTGTTTTGTTTTTTGAGACAAGGTCTGGCTCTGTCACCCAGACTTGAGTGCAGCGATGTGATCTTGGCTCACTGCAACCTCAGCCTCCTGGGCACAAGCCATCCTCCCACCTCAGCCTCCTGAGTAGCTGAGACTACAGGCAGGCATCACCATGCCAGTCTTAATTTTTGTATTTTTTGGTAGAGACTGGGTTCCACCATGTTTCCCAGGCTGGCCTTGTCCTCCCAAAGTGCTGCGATTACAGGTCTGAGCCACTGCGCCCAACCTCTGCCTTTTGGAGTCTTTCTATGCGTGTCTGCTGTGTTATATCTGGGGTATTTTTTTTTTTTTTTTTGAGACGGAGTCTCGCTCTGTCGCCCAGGCTGGAGTGCAGTGGCATGATCTTGGCTCACTGCAACCTCTGCCTTCCGGGTTCCAGCGATTCTCCTGCCTCAGCCTCCCAAGCAGCTGGGATTACAGACGTGTGCCACCATGCCCAGCTACTTTTTGTATTTTTAGTAGAGACAGGGTTTCATCATCTTGGACAGACTGGTCTTGAACTCCTGACCTCACAATCCACCCACCTGGGCCTCCCAAAGTGCTGGGATTACAGGCATGAGCCACCGTGCCTGATCTTTTTTGTATTTTTAGTAGAGATTGGGTTTCACCATATTGGCCAGGGTGGTCTTGAACTCCTGACCTCACGTGATCCTCCTGCCTCAGCCTCCCAAAGTGGTGGGATTACAGGCGTGAGCCACCACACCTAGTCTTTTTTTTTTTTTGAGACAGAGTCTCGCTCTGTCGCCCAGGCTGGTGGCGCGATCTTGGCTCACTGCAACCTCCACCTCCCAGGTTCAAGCAATTTTCCTGCCTCAGCCTCCCAAGTAGCTGGGATTACAGGCGCACACCACAACGCCTGGCTAATTTTTTGTATTTTTAGTAGAGACGGGGTTTCACCATGTTGGCCAGGCTAGTCTTGAACTCGTGACTTCGTGATCTGCCCACCTCGGCCTCCCAAAGTGCAGGGATTACAGGCATGAGCCACCGCGCCCGGCCTGCCTTACATATTTTTGTTTGAACTTACAATTTTGATTTTAAAACATGCTGTGGAAAACCACCCCCAACTGTGAGTTAGTACATCCACATCCATACTTTCAATGGTGATCTACTGCTCTATCATAATTTATCTTTGCATTTCTTTCGATTGTTTGTTGTTATGAACTCATTTGCAAGGTATATGTGATGGTTAATTTTATGTGTTAATTTGGTTAGACCACAGGGTTCAGATAGTTGGTCAGCATTACTCTGGATGTTTATGTGAAGGTGTTTTTGGATAAAATTAACATTTAAATTGGTGAACGTTGAATAGAAAAGATTAACAAAGACTGACCTCTCCTGAGCAAGAGAGCATTCTGCCAGTGGACTGCATTGTGACTCAGACTGCAACTCTTCCCTGCTGGTCTACTCTGCAGATTTTTGGACCAAGGAAGCCTTCACATTTATGTAAGCCTTTTCTCTGACAACTGACTAATGTATAGAATCACTTGACAATTATTTTATTGGGATTATTTTAACTGTAAGATTGCTAAAGAATATTCTCATTTTGAAGTATGATACAAAGAGGCTTCTAGAAAGTTTATAAAACTTAATACAATTTGATAGAAGTAAACATTTTTTCCTACATCTACATCAAGCTTGAATATTTCCTAGTATTTAAATTAAGCTTTTCATGTAACTTTTAAAATGATTTCCAGTCTTAGATGTCATAATGGTATATTATGTGATATTTTAAATATCTTCATTTATTTTATTTTTTGCAATATACTTTTGACTGGAAATATGGTTTGGATCTGTGTCCCCACCAAATCTCCTGTTGAATTGTAACCCTAAATGTTGGAAGTGGGGCCTATTGGGAGGTGATTGGATCATGGTGAGGGAAGAAAGAGAGACCCTCTCATATTGTTTTATACTCAGTACCTGTTTTAAGAAAAAAACAAGGAAGTGAAACCAAAGGCAGGCAGCCCGGCGCCAGGCACCAGACCCAAAACCAGACCTGAAATCAGGCCCAAAACCAGACCTGAAACTCATGACTTAGCAACCGATGTTATCCATAGATTCCAGACATTGTATGGAAGAACATTTTGAAACTCCCTGCTCTGTTCTGTTTCACTCTGACTACTAGTGCATGAAGCCCCTGTCACATACCCCCTAAATTGCTCAATCAATCACGACCCTTTCATGTGAAATCTTTAGTGTTGTGGACCCTTAAAAGAGACAGAAATTGTGCACTCGGGGAGCTCCGATTTTAAGACGGTAGCTTGCTGATGCTCCCAGCTGAATAAAGCCCTTCCTTCTACAACTCGGTGTCTGAGGGGTTTTGTCTTCGGCTCGTCCTGCTACAATGGGTTGGGTTTTTCATGAATGGTTTAGCAACTGACCCCCATACTGTTCTTGTGATAGCGAGTTCTCATGAGATCTGATCATTTAAAAGTGTGTGGCACCTGCCCTTCTCTCTCTCTTTCTCCTGTTCCAGCCATGTGAAGTGCTGCTTGCTCCCTGTTTGCCTTCTGCCATGATTGGAAGGTTCCTGACGTCTCCCCAGAGGCTGAGCAGATGCCAGCATCATGCTTCCTGTATAGCCTGTGGAACCATGAGCTAATTAAACCTTTCTTTAAAATTATCCAGTCTCAGGGATTTCTTTATAACAATGTGAGAACAGACTAATACAATTGGGTTGTTTCCTAATTGTTGAGTTTTAAAAATTTTTTTCTGTGGTAAGGACATTTAACATGAAATCTACTCTTAGCAATTTGTGTACAATACATTGTTGAACGTAGGTATTATGTTATATAGCAAATCTTTAGGGCTTATTCATCTTGCTTCACTGACACTTTATGCTTGTTGATTAGTAACTCCCCCGTGTTCCCCACCCGGTTGACCCTGGCAACCACCATTCAGCTCTTTGTTTCTATGAACTTGACTATTTTAGATACATCATATAAAAGAAATCATGCAATATTTGCCTTTCTGTGATTAGCTTATTTCACGTACAATGCATCATAATGGCCTCATAATTCATCCGTTTGTCTCATATTGCAGAATTTCCTTTTTTTTGTTTTTTTTTAAACAGGGTCTCACTCTTTCCCAGGCTGACGTGCAGTGACGTGATCATAACTCACTGCAGTCTCGAGCTCCTGAGCTTAAGCGATTCTCCCGCCTCTGCCTTCCAAAGTGCTGGGGTTACAAGCATGAGCCACCGCAACAAGGGGCAATAGACTTTTCGAACAGTTTCTTTTACCTACTTCTGGATTTATTTTTGACATTTGAAGAGCCAACTTGCTTACATTTTTCACTGCTGAGAGACACGCTAAGATTTTTCCTTTTTTGTTGTTTTTGTTTTTTAAAATTTATCTTTCTATCCACATCTACATGTGCAAGTTTGTTACATAAATATGTTGCGAACTGGTGGGGTTTGGGCTTCTGGTGTACCCATCACCCAAATAATTTCTCTTTTATTGTTTACTTTTAAACACTTTTTATTTTATTATTAGTATTTTAATTTTCTAGTCTTCGAATTAACTTTCTCATTCTGATTCGTAATTCACACTGACCTACATCTTCGCTTCCTTCCTCACACTGGCTGGGAACGTTCCGACTTTCCCTAAGGCCGTGGATGAGCAGGCTTCTGGGAAATGGAGTCGCACGTTCTTGGGCTCAGCGCGCATGCTCATGGGACAGCTCCCTGAGGCTCCTTCGGCGCAGGTGCAAATGGCGTAGGCGTTCTTTCTGGGAGATTCTTCGGCTTCAAGTGGAAGACATACTCCGAACCCCCAAGTCTATCCGCCGCTCAGGTCCGACTCGGATTGGGAGCGGCGGCGAGCCGAAGGGGAATGGGAAGTGCTGCGCGGCTTGGGCAGCGGGAGGCAAGGCGGGCAGGAGGCGGTGGGCGCCCGACAGTGGGAACACCAGCGCCTGCGCGTAAACCCGGGAGGGACGGCGGGGTGGGGGCGGCACGGTCGAGGGAGGGGTCGGAGCTCGGGTCTGGGGAACGCGGGGGCGAGGGAACCCGGGGAGGCGGGTGCGGGAGGCCGCGGAGTCCGAGTGTCCGACTCCTGGCAGAGCGGGCGGTGTGGACCAGGCGGCCGCGGGAGGGGTCGAGGAGAGCCTTCGTGCCGGGCGGCACCGAGTGTGAAAGATGAGTGAAATCATCTCTGTCAAGTGAGAGAGATGAGTGAAATCATCTCTGTCAAGTGAGAGAGATGAGTGAAATCATCTCTGTCAAGTGAGAGAGATGAGTGAAATCAAGGTGAGACTTGATTTCCTCACGTGTGAAACCGGGGAATTAATACCTCCTCAGGGGGTTGTGCGGAGGATTCGGGAACGTGGTGGCAGTGCCCGCAGTCAGTCACAGCGGCTGCTGTTAATGAAAACATGTTTCTTAGTAGTTTATGCTCATAACCTCGTTCTCAGGTCAGTATAACTCCCGCTCCAACAAATAAGGAAAGGAGACCGAGAGGAAAGTGTTATGCCCAGAGTCGCACAGCTAGCTAGCAGGTAAACACGCTAGAGGATGAACTCTGACGTTTCTTCCTCCAAATGCCGTGGTCTGATGTACTATCCTGCTTATAAAAGCCAGCGTTGCATCCTTTACAGCAGTTAGCAGAAATAATTTGAAGTGTGGAGAAATAATGTGAAGGATTGACTCTTACCATGTAGCAGTTCTGTTTTTCGGATTTCCAGATGTGTCTTCGGAGCTCTTGGGACAGGCAGCGTATTGTTCCCGAGTTAGGTGTCTGCGCAGTCCAGATTGATCTATGTTCTCAGTAGCCTTGGTTTGTGTTTATTGAAGGTCTGATCTGAGAGTCTATGGAACAGGAAAATTCAGAGTTAAACTGTGGCCTTGAGTAAGGATTTAAGTTAAAATGAATTTGTCCTTTAGGTGCATTTTTTATCTTCCTTGGAGCAAAGCACCTCTTGTGAAATAAGACATCTTGAGGAACAAGATCCACGTGGAAAAGAACCACTCCAAATCGGAGTTTCTGAGCAGAGGCAATAGCTCCCAGAAAGGAGCAGATACTAGATTTGCACACAATGCTCAGAATAAGTAAGATTTGGATGATGTTACCACATCCAGAAGACACACCACAGAGAAGATCTGCACTAGATTTCGAAAGAGAGTAGGAAAGTGGGCTGAGAGGAATGAAGGAGGGGTTAGGCCATGCAGGAAATATAGCTTCACTGGAGAAGTTTGGGAGACATGCTGTGGGTAAAGTGGTTTTAGAGTTACAGCTGAGTACATTCCGTCTTCACCAATCCCAGTATAGCCCCCACTCTTTTTTCACTCCCTCTTCCCAGATCCCAAGATCTTTTCACTCCATGAATCTGGCATCAAAAGATATGCTGATGAATTCCTTTCTTCTGAGATTGTACGACAGTAGTACAAGAAAGGTTTTCTGTTTGTCTTGTTTGAGGTTGGGAAAAATTGGCCCTGAGAGTGTAAGTGAATTTCCCTGGTTGTGTGTTAATGGCAGAGCTGAGAGTAGACGAGTCTCCTCACACCCGGCCCGGTGCTAATCACATTATCACTGTTAAAACAGACATCTTTAAAAGGCAGTCTTTTGAGAAACTACATATACTGTAGAAAAAACAGCTTAAGTTACCTTACCTTAAAGTGCCTCCAATCCTTCTTTCATAGCTTTGGTTGAGTTCTTTTAACTTAAGGAGTAAAACGAGGAAAAAGAAATCCATGTTCGATGAAACTTCTGATGAAAGCTTACATAGCTTTACTGCCTTTAGTGTGTTGTGATTTGTTTAATCTTTTTTGATAATTGTTTTATTTCTTTGAGAACACAAAGTGGTACACATGTTTTAAAAAATCAGCTGAAAACAGTTATATCCACTCAGTAAAAAAAAAAAAAAGGACACATCTAAGCTCCACATGATCATGTAACTGTCACCAATAGACACGTGGGTGCATCTTCATGGGTTTCTTCCTGCCTCTTCTCCAGGTTGAAAGGGATGTTCTCCCACAGAGAGACGTTTTACCGCCCCCCCCCCACCCCCCGCCTGGTAATGTTTGCAGTTTTTTAAGTAGGCAAATCCAAAGCATTTCATATTTCTAGTGACTTGCTTCATTTTTTTTTAATCCCAGATAAACCTTCAGAGATTTCTACATTTTTCCGGGATCAGCAGAAAATGAAGAAATCCTATGTGAGCTGATGAAGTAATTCTGTACTTTGTTTTACAGTGGATCTTAGCGGGTTGACCCTTACACTTAAATTGGAAAAGTCGAAATAGATACAATGAACTTCAAAGAAACAGGGTTGACACAATGATTCTCAAACTTCAGTGTGCATAAAAGTAACCTGGAAAGTTTGTTAAAACAGAACAGGGCCTGAGAATTTTTATTTTTAACAAGATTACAGGCGATGATGCTAGGGTTCAGGTGTATAGGCCAATAGCATTGGAATAGCAGATCAGAAGGGCAAAGTTGGCATATATATGTCACATATATATGTGTATGTATATGTGTATATATGTAATGTACATACACATACACAGGTATTGATATCTGTATATATGTGTATATGTGTATATATTGATATATACACACACACACATCATGTGGAGTTAGTTATCAGATTTGAGTTGCAAAGATTTCTGACCTTTCTGGTAACTATGGCAAAGAGAGATGATCTGTTAATGGCTTTCATTGCTGATGAGAATGATGCTACCTGGTTCCTTTTGGTACATATGTGAAGACTGATACTGAAAGCTGAAAAAAAAATATTTTTTTTTCCTTTTTTTTGAGGCAGAGTCTCGCTTTGTCGCCCAGGCTGGAGTGCAGTGGTGTGATCACGGCTCACTGCAACCTCCATCTCCAGGGTTCAAGCGATTCTCCTGCCTCAGCCTCCTGAGTAGCTGGGACTACAGGTGAGTGCCACAATGCCTGGCTAATTTTTTGTATTTTTAGTAGAGACAAGGTTTCACCATGTTGGCCAGGCTGGTCTTGAGTTCCTGACCTCGTGATCTGCCCACCTCGGCCTCCCAAAGTGCTGGGATTACAGTTGTGATCCACTGTGCCTGGCCTTTTTTTTTTTGCTTTTTATACAATTATGGACAGCCTTCTGGTGGCAACCATGAAATAAATACCTGTAATTATTCTTTAGTGAAAGCAAAAAGCAAGGTACTCAGCAACACTGAATTAATGAAGTTTTTTAGGGACCATGCTACTAGAGCCCATGTAAATGGCTTTCAGTTAGTCTTGTTTTTTGTTTTTTTCTGCATAAAACTTTAAACATATAGAGAATAAATTGACTGTATGTCTTTAAAATCACTTTCCAAAATTCTTAGTCTTGCTTAATCTGTAGAATATTTAGTTAAGAGATTATTTTCTGGCAAATGTTTCTGCACTTAATCAAATTTTCAACCCATGCTTCATGCAGAATGGATTATTTCTTACCATTTGTTGGACTTTGGTCTGTAAACATCACCAATGATATATTTGTTTATTGTGGTAGAATATACATAACATAAAATTAACGATTTAAAGTGCACAATTCAGTGGCATTTAGCATAGTCACAATGTTTTGCAACCATCATCACTATTTAGTTCCAGAGCATTTCATCATTCCAAAAGGAAACCTATATGCTTTACAGTCACTTTCCATTCGCCTCTGAGTGCACTGCCTCGCAACCACTAATATACTTTTTGTCTCTATGGACTTCCCTATTCTGGATATTTTATATAAATGTAATCATACACTATGGGTTTTGTTTTTTTTTTTTAATAGAGACAGGGCAGACTGGAGTGCAGTGGCTCAATCATAGCTCGCTGTAGCCTTGAACTCCTGGGCTCAAGCAGTCCTCCCACCTTCACCTCCCAAAGTGGTGGGATTACAGGAGTGAGCCACTGTGCCTAGCCAATATGTGTTCTGTATATCCGTCTTTCACCTAGTATAATGTTTTCAAAGTTCATCTGAGTCGTGGCATGTATCTGACCTCATTCCTTTTTATTGCTGAATAATCTCTTACGTGGATGCACCTCATTTTGTTTATTCATCAGTTGATGGATGTTTGGGTTGTTTATACCTAATGGCTATTGCAAATAGTACATCTATGAATGTGTGTATATAAATTTTTGTTTGAACACCTGTTTTCAGTTTTCTGGATATATACCTAGAAGTAGAATTGCTGGATCATATATTTTGTCTTTTACTGAGGAATCACCAAACTTTTTCACAGCACTGCATAATTTTACATTTCCACCAATAATGTTTGAGGATTATAGTTTCTCCACATCCTTGATAACATCTGTTATTGTTTATTTTTTAAATTTTAGCCATTCTACTGTTTGTAAAGTGGTATCTCATTGTGGCTTTGATTTGCTTTTTCCTAGTGACTAATGCATTTGAGCACCTTTTCAGGTGCTTCTTGGCCATTTGCATATCTCTTTTGCAGAAGTGTCTATTCAAGTCCTTTGTCCATTTTTAAATTGGGTTTATTGTAAGAGTACTTTTGTGTACTAGACCCTTATTAGATATGTGATTTTCAAATATTCTATGAGTTTTCATTTTCTTGATAGTATCCTTTAATTCATAAAAGGTTTTAATTTTGATGAAGTCTGGTTAATCTATATTTTCTTTTGTTGCACATACTTTTGATGTCATATCTAAGAATCCATTGCCAAACGTAAGGTCATGAAGGTTTACTTCTATATTTTCTCCTAAGAGTGTTATGGTTTTAGCGCTTACATTTAGGACTTTGACCTATTTTGAATTAATTTTTGTTTATAGTGTGAGGAAGTGGTCCAACTTCACATTTATTTGCCTGTGGATATCCAGTTGTCCCAACACTAATTTTGAAAAAACTGTTATTTCTCCCATTGTATTGTCTTGGCACCCCTGTTGATAATCAGTTGACCATAGATGTATGAGTTTCTTTTTGGACTCTTAATTCCATTCAGTTGATCTATATGTCTGTCTTTGTGCCAGTTCCATACTGTTTTGTTTACTGTAGCTTTGTAGTAGTCTTGAAGCCAGAAAGTGTAAGTCCTGATTTGTTTATCTTTGTCAAGATTGTTTTGGCTCTTCAGGGTCTCTTGCAGTTCCATGAGTTTGACAGTCATGTCCGTTTTTGCAAAAAATGTTATTCGATTTTGTATTGAGTCTGTAGAACACTTTGGGAAGTATTGCCTTCTTAACCATATTAAGTATTCTATTCATGGACAAGAAATATCTTTCCCTTTATTTAGGTCTTTAATTTCTTTCAGCAAAAGTTTTATGGTTTTCAGTGTATAAGTCTTAGACCTCCTTGGTTAAATCTATTCCTAAGTATTCTTTTGATGCTATTGTAGTTAGAATTTTTTTTTAATTATAAATTGTTTTTAAAATTTACTTCTTGGATTGTTAATTGCTATAGAACAACGGCTAATTTTTCTGTGTTAATCTTGGTCTTACAACTTATTGAATTTCTTTTTTTTCTTTTTTTTTTTGAGATGAACTCTTGCTCTTTCGCCAGGCTGGAGTGCAGTGGCGCAATCTCAGCTCACTGCAACCTCCGCCTCCTGGGTTCAAGTGATTCTCCTGCCTCAGCCTCTGGAGTAGCTGGGACTATAGGCATGCACCACCACGCCCAGCTAATTTTTGTATTTTTAGTAGAGACAGGGTTTCACCATGTTGGTCGGGATGGTCTCGATCTCTTGACCTCGTGATCTGCCCGCCTTGGCCTCCCAACGTGCTGGGATTATAGGCATGAGCCACCACGCCCGGCCTTGAATTTCTTTATTATCTCTAATGGTTTCTTTGTGTATTCTCAAGGATTTTCTGTTCATAAGACTGTGTCATCTACAAGTAGAGATAGTTTTACCACTTGAGAGAGGTGAAAGATTAGGGCCTTCTCAGATCTCTTCTGAACATGGGCCTTGTCCTAGATTTCTGTGTCATCATCTGGATTCCCAGGAGTATATGGAAGCTTTTCCAAAGCCCAAAAGCATCTCACTCTTCCTCCCAGGCTTATTTTTAGGTATCTGTTGTTCACCCCATCTGATAACCTTTGCCCCGAAGGCCACAGCTGGTTCATTACCTTTAAATGATTTCAATAGGTGCCTGCCACATTGTCATTTCTCTGTCTGAGAGTTCTTAGCACTGTGTGTTACTCTTTCGGCCACCACCAGACAGAGCAAAACAGACAACCCCAATTGTTTGAGAACCAGCTCTATTCTGCTCCTTCAAGCACTGGGAACTCACACCAGGAATATGGGATTTCATCTTAAGGACTGCTACTGAGTCAGTGTTATGGGTTGAATTGTGCCTCCTGCAAATTTCACTCATTGTAGTCTCCACCCACAGTACCTCAGAACGTTGCCTTATTTGGAGATAGATTATTTACAGAGATAATAAAGTTAAAGTGAAGACATGAGGGTGGGCCCTCATCTAATATGACTGGTGTATTAATTAGTCCATTCTTGCACTGCTATAAAGAAACACCTGAAACTGGGTAATTTATAAAGAAAAGAGGTTTAATTGGCTCACGGTTCCGTAGGTTGTACGGGTAGCATGACTGGGGAGACTGCAGGAAACTTACAACCATGGAAGAAGGCAACAGGAAAGAGGCACATTTTGCATGGCCAGCGCAGGAGGAAGAGAGTGAAGGGGGAGGTGCTACACACTTTTAAAAACAGCTAGATCTTGTGAGAACTCACTATCATGAGAACAGCAAGCGGGAAATCTGTCTTCATGATCCAGTCATCTCCCTCCAGCCCCTTCTTTCGACATTGGAGATTACAGTTTGACATGAGATTTGGGCGGGGACACAAATTCAAACCATATCAACTGGTGTCCATTTAAAAGGGAAATTTGGACACAGAGAGATGTACAGAAAGAAGACCATGTGAAGACACGGGGAAGGTGGCTGTTTACCAGCCAAGGAGAGAATCCTAGTGTTATGAACCTTCCTTCAGAGCTTTCAGAAGGAAGCAGCCCTCCTGACACCGTGACTTTGGACTTCTAGCCTCCAGACTGTGAGAAAATACATTTCTGTCATTCAAGCTGCCCAGTCTCTGGTACTTTATTATGACAGCACTAGCAAACTCATACAGCTTGTGAGGGGGATGGGGCGAAGGTGAGTTAAAACAACATAGATCTTTCCTACCAGGTTTCAGCTGCCATTCTCCTGATTAAGATTTGCTTAGTTGCTATAAACCTTTATCTATATTCCAGAATTCTAATAAAGCTGCTCTGACTTTTTTTTCCCATATTTCTGTGGAGGGATGGTCCCTAGGAGTTCCCCTCTCTGCTATTTTCCCAGACTGCAGTCTGTCACCAGTATTTTGCAGGTTTTGAGTTAGTTGACCTTTCTGCAGCACCTGACCCTACTGCCTGTTTTCTGCACAGCCTGTGCTGCTGGTTCCTGTGGCACCACACCACCCTCTTCTCTTACCTTCCTTCTAATGACATCTCATTCAAGGAATCTTTTCAGCCTCATGGTAAATAACATATCCTCCATGTATTGGTTTCCTGTTTCTGAATGAAACAAATTATCACGAGTGTAGTAGTGTAAACCACACATTTATTATCTTAGAGTTCTGGAAATCAGGAGTCTGAAATTAGTCTTATATGGCTAAAATCAAGGTGGTGGCGGGACTGGTAACTTCTAGAGGCTGGGAAGGGAGAATCTGTTTTCTTGCCTATTTCAGGTTATCATGGCCCCTTCCATTTTCAAAGCACGTGATGACTTCAGTCAGCCTTTGTCTGTAAAATGCCTTCTTATCTATAGTCAGATGTCCCTCTGACTCCCTATAAAGACACGCGATTACATTTATGGCCCACCTGGATAATCCAGGACAATCTCCCCTTTTCAAGTTTCGTAATCACATCTGCAAAGTCCTTTTTGCCATTTATGGTCATAGCCACAGGTTCCAGGGATTAGGACGTGGATATCTGTGGGGCCATTGTTCAGCCCACCACATCTGCGTTTTGATCCTTGACTCCCTGTTCCATCCTATTTACATACATGCATTGGCTTCTTACTCTCTTTGTATAAGTACATGGAGATGTATGTTTGTATCATGGAAGAGTATATATTTTTGTTTCTATGTTTTTTAGAATTATATAGCCCATCTCATTTCGTATATATGTTACTGCAGCTTGTAAAAAAAATTAATATTGCACTGAAGATCTATCCAAGTTGATTAGTTTATTCCTTTTTATTCCATATATTCTGAGACCATACTGCACCTATCCATTTTTTTCATTGAAAGGCATTTAGGTCATTTCCATTTTTCCTTATTGTGTGTAATACTTCAGTAAACATCCTTTACTTTGTCTGCATAAAGAGAAAGGATTTCCAGGCTGGGCACAGTGGCTCACACCTGTAATCCCAGCACTTTGAGAGGCCAAAGTGGGAGGACTGCTTGAGCCCAGGAGTTTTTGACCAGCCTGGGTAACATAGGGAGACCCTGTCTCTACAAAAACATCTTTTTAATTACCTGGGCATGGTGGTGCATGCTTCTAGTTCCAGCTTATCAGGAGTCTGAGGCAAGAGGACGGCTTGAGCCCAGGAGTTCAAGGCTGTGGTGAGTTATGATTGAGCCACTGCAGTCCAGCCTGGGCAACAGAGCGAGAAAGGATTTCCAGAGTTACTTGGTGCTCCCAGTTTGTCTGCCAAGTTACCATACCACAGCCGTTTATGAGAGTACCATTTTCTCTATTTTTTTTTGAGACGGAGTCTCACTCTGTCACCCAGGCTGGAGTGCAGTGGCGCAATCTCCGCTCACTGCAAGCTCTTCCTCCCAGGTTCATGCCATTCTCCTACCTCAGCCTCCCGGGTAGCTGGGACTACAGGCGCCCGCCACCATGCCCAGCTAATTTTTTGTATTTTTAATAGAGACGGGGTTTCACCATGTTTGCAGGATGGTCTCTATCTCCTGACCTTGTGATCCGCCCGCCTCAGCCTCCCAAAGTGCTGGGATTACAGGCGTGAGCCACTGCGCCTGGCAAAGAGTACCATTTTCTTTATCTTCTTCCTAGCAATTAATATAGTCATATTTTAAAATTATGGCCAATCTGATGGATAAAGAAAACCTCATTGTTTTGATTTGAATTTCTCTGATTGTAGGGTTGAGCCTTTCAGTTTTCTTTTGTTGATATACGTTACGTACTTTTCTATTGATTTTGTTCTATATTTCTTACTAATTTATAAATTTGAAATACTTTATAGTAATCTTTGTGTTATTTTTCTTTTTTTATGAGACAGAGTTTCGCTCTTATTGCCCAAGCTGGAGTGCAATAGCACAATCTCTGCTCACTGCAACCTCCGCCTCCCTGGTTCAAGCAATTCTCCTGCCTCAGCCTCCCGAGTAGCTGGGATTACAGGCATGTGCCACCATGCCCGGCTAATTTTGTATTTTTAGTAGAGATGGGGTTTCTCCATGTTGGTCAGGCTGATCTCGAATTCCCGATCTCAGGTGATCTGCCTGCCTCGGCCTCCGAAAGTGCTGGGATTACAGGCGTGAGCCACTGTGCCCAGCTTATTATTATTTTTTGAGGTGGAGTCTCACTCTGTCACCCAGCCTGGAGTGCAGTGGCGCCATCTTGGCTCACAGCAACCTCTGCCTCCTGGGTTCAAGCAATTCTGCTGCCTCAGCCTCCTGAGTAGCTGGGATTACAGGCGCCTGCTACCATGCCCTGCTAATTTTTTTTTCCCCCAAGACGGAGTTTCACTCTTGTTGCCCAGGCTTGAGTACAATGGTGCTATCTCAACTCACTGCAACCTCTGCCTCCTGGGTTCAGGCGATTGTCCTGCCTCAGCCTCCCAAGTAGCTGGGATTACAGGTGCCCACCACCACACCTGGCTAATTTTAATTTTTTTTTTTTTTTTTTTTTTAGTAGAGATGGGGTTTCACCATTTTGGCCAGGCTGATTTCAAACTCCTGATCTCAAGTGATCCACCTGTCTTGGCCTCACAAAGTGCTAGGATTACAGCCAATTTTTGTATTTTTAGAAGAGAGGGGGTTTCACCATGTTGGCCAGGCTGGTCTCCAATTCCTGACCTCAAGTGATCCACTCGCATTGGCCTCCCAAAGTGCTGGGGTTATAGTTGTGAGCCACCATACCTGGCCTTTTTTCTTAATTTGAAAATCTATATTCCAAAGGGCATTAACATGATTATTTGCTTTATCCTGTAAAGCATAATATACCAAAATAACAATACCAATATTATTGTTAACAAAATATTTTTGAAACCAGTTTAAAATTTATTTTGCAGTTCTTTTGTCCTTAGGGCACAGCCCCATTGTGACATACAGTTAGATTCCTTTGTTTTAAATTTAGCAGAAATAATTCTCTGAGTGGTACGGCATCAACTTTAGATATAATTAGATTTATTTGTTTCATTGCTGTTTGTTTTTAGAGTTTTTATTTTGAGAATCATTTTTTATAATTATGAAAAATATTTAAATGTTTCCAAAGACAAATCTGTAAAGCAAAGTATATTCAGAGATCAGTCTGAGATTCATCCCTTTCCCTCCATCTGATTCCTTGTTCCTTTCCTCACCTTATGAAGAATGATTCATTTTGTTTTATGACTTATCTTTTTATTGTTACTTTTAATATAAGCAGATCTGTATGTGGATACACATATTTTCCTTTTGTATATAGAATCTGCCACATTATACTTGATTTTCTCAGACTTCGTTTGGTCATATAATAGAACCTGGAGTTCACTCTGCAGTGGGATATGCAGGTCTTCCTCAGGTCTTGTTTCAGTCGCTTAGCACTCTGTAGTATGAGTGTACGACATACATTCAACCAGTTGTTTGCTAATCAACATTTGGGTTGTTTCCAGTCTTTTGCAAATTTAAATGCTGCTTTAGCTTTGTGCCTACATCTTTTCAATTTTTTTTTTTTTTTTTGTGGAGACGGATTCTTGCTCTGTTGCCCAGGCTGGAGTGCAATGGCATGATCTTGGCTCACTGTAACCTCCACCTCCTGGGTTCAAGAGGTTCTCCCTGTCTCAGCCCCCTGAGTAGCTGGCATTACAGGTGCCCACCACCACATCTGGCTAACTTTTTTTTGTATTTTTAGTAGAGACGGGGTTTTACCATATTAGTTAGACTGGTCTTGATCTCCTGACCTCAGGTGATCCACCTGCCTCGGCCTCCCAAAGTGCTAGGATTACAGGTGTGAGCAGCCACGCCTGGCCCCATCTTTTCAATTTTTGGCTAATGTGTCTTTGTGGTAGATTCTTAGAAGTGGGATTTCTAGGTCCAGTGGTAAATTCATACATATATAATGTAACTGAATACTGCCATATTTCACTTCATAGTGGCTGCTTATTTTGTATTCTCACGAGCAGGATATGAGTATGCTTTTATACCTGTAGCAAACCAAACTAAGTGTATGTGTTATTCTTTTGGTTTTCTGCCAGTCTGATAGGAGTGAATGGTTCAATGCAATTTTTACTTACATTTTATTTTATTTTTTACTTTAAAGGGTAATCTTTTTTTTTTTTTGAGATGGAGTCTTCTTGTATCGCCCAGGCTGGAGTGCGGTGGTGCGATCTTGGCTCACTGCAACCTCTGCCTCCCGGGTTCGAGTGATTCTCCTGCCCCAGCCTCCCAAGTAGCTGGGATTACAGGCACCTGCTATCACCCCCCCGGCTAATTTTTGTATATTTATTTATTTATTTATTTATTTATTTTTAAGACAGAGTCTCGCTGTGTCACCCAGGCTGGAGTGCAGTGGCACGATTTCAGCTCACTGCAGCCTCTGCCTCCCAGGTTCAAGTGATTCTCCTGCCTCAGCCTCGTGAGTAGCTGGGACTACAGGCTCCTGTCACCATGCCCGGCTAATTTTTTTTGCATTTTTAGTAGAGATGGGGATTCACTATGTTGGCCAGGATGATCATGAACTCCTGACCTCATGATCCACCCGCCTTAGCCTCTCAAAGTGCTGGGATTACAGGCGTGAGCCACTGTGCCTGGCCAATTTTTGTATGTTTAGTAGAGACAGGGTTTCGCCATGTTGACCAGGCTGGTCTCGAACTCTTGACATCAGGTGATCTGCCTGTCTCAGCCTCCCAAAGCACTGGTATTACAGGTGTGAGCCACCGCACCCGGCCTTTCCTTCTGTATTTTTAGGAACGCTTTGCCTTTTCTTTGTCATGTAAGTTACAGATACCTATGGTCTCAAAAAAAAAGGACAATAAACACCAGTTTACCTAGATTCAACAGTTTTAAGTATTCTTCCCACATGTTCTCTCTCTGTCTTTATCTATATGTAATTTTTCCAGGCCAGACACAGTGACTCATGCCTATAATCCCAACACTTTGTGGAGCAAAGGTGGGAGGATTGCTTGAGCCCAGGAGTACAAGACCGCCTTGAGTAACATAATGGGACTCCATGTTACAAAAAATTTTTAAAAATTAGCTGGACATGGCGGTGTGCACCTTTAGTCCCAGCTACCCAAGAAGCTTAGGCAGAAGGATCACTTGAACCCGGGAGGTCAAGGCTGCAGTGAGCTATGATCGTGCCACTGCACTCCAGTGTGAGTGACAGAATGAGCTACCGTCTCAGAAAACAAAACAAATTTCCGTTTTCCCCAAAAATGTCCTCTGTAGCTTTGCTGGGCCCAAGAGCCAATCAAAGATGTTTTTTTAATTCCTTCATAGTAATGGACATTTAAAATAAGTCCTGGTCAGGAGTCTTGGTGAACAGTTATTCTTGAATTTAACTGCTCTTTAGAATCATTTGAAGCTCTTTAAATATTCCTATACCCAGGTGATATGCAACCATGCTTAGAAGCACTGTTGTAGAATGCCTGCACATCTGTATTTGACTGATTTGTTTTTCCTCACAATTAGATTCAGATTATACATTTTTCTTTTTTTTTTTTTTTCCTTGAGAATGAGTCTAGCTCTGTCGCCCAGGCTGGAGTGCAGTGGCACGATCTCAGCTCACTGCAAACTCCACCTCCCAGGTTCAAGTGATTCTTGTGCCTCAGCCTCCCGAATAGCTGGGGTTACAGGCTCCTGCCACCATGCCCAGCTAATTTTTGTATTTTTAGTAGAGACAGGGTTTCACTGTGTTGGCCAGGCTGGCCTCGAATTCCTTACCTCGTGATCTGCCCACCTCGGCCTCCCAAAATGCTAGGATTACAACCATGAGGCACCACGCCCGGCCTATACATTTATCTTATGCCAGTTTATTATGTACTTTTTATATGATCTCTTTGTACCACTATTTGTAATGGTACCAAATAGCTCCATTTGAAAAGCAGACTTTCTTTTCCTTTTTTTAAACTAATAATCTTTGGGTGGAATATGGAGACTATGTGAACATCCTCTTCCCAATAATCTTTCCCAATGGTTGACTATTTAGGGTGAGCACTTTTAGCATGTTTATTGGCCATGTTAGTGTTATCTTTTGTGAAATGACTGTTCAGAGCTTTCCCCCATTTTTCTATTAGGTTGTCTTGCTTGTATTGATTTTAGAAGTGTTTTATATATTCTGGTATAGTCCCTTTAAAAGTTCGATATGTTGTTAATATTTTCTTCTGATTTGCATTTTTTTGCATTAATTGTGTCTTTTGATTAATTGACATTCTTAATGTGGTCCAGTTTATTTCAGTCTTCTCCTTTATGGTTAGTACTTTTGTATCTTGCTTTAAAAAAACTTTGCTTGTGAATATAGTTTCATGTTATGTTTTTGAAGTTCTGTTGTTTTTACTCATCACATTTTAACCTACAATTCATCTGGAATTGATTGTCACATATTGTGTGAGATTGAAGTCAAGTTTTCCCTATATTTAAACCCATTTAATCAGCATAGTTTATTGAGACTATCCTTTTCCTCACTGCTCAGCTGTGAAACTTTTAAAAATAAATCAGGTATCCATGTTTGAAGGTCTGTTTCTAGACCATATTTTTTTTCTATTGGTGTTTCAATGTATTCTTTCACCAATACTGTCTTAAATTACTCTATAATAAATTCTTATATCCACTAGTGTGTTAGTTTTCTAATGCTTCTTTATAAGTTACCACAAAGTTTGCCACAAAACAACACAAATTTATTACCTCAGGTTCCATGGATCAGGAGTCTAGGAATGGGCTAGTTAGGTCCTGTGCTCAGGCATAAGGCCGCAACCAAGATATTGCCTGAGACACCTAATCTTAATGGAGGCTCAGAGTCCCCCATATACATGTGGCAGAATTCATTTCCCATAAATGAGAACCCATAATGGTTTGCTTCTTCTTAGAGGCCAGTAGGAACTCTTCTCTGATACTTTACCTTCTTTTTTTGAGACAGAGTCTCACTTGGTCACCCAGGCTGGAGTGCAGTGGCGCGATCTCTGCTCACTGCAACCTCCGCCTCCCAGGTTCAAGCGATTCCTGTGCCTCAGCCTCCTGAGTAGCTGGAATTACAGGCATGCGCCACCATGCCCAGCTAATTTTTGTATTTTTAGTAGAGACGTGGTTTGGCCATGTTGGCCAGGCTGGTCTTGAACCCCTGACCTCGTGATCCACCCGTCTTGGTCCCCCAAAGTGCTGGGATTACAGGTGTGAGCCACCACGTGCGGCCACTTTACCTTCTTTTTAAGGACTCACCTGATTGGGTAAGGCCCACCAAGACAATCTTTCTTTTGATCAACTCAAAATAAACTGATTAAGGTATCTTAATTATAACTGCAAAATCCATTTGCCATATAATGTAATATAATCTTTGCTGGAGCCACAAATTCTCACACTAATGGGAGGAGATTATATAATGATGTAAGTCATTGAGACTTATCTTAGAATTCTGACAACCACAATTAGTGTGAGTTCACACATTTTTTTGTTCTTCTCTAAGACTGCCTTGGCCATTCTTGGTGGTTTAAAAAAATTTTTTTTTTAGTTTTAAAAATGTTGCCTCCATTTTTATTTATTTATTTATTTGAGACACAGTCTAGCTCTGTTGGCCAGGCTGGAGTGCAGTGGCGCAGCCTTAGCTCACTGCAACCTCCACCTCCCGGGTTCAAGTGATTCTCCTGCTCTGGCCTCCCAGATTTGCTGGGATTAACAGGCGTAAGCCACCACTCCCGGCCTTTTGCCTTAATTTTATGATGTTGGGAACATTCTTGGTTCTTTGAATTTTTTTTTTTCTTTTTGAGACCTGTTGCCAGGTTGGAGTGCAGTGGCATGATCTCAGCTCACTGCAGCCTCTGCCTCCAACATTCAAGCGATTCTGCCTCAGTCTCCCGAGTAGCTGGGACTACAGGTGCATACCACCATGCCCAGCTAATTTTTGTATTTTTGGTAGAGATGGGGTTTCACCATGTTGGCCAGGCTGGTCTCGAACTCCCGACCTTGTGATCTGCCTGGCTTGGCCTCCCAAAGTGCTGGGATTGCAGGCGTGAGCCACCGCACTGAGCTGATTCTTTGAATTTCTATATATAAGCTTGAGAATCAATTTGTCAGTTTCCACAAAAATATTTGCTAAGCTTTTGATTGGGATTACCTAGAATTTATGGGCCAGTTTAGGGAGAATTGAGAACTTTGTAATATTGAGTTGTCCAATCCATGAATATAATTAGTTCCTTTATTTTTAAAGATATTCTGTTTTTTTAAAGATATTCTTTTGTTTTTCTCGAGAATGCTTTATCATTTTCTGTGTAATTGTCTTAGAAATGATTTGTTAGATTTATTCTCAGGTATTTCTTTTTTTTTTTTTTTTTTTGAGATGGAGTCTTGCTCTGTCACCCAGGCTGGAGTGCAGTGGTGCGATCTTGGCTCACTGCAAACTCTGCCTCCTGGGTTCACGCCATTCTCCCGCCTCAGCCTCCCGAGTAGCTGGGACTACAGGCGCCCGCCACCACACCCGGCTAATTTTTGGCATTTTTAGTAGAGACGGGGTTTCACCCTGTTAGCCAGGATGGTTTCGATCTGCTGACCTCATGATCCGCCCATCTCGGCCTCCCAGAGTGCTGGGATTACAAGTGTGAGCCCCCATGCCTGGCTGCTATTTCATGTTTTTGATGGCACTGTAGGTGGTACTTTGAAACAATTAGTTGTTGGTATATAGAAATCCACTTGATTTTTTTTTTTTTTTTTGAGCTGGAGTTTTGCTCTTATTGCCCAGGCTGGAATGCAATGGCACGATATTGGCTCACCACAACTTCCGCCTCCCACGTTCAAGCGATTCTCCTGCCTCAGCCTCTCGAGTAGCTGGGATTACAGGCATGTGCCACCACATTCAGCTAATTTTGTATTTTTAGTAGAGATGGGGTTTCTCCATGTTGGTCAGGCTGGTCTCAAACTCCTGACCTCAGGTGATCTGCCCACTCAGCCTCCCAGTGTGCTGGGATTACAGGTGTGAACTACCATGCCCAGCCGAAATCCACTTGATTTTATTTATTTATTTTTTGAGATGGAGTCTCGCTCTGTCATCTGGACTGGAGTGCAGTGGTGCGATCTCGGCTCTTGCAACCTCTGCCTCCTAGGTTCAAGCAATTCTCCTCCCTCAGCCTCCCAAGTAGCTGGGACCACAGGCCCATGCCACCAAGTCCGGCTAATTTTTTGTATTTTTAGTAGAGACGGGGTTTCACCGTGTTAGCCAGGGTGGTCTCCATCTCCTGACCTCACGATCCGCCCTCCTGGGCCTCCCAAAGTGCTGGGATTACAGGCGTGAGCCACTGTGCCCGGCCTCCACTTGATTTTTATACATTGATCTTGTATCCAAAAACTTACTGAATTCACTTCTTACTTAAAATAATTTGTAGATTCTTTTGCACGTTCTTCATGCAGAATTATGACATCTGCAGATAGAGATAGCTTTATTCTATTCTAATTCTTATAACTTTTTATATCTTTTCTTGCCTTATTCCACTCACTTTTCCACTCTGACCTATTTTTTTCCCCTATTTTCCAGTTCTCAGTGTATGCCATGAACATTTACCAGCTGTTTGTGTTGCTAACCTGGGAATGGTACTTCTTTCTCTCTCTGCTGGTTTGTGTCTACTTATTGGCTTCCCACTACCCACAGCAGTCAGTCATCTCTGAGCTAGATAAGACAGTCCATTGGATTAAAGAAGAAAATATTCAAATGCCTACCTACATATATTATAATCTAAGAAAAAGAGTGAAATTTAATACGTAGATTGGCAATATACGTTTATAATTTATAAATTAATAAAAAGGTTACCCAGGATAGGGCCAGGAGCGGTGGCTCATGCCTGTAATCCCAGCACTTTGGGAGGCCAAGGTGGGTGGATCACCTGAGGTCGGGAGTTCGAGACCAGCCTGACCAACATGGAGCAACCCCATCTCTACTATAAATACAAACTTAGCTGGGCGTGGTGGCACATTCCTGTAATCCCAGCTACTAGGGAGGCTGAGGCAGGATAATTGCTTGAACCCAGGAGGCAGAGGTTGCGGTGAGCCGAGATTACACCATTGCACTCCAGCCTGGGCAACAAAAACGAAACTCCATCTTAAAAAAAAAAAAAAAAAAAAGAAGAAGGTTACCCAGGATTGAAAATGTCCAAATATTTAGGATACCCCTAATTCTATAGGAACAAGTCCAAAATTACTCAATAACATTCCCTGAATACCTCTATAGTTCTTTATCTTATCAGAGTCTCAAGCAATACTATTCTGTGTGCTTATTGTTACTCCTTTAACTACATGTGATAGCTGTATCCATTCTTATGCTATTGCCTGGGTTCATGAATAACACTCTAGTTGTTTAAGAATTCAAATCTTTACCTCCTCAGTGAAACCCAACCGAATAGCCGGAATAGAACTTTTCTCCCCCTTTGTAAGCTTAGATAACTTTTTACATCTTTTCGCTATAGTACCTGCAACATCTTATTGTAGTATGTGATTATATGTTTGCCTGTGTTTATCAGATCGTATTTGCCTTGAGAACAGTAACATTGTTCTAGTTGTCTTCATATTCCCCCAAAGTAGAATTCTTTGTGACACATAGGCACATGGTGGGACACCAATTACTTATCATGGTGGTGGGGTATATCTATTATGATTTCTTTTTTCCAACCAAGTACAGTGCAAAAGTAGACATCCTATGACACATTTTCTGATTAACTGTGAATAGTGAACATTATAATAATTCTCTTATAGCGTTTATGTCTTTAAATTTTGATTGCTTAAATTTGAATGGAATGTACTGTTTCAGGGATCCTTGTCATTTGAGGATGTGACTGTGGGCTTCACCCAGGAGGAGTGGCAGCATCTGGACCCTGCTCAGAGGACACTGTACAGGGATGTGATGCTAGAGAACTATAGCCACCTCGTCTCAGTGGGTAGGTAGGAACTGTTTTTCATGTAGACTCCTAGTGTGTACATATTTTCTTGGTTGCTGAAACTTGTGGAAGTTTTGTTGAGGTTAATTATAATAAACTTGATCTTCAGGGTATTAAGCAGAAGAACTGTTCAGGGTGCTATAAAGAATGTTGTTGTTTTCTTTTTCCACACGTGGTTGAAATTGGCTTTTGAAGTTTCATTTTCTCCCTCTTTCAGAGGTCCTAAAGTCCATTATCCTCACCCAGTTTCCATGTCATTTCCCATTCACAGGATATTGCGTCCCTAAAACAGAAGTGATCTTCAAATTGGAACAAGGAGAGCAGCCATGGATATTAAAGGAAGAGCCCCCAGGCCAGAGATACCCAGGTGAGGTGGCATGTATCAAGCAGAAGGATGCCAGTGACATGGTATAAATTCTTTTAATTCTCAAGAGTTTGCATGGCCAGGCACAGTGGCTCAATGCCTGTAATCCCAGCACTTTGGGAGGCCAAGATGGGCGGATCACCTGAGGTCAGAGTTCGATACCAGCCTGGCCAACATGGTGAAACCCCATGTCTACAAAAATGCAAAAATTAACCGGGCATGATGGCAGGTGCCTGTAATCCCAGCTACTCAAGAGGCGGAGGCAAGAGAATCACTTGAACCAGGAAGGTGGAGGTTGCAGTGACCTGAGATTGCACCACTGTATTCCAGCCTGGGCGACAGGGCGAGACTCTGTCTCAAAAAAACAAAAAAAAGAACAGTGTACTCATATGTTCATTCCCACTATGTGTCACTCAAGTTTTAGGTGCTGGAAATAGAGTAGTGAACTGAATTTTATCCATGACCTCATGGAGCTTACCTTCTGATTGGGAGAAAAAGATAAGGAACAAAAATGACAACACTACCACACATGCACAGATATGCCAAGTGGTCATGTAAAATAGTAAGGAAATTAAAGAAGGTTAAGAATGATGGAGTGTTAAACTTTAGAAATGTGGGCTTTTGGATGCTGTGAACTTGAATGATATGAGGGTGGGAGTTGGCGGTAGTCTTGATAGCAGGGAAAGCATCAAGTGCAGGGCACTGAGGCAGGAGTGCACGTGTGGTCTTTGAGGAGCACAAATATCAGTGTGGATTGAAAAGAATGAGTGAGGCAAGAGTGGTATGAGTTGATGTTGGAGAGGTAATGGGAGCCCAAATTATGTAGGGCCATATGGCCATGATAAGGACTATGATTTTATTTTGAGTAAAATGAGAAGCTATTGGTATGATTTGATCCAATAAGGAACATTTGCTAATTTGTCTTTGAAATGAATATCTCTGGCTGGTAAGCAAAGAAAATACTACTGGGGACAGAGGGATGAAAGCAGGAACATGAGTCAAGAGAGTATTTCAGTCTGCAAAAAGGCAATAGTAGCTTACACTTTGGAGTGGTGGTGATTATTAAAAGTGATTGGCTTTTGGCCGGGCACAGTGGCTCACGCCTGTAATCCCAGCACTTTGGGAGGCCGAGATAGGCAGATCACCTGAGGTCAGGAGTTCAAGACCAGCCTGGCTGACATGGTGAAACCCTGTCTCTACTAAAAATACAAAAATTAGCCAGGCATGGTAGCATGAGCCTATAATCCCAGCCACCCAGGAGGCTGTGGTGGGAGAATTGCTGGAACCCGGGGGGCAGAGGCTGAGGTGAGCCGAGATTGCGCCACTGCACTCCAGCCTAGGTGACAGAGCAAGACTCTGTCTCAAAAAAAAAATTAAAAAGTGGTTGGCTTTTCAATATGTTTTGAATGTGGGACCAGTAACATTTGCTATTGAGTGGGATATGGAACATGAAAGAAAGAAAGGAGTCAAGAGTGACTCCAAAGATTTCACCCAGAACAGTTGCATAAGTGGGTACCAGTTGGGGGATATTGAGGAGAAACAGTTTTGGAGGGATTGTTTAGTTTGCACACATAAAGTTTCAGGTGATTATAAAGTATCCAGGTTTACGTGGCGAATAAGCATTTGGGCATATAAGCAGGTAGTTTGGGGCAAGTCCAAGAGGAAGATATTTATTTGGAAATTATCAGCTTATGGCAGTAGTTAACAGTTTTTAAGTTTAGTATTTAAAGCTGATGGATTAGATAACCTCTCTTTTGGGGTAGGACTGGAGGCTGTCCCCTGGGTCATTAGCTTTCAGAAGTCATGAAAGTGAGGAGACTGAGCAAAGAAGAAAGAAAAAGCAGTTTGGGGATGAGTGGAAAACAAAGAATGTAGTATCCTGCAGCCAAGTGAAGACAGTGTTTCAAGGACAAAGTGAGCTTCTCTGAAGCAGGATGTGTAAAGTCAGCATTTTCTCTGTCTCTGTCTACAGATCCTCCAGAAGCAATAAGGAAAAAGAGCAACACAAACTTTATCTCATGACAATAGAGGATATCTGAAACCCCAAATCAATACAAGTGGAAATGCTGCCAGAATCACTGAAAAATTAAGGAGGGCTATATGTACCAGCAGATGAAAAGAAACAAAAACATTTCTGGTGCTTGAAGGAACTGGTAAAATACTTGAGAGAGACAAAGTACATACTCTGAGGTGCAAAGCTTAAATCTCTCTTGCAATAACATCAGTGCTGTGCACAGGACAGCTGGAGCTCTTTTGAATGCAGTCTGGTTCTGTGAAGCTGATGTAGGGTTAAGTATGGAAACAGACACACAAGTCATATTTTCCTGTGACAATGCAAGAAATGAGAGTTTCCATTTCAGAAAAAAATGTTACAGACACCTGTATGTGGGGAAATAAACTTACATGCTATCTTAGCTTGTATTCCTACAAACAATTTGAAATAAAAATTTACTCGATAACTATTGGTCAGGATGGGCAGACCTACTACAGAAGTGAGGAAATGGGGAGTAAGGCTGGTTAGGACGAAGAGAAAGTACAAGAGGGTGATAACAGAGTAAGCCATTACTAAGGCTACTCTGGCAAGAAAGGAGCGACAGTCTGGGTTGATGCATAAACTGAGTTTGGTATATGTGCAAAACACTTGTTCATAAGAAGCTCTCTTGTTAGGTTAATACATGGCTCTGTTCCTTTTACCTAGTAAAACTGATGCGGTGTAAAAGCTCATGTCCTTTGAAGCTGAGTAATCCAAAAGGAACCAGCATAAAATGCCCCACAAAACTACTGCAAGAATAAAGAGGTGAAAAAGATTAGGAAAAAAAAGTAGGTGATGAAATGTCACCTGATCAAAGTGGACATAAAGTAGATAAATAATTGGGCCAAATAATAAACCATGAATTTCAAAAAGGACTAATTGAATTGATTGCCTGCATGATATGAGAGTTCAAGAAGGATGTTAAGGCAACAGTATAATGTTTTAATTCATTTAATAAAATGCATTCTGGGATGTCAGGCTGAGCAAATAATTGGAAGAGAAAATAAGAATCACAGTAAAGAAAGCAAATTGGGGCCAGGCACGGTGGCTCACACCTGTAATCCCTGCGCTTTGGGAGGCCAAGGCCGGTGGATCACTAGAAGTCAGGAGTTTGAGACCAGCCTGGCCAACATAGTGAAACCCCATCTCTACTAAAAATAGAAAAAATTAGCCGGGAATGGTGGCACACCTGTAATCCCAGTTACTTAGGAGGCTGAGGCAGGAGAATAGCTTGAACCCAGCAGGCAGAGGCTGCAGTGAGTCAAGATCACCACTGCACTCTAGCCTGGGCAACAGAATGAAACTCCATCTCAAAAAAAATAAAAGCAAATTGGAGGAGTCTCAAAGAATAGGCGTTGCTGAAATGTAGATTAGAAATAAATGTGGAAAGCCTTTCAAGCAAGAAGAAACTGAAGTAAATAAAAGGTGAATATTGCATAGTTAGTATAAAAGATACTTCACATATATACCATACATACGGTTCATTCCCCAAAGTAGAAAATGAAATAAATAGAACCAATATTGAAAATATTCCAATAACACTTTTTGGGGAAAAGAAGATACAATTGAATCTACATAAAAAGACAAACCATCCCTCAGGAAGGCAGAACAACAATGATCAACATTGTGATATATTCCTAATAATATTACTAGATTTCAAAGATAATCATTTTGACAGCCAATCAATATAAGAAAAAAGTCCAGCTGATCTCAGCCTTTTCCATAACAAAATTTGCTAAACAAAACTGATAAAAGTCTGTAGAGCAATTGCTACAAAATCATTAGGGTGGGTCAAATTAAGAACTTTATACCAGGTTAAAGAGCAATTCTTTAGCAAAAAAGAGGAAACCTTTTTTTGAATAGGCAAGGATTCTGGGCCCTTTGTCCCTAAGACCTTTTATTAGAGGATGAATATCAGATAACCAAGAAGTGAAACAAAAAGCATGGTAAAAATATTGGTGGTAGCCTCTGAATTTAATTGAGGAACTAATTCTAAAGCAAATGTGAGAATGTGTTATTGAAAACCTGGGCATTATAGACTGTATTTAATTTGATTAAGTGGAGGCTAAAAACAAGTGGGAAGAATGACAGTATTCTAATAAAGTGAATTATGTTAAAATGCAGTGTATACATTCCTAAGAATCACTGCTCTGTGCAAATGAGTACAATAAAAATCATAGGACTAATGGGAAAATGAGGTCAAGGACTAACACTCAAAAACTTTCTGTGTCAGTGATACACAACAGTGAAGTCTTCAGTTGCAATTTTAGATTTAATTTCTCCTTTTGATTATTTTGGC
The DNA here is from genome assembly GCF_028878055.3 of Symphalangus syndactylus. Taxonomy (NCBI): domain Eukaryota; kingdom Metazoa; phylum Chordata; class Mammalia; order Primates; family Hylobatidae; genus Symphalangus; species Symphalangus syndactylus. Next base: position 78,640,750 of record NC_072426.2, read on the forward strand.
TTTTGCTTTATGAATTTTGGAGCATTATTAATTTGTACATATTAGGATCCTTATGTCCACTTCATGAATTAACCACTTAATAATTATGTAATGTCTCTGTTTATACCTTGTAATACTCTTTGTTCTAAATGCTACTTTGATATTAATTTAGCTCTTCCAGTTGTCTTTTAATTTTATTTAGCTTTTTCCATACTTTTAATCTGTTTATATTTAAAGTGAATTTCTTTTTCTTTTTTTTCTTGAGATGGAGTCTTGCTCTGTCACCCAGGCTGGAGTGCAATGGCACAGTTTCAGCTCACTGCAACCTCTGCCTCCTGGGTTCAAGCAATTCTCCTGCCTCAGCCTCCCGAGTAGCTGGGATTACAGGCATGTGCCACCACACCTGGCTAATTTTTTGTCTTTTTGGTAGAGACGAAGTTTCACCATGTTGACCAGGCTGGTCTTGAACTCCTGACCTTGTGATCCGCCCACTTCAGCCTCCCAGAGTGCTGGGATTACAGGCATGAGCCACTGCACCCAGCCATGAATTTCTTAAAATAGCATGCGGTTGGATGTTGCTTTTATACCTTATGTGAAAACTTCTACTTTTTTTTTTTTTTTGTGGGGGGGATGGTGTCTCACTCTGTTGCCTGGGCTGGAATGCAGTGGCACAGTCTCAGCTCACTGCAGCTTCTGCCTCCCGGGTTCAAGCTATTTCCAGCTAAATTTTGTACTTTTAGTAGAGACAGGATTTCACCATGTTGACCAGGCTGGTCTCGAGCTCCTCATCTCAAGTGATCTGCCTGCCTCGGTCTTCCAAAGTGCTAGGACTACAGGCGTCAGCCACCACGCCTGGCCTTCTACTTCTTAATTGTGATATTTCAACCACATATATTTAATATAATTTTTTAATGTTTGGATTCATATTATTTTGCTGAGTGTTTCCTCCTTGCTCATTTGTTCTTTTTCCTTTTTTTCCTCGTTTTCTCTCATTTGGATTGATAATTTTTATTTTGTTTTATCTCCTGTTGAAAAACAATAAAATTGAATCTTCAAAAAATAATAATAAGCTCTTGCTATATCCATGATACAAAGTTTTGATCTGATGACCTTCCCCTTTCTATTTCCAGTGCCTTTGGCCACTCACACAGTGTTTTACCTGTGGTCAGGAGTCTGGGAGGATGTTCTGATACCCTGCAAATTGGCAAGAACTGAAACTAAAATCATTACTGACAAATCATAAATCTTCCTCACTTATCTTATTTGTTACATTCTATAAGCCTGCTGCTCTCACAAATGACCCTCATAATGTTACTTCGTTTTTGTCTTTCTGTCATCCTTTCTTAATGATGTTACGTAACTGTCTGTTATTGGGATGGGTGCGGTGGCTCACGCCTGTAGTCCCAGCACTTTGGGAGGCTGAGGTGGGTGGATCATTTGAGGTCAGGAGTTCGAGACCAGCCTGGCCAACATGGTGAAACCCCATCTCTACCAAAAATATAAAAAATTAGCCGGGTGTGGTAGCACATGCTTGTAATCCCAGCTAATCAGGAGGCTGATGCAGGAGAATCACTTGAACTTGGGAGATGGAGGTTGCAGTGAGCTGAGATCATGCCACTGCACTCCAGCCTAGGTGACAGAGCAAAACTGCGTCTCAAAAAAAAGCCAGGCACAGTGGCTCACACCCGTAATCCCAGCACTTAGGCTGAAGGGGGATGGATCATCTGAAATCAGGAGTTCAAGACCCACCTGGCCAACATGGTGAAACCCTGTCTCTACTAAAATACAAAAATTAGCTGGGCATGGTGGCAGGTGCCTGTAATCCCAGCTACTCAGGAGGCTGAGGCAGGATAATTGCTTGAACCCAGGAAGCAGAGGTTGCAGTGAGCTAAGATCACACCACTGCACTCCAGCATGGGTGACAGAGCCAGACTCCATCTCAAAACAAAACGTATCTATTACTGTTTTACTTTTGTAGACTGTCTTCTAAATATTTTTATATTTTATATTTTCACTTTTCACCTGAAACACTAACCACTACAACCCCTGCCTTGTGGGTTCAAGTGGTAGAAGAACACCATTTAAAACTTGATATGTTTCATACAAACAAAACCATTCCTCTGACATTTTTCTTCTCTTTTTTTCTTTTTCTTTTTTTTCTTTTTGAGACAGAGTTGTGCTCTTGTTGCCCAGGCTGGAGTGCAATGGCGCGATCTCAGCTCACCGCAGCCTCCGCCTCCCGGGTTCGAGCGATTCTCCTGTCCAGCCTCCCTAGTAGCTGGGATTACAGGCATGTGCCACCACACCCAGCTAATTTTGCATTTTTAGTAGAGACGGGGTTTCTTCATGTTGGTCAAGCTGGTCTTGAACTCCCAACCTCAGGTGATCCTCCCTCCTGGGCTTCCCAAAGTGCTGAGATTACAGGTGTGAGCCACCACGCCTGGCCTCCTCTGATATTTTTCTAGAACACTGTTAACTACTAGTTTTCCTTGCCTCTCTCATTCTCTGCATGTCCCATTTCTAGATTAGCCATTTTTATATTTATATTATTTATTTTATATCTTTTTAGTATCATTTTTATATCTAATGTTTTATGTCATTACTTGTGTCTATTCTATATTCACCGTGCTCTATGGTTATTTGTAACCTCTGTGTTGTTTTGAAGTACGTATTTGTAAATTGCCCATTGTGTGTTCTAAATTTCCACCCTACTTTCCACATTATAGGGTTTCGTGTTTATTTTCTTTTAGCCAAAGGGCTGGAGGAGATTAACACTTTTTGGATTACTTTATTCCAAGAAACTAAGTCAACTATATATAAAAGCACATTTGTATGTAAGTGTAATTTCATCACAAATATCACAGGACTCATAAGTTGTGGTTATTTTTTATTTCTAGAAGTCTGCAAAGTGGATGATCAACTAGAACACTGTCAGGAAATCCAGGACAGACATATCTGGCAAACTGCATATATCAACAACAAAACACTGACTATAGAGAGAGGTAACATATTAAGAAAAGTGTTTGATTTCAGTATAGACCCACTTCCTTCCATAAAAATACCTTGTAAATGTGACTTATGTGGTATGAGTTTGCAATACATTTCAGATTTATTTAATAGTAAGAAAAACTATTTTAAGAAAGATGCCTCATGACCTCAGTGGATATGGAAAACTATTCCTCAGTAGTAACCATGAAAAAACTCATGGAAGAGAAACCTTATGAGTTTATTCAAAATGGAAAATGCCTCAGTCATAAGGAGGACTTCATTTCATATCTGAAAATTCAAAATTTAGAGCAATCTTTTGAATATAAGGAACGTGAGAAGGATTTCTATGGAAAGGCAGTTTTCATTACATATAAGCAAGCTTACACAAGAGAGAGTCCTTGTGTACATAATGAATGTAATGAAGTGTTCTGTAATAATTCAACTCTCATGGTCCATAAAATGTCAGAAAAAAGAGAAAACTTTTATGAGTTTAATGAATATGAAAAATCCTTTGAGAAGTCCACTTTCTTGAAACATAGAGTTCATTTGGAGGTGAAATACTATAAATATATTGAAAGTGTAGGTAATTTTAACAGATTAAGCTTTCCTAACAGAAGAGAGAAAACATTTGAAAGTAACAAATCAGGGGAACCTTTGTACGAGAAGTCAGTACTTAATGTAACTCAGAGAACACACGGAGGAACAGAAGTCTGTGGATGCGAGCAATGTGGAAAACCATTCTATGAAAAGTCAAAGCTAACCAAACATCAAAGAATCCATACAGGGGAGAAACCCTATGTATGTAATAAATGAGAAAAATGCTTTTCTAGGAAATCTCTCCTCACTTTACATCAGACAGTCCACACAGGAGAGAAACCCTATAAATGTAAGGAATGTGGGAAATGCTTTTCTAGGAATTCATACCTCATAATACATCAGAGAACTCACACAGGAGAGAAACCCTATGAATGTAAGGAATGTAGAAAAAGCTTCTATCATAAGTCATATCTTACAGTACATCAGAGAATTCACACAGGGGAGAAATCCTATGAATGTAATCAATGTGGAAAAACCTTCATAAGCAACTCTGTTCTCACAATACATCATAAAACACATACAGGTGAGAAACCCTATGAATGTAATGAATGTGGGAAATCTTTCTCTAGGAGTTCATATCTTACAATACATCAGAGAACTCACACAGGCGACAAACCCTATGTATGTAGGGTATGTAGCAAAACCTTTTGCCACAAGTCTGATGTCACTAAACATCAGAAGACTCACCTAGGGGGAAAACCCTATGAATGTATTCAGTGTGGGAAAACTTTTAGTCATAACTCAGACCTAAAAGTACATCAGAGAACACATACAAAGGAGAAACCCTATGAATGTACTGAGTGTGGGAAATCCTTCTCTGAGAAATCAGTCCTCACAATACATCAGAAAATACACATGGGAAAAACCTTATAAATGTAATGCATGTGGAAAAACCTACAATAAATCAGAACTAACCAAACATCAGAGAACACACACAGATGAGAAGCCCTATGAATGTAAGGAAGTGGGAAATTCTTCTCTAGGAATTCATACCTTACAATACACCAGAGAATGCATACAGGAGGCAAACCCTATGTGTGTAAAAAATGTGGGAAAACCTTCTACCATAAGGCAGACTATACAGTACATAAGAGAACACACAGAGGGGAGAAATCTTATTACTGTAATGAATGTGGGAAAACCTTTATTTGCAACTCAGTCCTCAAATCACATCAGAGAACACACACGGGAGAAGCCCTATGGATGTAATGAGTGTGGGAAGTCCTCTGAGAAATCAGTCCTTACTGTACGTCAGAGAATACACACAGGGGAAAAACCTTACAAATGTAATGAATGCGGGAAGTCCTTCTATCATAAGTCAGATCTCACTAAACATCAGAGAACACACACAGGAGAGAAACCCTATGAATGTAATCAGTGTGGGAAAAACTTCAGTTGCAGCTCAGGCCTCAAAGTACATCAGAGAAAACACACAAGGGAGAAACCCTATGAATGTAACCAGTGTGGGAAACCCTCTGAGAAATCAACTCTCATAGCACATCCAAGGATACACATGGGAAAAAGCTTATAAATGTGGAAATGAGAGAAATCTTTCTCAAGCAATTCATACCTGAAAATACTTAGGAGAAATCAAATAGGACATGACCCCTGTGAATGTAACGAATTTGGCAAACCTTTTACCATAAGTCATCTTCCAAAGTAAATAAGAGAATAGACATAGGGGAAATTCCTAATAATGTAATGAATGTTTGAAAATCTGTAAGAGACAACTACAAAGTAACTGAATACATGTAGAAGAAATGCTACTAATACATGTAGGGAATATGGGGAAATATTTTGCTATAATTTGGAATTTATTAAAGAACTTACACAGGAAATAATCTAATGACTCACATGGATATACGAAAATGTTCTTCCAGAGAATGACCATTAATAACAATAAGATAAACCACATTTAGAAAAAACTGTCAACATTCTGTGGGGTTTTTTTTCTTTTGACAACTTTATGCACAAGTTTTACTCATTGTATATTAAAGAAATAATAGGGAAGATACTCAGAGAATGCAGCAAATGTAGTTGAGCCTATATCAAGAAATGCCATTTTACTGAGCAAGATAATTCATATTGAGTTAAAGTCATAACAGATATTTTGAATGTGAAGACATTAACAAAAATTCAGACCTTGTATCTGAAGATTATGTTAAAGGAAATGTGTTAATTTAGGAAATAATGAATAGAAATTTTCTTCTAGATACGGTATTATACTGAAAGTCATGTTTAAAAAAAATCAGTCATGTTTTGTTCTGCCCCTAAATTTTTTAATGGAAATATAACTGTAGATAGAATTCTATACAAATAATAACTGTACAGTATGAAGATTTTTATAAAGCACAAATAAATTCAATAACCTTTTCAGTCTCTGAGTCCACTTTTGGGGAAAGAGTGTTACCCCATGGCCCTTCCTATCATGAGCCTCTCCTGTCCTTGATTAGTCTGCCCTCCAACTATACTGTTGCCTCTGCATTTTCTGCCTAATGGACCTACCCTTAGGGGAGCTCAGGATGGACCACCCTCTTACCAGAACGTACACTGGGACCAGCCAGAGGCAGTGGGCTATACATTGTTGTTGAGGCTGCATCTGCCCCTCTTCCTAGGTGCAGAAACTGGAAACCACATTAAGTGTGTGTACAAAGCTAGAGGACCACTCTAGCTCATGTGACCTTGGTCTCCAATTCAGAGCCACAGGAAGCTCAGTATAGCTTACTTTTTTGAATCCATGCCTATTGACTCAATTTTAATGAACCCTTTTAGGTGGGCTGGTGTAGTTTTAGTGAAATATTTCATAACATAACCATCAGTGTACTTATTGCAGCTTGGAAGTCAAGTATTACAAAAGTAGTTGAAGCATCTGCATATCATTCCCAAATTCCTTTAACTTCCTATAACTTTTACCACCTTTAAGCCTTATTTTAAACTTGGTTTTTATTGATACCACGTCTGATTACTTTTATTCTTTCTTTCCATATATACACATACACTGTTGTGTATGTACAATAACATTTTGTTGTTTTGCAAGTATTTGCAAAAGTTGAAGTTATTCAGCTTTTGTCTTCAAATGCATGGTTTTGACCTTTTTACCTGCTGATATGTTTAGCTTTACTTATTTTAATAAAGTATAGTAAATGACTGTGTAACTATAAAACATTGTCCATTTTCCTGTTTATGAAATTTCAAAATTTTGTTTCACTATTAAAACAATGTATGATAATTTTTATAAATCAACTTAGGTATAATTTAAACATGGTAAAAGATACCCTGTTTAGCCAATTTTATGAGTGATATGGTTTGGGGCTCTGAGTCCCCACCCAAATCTCATCTTGAATTGTAATCCCCATGTGTTGAAGGAAGGACCTGACAAGAGGTGATTGGATCATGGGAGTGGTTTCTCCCGTGCTGTTCTCATGTTAGTGAGGGAGTTCTCACGAGATCTGATATTTTCAAAAATGTCAGTTTCCCTTGCACTCACTTGCTGTCACCTGCCACCCTGTTAATAAGTTGCCTGCTTTCCCTTCACTTTTCACCATGATTGTAAGTCTCCTGAGGCCTCCCCAGCCATTCTGAACCATGAGTAATTAAACTTCTTTTGTTTATAAATTACCCAGTCTCAGGTAGTATCTTTATAGCAGTGAGAACGGACTAATACAATGAGTTTTTACAACAGTATACCCTCATGTAGTAACTACCACACTTAAGATACAGAGCAGAATCTACAAAGAACTTAAATTTACAAGAAAAAAACAACCCCATCAAAAAGTGGGCAAAGGATATGAACAGACACTTCTCAAAAGAAGACATTTATGCAGCCAACAGGCACATGAAAAAATGCTCATCATCACTGGTCATCAGAGAAATGCAAATCAAAACCACAATGAGATACTATCTCACACCAGTTAGAATGGCCATCATTAAAAAGTCAGGAAACAACAGTTGCTGGAGAGGATGTGGAGAAATAGGAATGCTTTTACACTGTTGGTGGGAATTACAGCTCAATTACTGTAGAAGACAATGCGGCAATTCCTTAAGGATCTAGAACTAGAAATACCATTTGACCCAGTGATCCCATTACTGGTTATATACCCAAAGGATTGTAAATCATGCTACTGTAAAGACACATGCACACGTATGTTTATTGTGGCACTGTTCACAATAGCAAAGACTTGGAACCAACCCAAATGCTCACCAATGATAGACTAGATTAAGAAAATGTGGCACATATACATCATGGAATACTATGCAGCCATAAAAAAGGATGAGTTCATGTCCTTTGCAGGGACATGGATGAAGCTGGAAACCATCATTCTCAGCAAACTATCACAAGGACAGAAAACCAAACACCATATGTTCTCACTCATAGGTGGGAATTGAACAATGAGAACACTTGGACACAGAGCGGGGAACATCAGACACCAGGGCCTGTCAGGGGTTGGGGGGCTGGGGGAGGGATAACATTAGGAGAAATACCTAATGTAAATGACGAGTTGATGGGTGCAGCAAACCAACATGGCACATATATACCTATGTAACAAACCTGCATGTTGTGCACATGTATCCTAGAACTTAAAGTATAATTTTAAAAAAAGTATAACAAAAAAAGATACAGAGCATACCCATTACCCAGAAAGGTTTCCCATTCCTCTTCCCAGTAACTTCCCCTTTTCCCCTCTTGGCCCGGCAACCAATTAATCCACTTTCTTTTTCTTTCTTTTTTTTTTTTTTGAGATGGAGTCTTGCTCTGTCGCCAGGCAGACCTCATGATCCACCTGCCTCAGCCTCCCAAAGTGCTGGGATTACAGGTGTGAGCCACTGTGCCTGGCCCTAATTATCCGCTTTCTGTCACCAGGCTAGATTTATCTTTTGTAGCATTTCACATAAATGGAGTTATACAGGATTTACTCATTTGTGTCTGTCTGCTTTGATTCAGCATGATTTTGAGATTCACCTATGTTTTAACGTGTTAGTAACACCATCTTATTGATAACTAGTATTCTATTGTATGTGTATATTTTGACTTATATATTCTGTTGTTTCTGGTTTTTGATTGCAAGGAATATACTTGCTGCTATCATTTGGATGTGTGTCCTTTCTGAACTTCATATTGAAATTTGATCCCAATGTTAGAGGTGGCACCTAATAGGTGGTGTTTGGATCCTAGAGGCAGATCCTTCATGAATAGATGATGCCGTCTCTCAAGGCTGAGAGAGTCCTTGCTCCAGTAGTTTCCATGAGAGCTGGTTGTTAAGAATAGCCTCCATGCACAGTGATCACTGGGTCTCCTCTGCCAAATGGAAGCAGTCTGAGGCCCTAACAAGATGTCCAATCTTAAGCTTTGTCAGACATCAGAATCATGAGCCACATAAACCTCTTTTCTTTATAAATTAAATTTATTTATAAATTATATCATGTATTCCTTTATAGCAAAACAAAATGTACTAAAACAGCTGCCAGGGGACATTCTTACGTATTTTTGCGTAGACATGTGTTTTTATTTATCTTGGGTGAATCCTAGGTTTGTAGGATAAGTACATGTAAAGCTTTCATTTGGCTTTGTATATACTTACTTTGCAAACCTAGGGTTGTGCCATTTTACATTTTTGTCATTAATGTTTGAGAGTTTTAATTCTACATTTTTGCCAATACTTGGTATTGTCACTGTTTTTAATTTAGTTACTCTAATCAGTGTATAGTGGCATTTCACTGTGTTTTTCCCTTGCATTCACCTGATGAATAATGATGTTATGCATTTTTCACTTATTAGCCATTTGTATGTCATATTTTATGAAATGTCTGCTTACATTGTTTGCCCACTTTTTAGTTGGGTTTTTTGTCTTCCTATTATTGAATGTCAGGAATTCTCTATTCGTTGTGAATATTATTCCCCAGTCTGTGGAATTTTTTTTTTTTTTTTTTTTGTGAGACAGAGTTTTGCTCTTTTTGCCCAGACTGGAGTACAAGGGCACAATCTTGGCTCACTTCAACCTCCACCTCCTGGGGTTCAAGCGATTCTCCTGCCTCAGCCTGCCAAGTAGCTGAGATGACAGGCATGTGCCACCATGCCTGGCTACTTTTGTATTTGTAGTAGAGATGGGGTTTCACCATGTTGGCCAGGCTGGTCTCAAACTCCTGACCTCAGGTGACCTGCCCACCTCAGCCTCCCAAAGTACTGGGACTACAAGTACGAGCCCGGCCCAGACTGTGGATTTCGAAGACAGGTTTTTCATTTTTATAAAGCCCAGTTTATCAGTTTTTTTCTTTTTTTGAGACAGAGTCTTGCTCTATCACCCAGGCTAGAGGGTGTAGTGGAGTGATCTTGTCTCACTGCAACTTCTGCCTCCTGGGTTCAATTCTCGTGCCTCAGCCTCCTGAGTAGCTGGGATTACAGGTGCCTGCCACCACACCTGGCTAATTTTTGTATTTTTAGTAGAGATGGGGTATTGCCATGTTGGCCAGGATGGTCTTGAACTCTTGTCCTCAAGTGATCCACCCACTTCAGCCTCCCAAAGTGTTGGGATTACAGGTGTGAGCCATCGCACCCAGCCAGTTTTCTTCTTTAATGGTCTTGTCTAAGAAATATTTAATGTTAGCAAAGTTTTTTTCCCCATGTTTTCTCAGTGGATTAACTCTGTTTTTAGATTATTTTGAGTAAATTTATTCAAAATGTCTGATATATTTTGAGTAAATGTGATCTATTTTGAGTAAATTTTTGTGTATGGGATAAATTAAGGATTGAGATGTATTTTCTCCCACTTGACTGTTCAGTTGTTTCATCACCATTTGTTGAAAAGTTTAACTTTTTCTATTGAATTACCTCGGTACCTTTGTTGAAATCCAGTTAATTGTTTGTGTGTGTTTGCCTGTATGTGGGAGGGGGATGCTATGTACCTGTGGACTCTTTATTTTACACCAGGGGTCCCCAACTCCCAGGTAGTGGACCAGTACCAGTCCATGGCTTGTTAGGAACCCTGCTTTACAGCAGGAGGTGAGCAGAGGGTGAGCAAGCAAGCATTACTGCCTGAGTTCTGCCTCCTGTCAGATCAGCGGCGGCATTAGATTTTCACAGGAGGGCAAACCCTATTGTAAACTGAGCATACAAGGGATTTGGTTGTGCGTGCTGTATAAGAGTCTAACTAGGGCCTAATGACCTGAGGTGGAACAGTTTCATCCCGAAACCATCCCCTCCCCCACCCACCCTGGTCTGGAAAAATTGTCTTCCACAAAACCAGTCCCTGGTGCCAAATGTTGGAGACCACTGTATTACATCGACCTTTGTATCTTCTTTACAGAGCATTGTCTTAGATTTAAAGTACATATTTAAATGAAGTCCTATAAGTTATTCAAGTTTGTTTTCTGTTTTAAAATCATTTTGACTTTTTTTTTTTTTTTTTTTTTGAGATGGAGTCTTGCTCTGTCGCCCAGGCTGGAGTGCAATTGTGCGATCTCGGCTCACTGCAACCTCTGCCTCCTGGATTCAAGGGATTCTCCTGCCTCAGCCTCCTGAGTAGGTGGGATTACAGATGCCTGCCACCACACCCAGCTAATTTTTGTATTTTTAGTAGGGATGTGGTTTCACCATGTTGGTCAGGCTGGTCTCGAACTCCTAACCTCAGGTGATCCACCCTCCTCAGCCTCCCAATGTGCTAAGATTACAGGCATGAGCCACTGCGCCGGGCATCATTTAGACTTTTCTAAGTCCTTTGCATTTCCACTTAAATTTTAGAATGAGCTTGTTAATTTCTTAAAAAAAAAAAAAAAAAAAAAAAAAGCACTGCTTTGATTAGGATTTCGTTTACTCTAAGTTACTTTGGGGAAAATTGACATCTTAATATTGACTCATCCATGAATATGATATCTCTCTCCATTTAATTGTGCCTTTAATTTAATTGGGTCTTTAATTCTTTCTCAACAGCATTTTTAATTGCCAGTGTACAGATGTTGCACATGTTAAATTTTTCCCTAGGTATATCTTGGTTTTGGGTGCATTGTAAATATTATTATTTAATTTCAATTACCAGTTGTCCCTTGTTAGTATACAGAAATACACTTGATATTTGTACACTGACCCTATTTCCATTGATCTTGATAAATTTAATTTTGATATCTTTTGTGAATCCCTGAGATTTTCTGTATATAGTCATGCATCACTTAATCACAGGGGATACCTTCTGTGGAATGTATCGTTAGGTGATTTTGTCATTGTTTGAACATCATAGAGTGTGTTTACACAGACTTAGATGGTATAGCCTACTACACACCCAGGCTATCCAATATAGCCTATTGCTCCTAGGCTACAAACCATACAGCAAGTTACTGTACTGAATACTGAAGGCAGTTGTAACACAGTGGTATATGTGTAACTAAACATAGAAAAGGTACAATAAAAATACATTGTAAAAGATTTTTTTTTAATTTTTTATTTTATTTTATTTTGCACACAAAACAATAAACATTTTCTAAAAGTACATACTAACAAAAAGATGCATATCAAACATATTAGGAAGGTTGCACATGGGAAGACGGGGAATAGAAATGGGGGGTGGGAATTAAAGAAAATAAATGAGAGAAGGACTTTGGATGGATCAATGATAATAACTCAATCCTCTATTTGACAAAGAAGAAGGAGAAGGAAGAGGAAGAAAAAGAAAGTGGGATAAAGGATCAGAAAGGGAGGAAAATAGAAAAAATTAGAGTATGACTCCAGGGTAGACCTGTTTTGTTGTCGCTTGGTTCGTTGGTTGGTTTGACAGTTGTATTTTTCATATGTTTTGCCATGTTGGCCAGGCTGGTCTCGAGCTCCTAGCCTCAAGTGATCAACCCACCTCAGCCTCCCAGAGTACTGGGACTACAGGCGTGAGCCACCACATCCAGCCCCCACATTGCTTCTGGCCTCTGTGGTAGACCTCCCAGACGGGGCGGCCGGACAGAGGCTCTCCCCACATCCCAGACCGGGCGGCCAGGCAGAGGCCCTCCTCACTTCCCAGAAGGGGTGGCTGGGCAGAGGCGCTCCTCACATCCCAGAAGGGGCGGCCGGGCAGAGGCGCTCCTCACCTCCCAGACGGGGCAGCGGCCGGGCAGAGGCTGCAATCCCAGCACCCTGGGAGGGCAAGGCAGGCGGCTGGGAGGCGGAGGCTGCAGCGAGCCAAGACCACGCCACCGCACTCCAGCCCGGGCAACACCGAGCACCGAATGAGCGAGCCTCCGTCTGCAGTCCCGGCACCTCGGGAGGCCGAGGTGGGCAGAGCACTGGAGGTTAGGAGCTGGAGACCAGCCTGGCCGACATGGCGAAACCGCGCTTCCAGCCAAAGGAGAAAAACCAGGGAGGGGTGGTGGTGGCACGCGGCGGCAATCCCAGGCAGCCGGCAGGCCAGGGCAGGAAAATCACGGGAGCCGGACGCAGGGAGTCCGCAGCCAGCCGAGTTTACTCCAGCCTGGGCCACAGAGGGAGGGAGGGAGGGAGGGAGGGAGGGAGGGAAGGAAGGAAGGAAGGGAGGAAGGGAGGGAGGGAGGGAGGGAGGGAAGGAAGGAAGGAAGGGAGGAAGGGAGGGAGGGAGGGAGGGAGGGTGGAAAAGATTTTAAAAATGGTACACCTGTATAGGGGACTTGCCTTGAATGGAGCTCCTGGGAGTGGAAGTTGTTCTGTGTGGCAGTAAGTGATGAGTGAATGTGAAGGCCTAGGAAATTACTGTACACTACTGTGGGCTTTATAAACACTGGACACTTAGGCGACAGTAAGTTTATAGAAAAAACTTTTATTTTTCCAATAATAAATTAACCTTAGCTTTCTGGGACTTTTTTACTTTATAAACTTTTAAATGTATTTATTTATTTATTTTTGAGATGGAGTCTTGCTCTTGTTGCCCATGCTGGAGTGCAATGGCACAGTTTCAGCTCACTGCAACCTCCGCCTCCTGTGTTCAAGCGATTCTCCTGCCTCAACTTCCCGAGTAGCTGGGATTACAGGCACCTACCACCACACCCGGCTAATTTTTGTATTTTTAGTAGAGACGGGGTTTCGCCATGTTGGCCAGGCTGGTCTCAAACTCCTGATCTCATGATCCACCTTCCTCGGCCTCCAAAAGTGCTAGGATTACAGGTGTGAGCCACCGCGCCTGGCCCAACTTTTTTTTTTTTTTTTTTAACTTATTGCCTGTTTTGTAGTAACTCACTTAGGTTAAAACACAAGCACATTGTGCAGCCAGCAGTACACATTTCCCCCCTTAATATTCTTGTTTTCTAAGCTCTTTTCTATTTTCAATTTTTTTTTTTGGAACAGGGTCTCATCTATTGCCCAGGCTGGAGTGCGATGGTGCAATCACGGCCCAATGCAGTCTCAACTGGGCTCAAGTGATCCTTTCACCTCAGCTTCCCAGGAAGCTGGGACTACAGCTGCGAGCCACCATGCCTGGCTGATTTTATTTTTCTTTTTTGGTAAAGACACGGTTTCGCCATATTGCCCAGGCTGGTCTCAAACTCCTGGGCTCAAGCAATCCGCCTGCCTTAGCCTCCCAAAGTGCTGGGATTACAGTTGTGAGCCACTGTGCCCGATCTATAATTTAATTTTTTAAACATTTAAAACTCTTTTGTTAAAAACCGAGACTTACACACATATTATCCAGGGTGTACACAGAGTCAGGGTCATCAATATCACTGTCTTCCATCTCCATATCTTGTTCCTGTGGAAGATCTTCAGGGGCAGTAATTTGGGTGGAGCTGATATCTTCTATGATGACAATGCCTTCTTGTGGAATACCTCCTGAAGGACCTGCTCAAGGCTGTTTTACAGCTATTTTTTTTCTTTTATAAGTGGAGTTGACCCTTGATCAATGTGAGGTTTAAGAATATAGACCCCTGCATAATCGAAAATCCATGTATAATTTTTTACTCTCCCAAAACTTCTAATAGCCTGCTGTTCACCAGAAGCTTTACCAGTATTAATTGATTAACACATATTATGAAGGTTATATGTATGATATGCTGTATTCTTACAATAAAGCTACAGAAAAGAAAATGTTACCGAGATAATTATAAGGAAGAGAAAATATGTTTACTATTCATTAAGTGGAAGTGGATCATCATAAAGGTCTTCATCCTTATCTTCACATGGAGTAGCCTGAGGAGGAGGAAGAAGAAGAGAGGTTGCTCTTGCTGTCTTAGGGGTGGCAGAGGTGGAAGAAAATTCACATTTACATGAACTGCCGTTTAAACCTGTGTTATTCAAGGGCCAGCTGTATATTTAAGTTATGCAACATGATGTTATGAGATACATATAGGTAGTAAAATGTTTACAATAGTAAATTAACATATCCATCATATGTAGTTACCCATTTTTTTGTGGCAAGAGCAGCTACAGTCTTTCCAAATACAGCACTGTGTAATTAACTATGGTCCTCACATTGTACATTAGATCTCTAGCCTTGTTCATCCTACATGTCTGCTACTTTGTATGCTTTGATCTGCCTCTCCTGATTTGTTTGCCCCTGCCGCTACACCTGTTAACCATTGTTTTATTCTCTGTCTCAATATTTGACTTTTTAAAAAAGTTATGCATGTGAGATTATGCAATATTTTAATTTCTGTATCTGGACTATTTCACTTAGCATAATGTCTTCCAGTTTCATTCATGTTGTGGCAAATGGCAGAGCCGCCTTCTTAAGGCTGAATGATATTCTATCGTATAAATATTTCACAATTTCATTATCTGTTTGCTCACTGACAGACACTTAGGTTGTTTCTATATCTTGGCTACTTACAGTAATGCTGCAATGAACATCGGAGTGCAGAGATCTTTATGAGGTGGTGATTTCATCTTCTTTTGATGTAGGCAGAAGTGGGATTGCTGGGTCATGTGGAAGTTCTATTTTTTTCTTTTTTTTTTTTTTTTTGAGACAGAGTTTCGCTCTTGTTGTCCAGGCTGGAGTGCAATGGCGTGATATCGGCTCACTGCAACCTCTGCCTCCTGGGTTCAAGTGATTCTCCTGCCTCAGCCTCCCAAGTAGCTGGGTCTATAGGCATGCACCACCACGCCTGGCTAGTTTTGTATTTTTAATAGAGATGGGGTTTCTCCAAGTTGGTCAGGCTGGTCTTGAACTCCCGACCTCAGGTGATCTGCCCATCTTGGCCTCCCAAAGTGCTGGGATTACAGGCGTGAGTCACCGTGCCCTGCCAGAAGTTCTATTTTTAATGTCTGTAGAACTCCATACTGCTTTCCATAATGACTACACCAATCTATATTCCCACCAGCAGTGTACAAGGGCTCCCTTTTCTTCGTACCCTTGCCGATACTTAGTATCTTCTTTTTTTGTTGTTAATAGCCATCCTATGGGTATGAGATGATATCTCATATGGTTTTGATTTGCATTTCCCTGATGATTACTGATATTGAGCACCTTTTCATATGCGTGTTGGCTATTTTTATGTCTTTGGAGAAATGTCTATTAGGTCCTTTGTCCATTTTTTTAACCAGGTTATTTGTTTCTGCTATTGACTGTATGAGTTTTTAAATAAATTGTTTATATTAAACTCTTATCAGCTATATGGTTTACAAACATTTTTTCCCAATCCATATGTTACCTTTTCATTTTGTTGATTGTTTTCTTGGCTATGCAGAAGCATTTTAGTTTTAGTTCCATTTATTTTAGCTTTTGTAGCCTGACCTTTGGGTGTGATATCCAAAAAATCATTGCCAAGGCCACTGTTAAGGAACTTTTCCCCTGTGTTTTCTTCAAGTAGTCTTATGGTTTCAGGTCTTATTTTTAGTTCTGTTACGTATTTTTGAGTTGATTTTTGTGTGATATAAGAAAAAGGTCCCATTTCATTCTTTTGTATTTGAAAAACCAGCTTTCCTAGAACCATTTATTGAAGAGATTGCCTTTTCCTCATTGTGTCCTCATAGTGCCCTTGCTGAAAATTAGTTCACCATATATGTTTGGTTTTTTTCTGGACTGTCTATGCTGTTTCACTGGTCTAGCTGTGCAGCATAGCTCCAAGCAGCTCCCTCAGGTGGGCTCACCACCTGTATGGCCTGTAGGAGTCCCCAGTGGCAAAGACTGCAGGTGTCCATGTGGTAATGGGGGTTGCTGGCATCCTCCTGCATGCCTTTTCCCTGCAGGGAGAAGTCCTTCCTGGTTCCAAGTTGATCCCAGTTGGGGTATGGTGTGGCAGAGGTGAGGTATTTCCTTTCCTTCTCTGTGCAGCCCACCTGAGTTTCTCTGTGTCTCTGTGCTTTGCAGGATTCTTTGACTCCTGTGCTTTGTTCTGATCTCCTTTAGTTGTTTTCATTGAAAGAAGTTGTTTTAGTTGTTTTTGTGGGAGGCACTAGCTCTAGGAACTTCTGCTTAGCCACCTTGGTGATGTCACTCCTGTATTATTGATTTTGAAGCATTATTATTATTATTATTATTATTGTTAGACGGAGTCTCACTCTGTCACCCAGGCTGGACTGCAGTGGTGCAATCTCTGCTCACTGCAACCTCCCCTTCCCGGGTTCAAGTGATTCTCCTGCCTCAGCCTCCCAAGTAGCTGGGATTACAGGTGTGTACCACCACCCCTGGCTAATTTTTATATTTTTAGTAGAGATGGGGTTTCACCACGTTGGCCATGCTGGTCTTGAACTCTTGGCCTCAAGTGGTCCACCCGCCCCCAGCCTCCCAAAGTGCTGGGATTACAGGCGTGAGCCGCGGCGCCTGGCCTGAAGCATTATTTCTAATGGCTGCTTTAAAGTCTGTCAGATGATTCCAGTATCTGATCCATCTCAGTGTTAGTGTCATTTGATTCTTCTCACTTTCAAGTTGTTGTTGTTGGTTTTTGTTAGGATATGTGATTTTTAAAGGTATCCTGTACATTTTTCCTACTTAGGTTTAGGAACTGTGAGTCCTATTTCAATCTTTTATTTTTGCAGGCAGATACCTTCTTTAGGTTTCAGCATGCAGTTCCTGGCTTACCTTTACGGGCTGTGGTTCCAGTGACAGTTTTCAGAGTCTTTCTGGTGTTATTTAGTCTACTCCTTTTATCTAGTACAGATGGGCCTGCCTCTGGTTCCTGTTGGTGCTGCCTGAAGGAGCCAAAGAAGTTTCTCCAGGCCATCCCCACGGTGGGGATGGAGGATTCTTAGGCCTGTGGATACAAAGAGGCTTCCTGGATGAGACCTTTTCTTGGCTGGGCCTCACCTACTTCAGTCTCTTGGTGGGGGAGGGGAGCACTTCTCCGCCCGCTTATTGTTGGAGGATTCTCCAGGTCACTCGCCTTTGCCAGGGGTTTCAGGCTTGCCTGAGACTGTAAGAGAGGACTACCTTTAGTTCAGGGAGAGGAATGAGCTTACTAGGGCTGTTTTGTTGCTAGTTTGGAGGTCGGGAAATGTTGGGTCTGGGATGCCTTATTCTGTGTAGATAAGGTGCCATGCTGTTGCGTTGTTCCTCCAGTTCTGGGCTCATATGCCAGTTTATCTTTTTCTTACCACTTTTCAGAATTTCCTTTTCTTGTCTCTTGTTATTTCCAGAGGAAAGGAGGAACACGGAGAAACGTGTGTATGCCATACTATTTAGATTAATTGTTTTTTATTTATTTCATCATTCTTTTCTTTATCTGACTTTTTAAATGTATTTTTGTATTCCATTTTTTCACAATTTGGATCAACTTTAAAAACATTATTATATAGGTGTTTCTTTGAAATTTACATCAGTTTCTTTAATTTATCACAATCTACCTTCAAATAATAATAGATCCTTTAACTTAGAGTGTACTTAGTTTCCCCTCTCCCATTTTGCACTATTGTTGTCATACTTTCCATTTCTTTTTTTTTTCTTTGAGAGAGACAGGGTCTTGCTCTGTCGCCCAGGCTGGAGTGCAGTGGCATGATCTTGGCTCACTGCAACCTCCGCCTCCCGGGTTCAAGCGATTCTCCTGCCTCAGCCTCCAGAGTAGCTGAGATTACAGGTGTGCACAATCATGTCCAGCTCATTTTTGTATTTTTAGTAGACATGGGGTTTCTCCATGTTGGCCAGGCTGGTCTTGAACTCCTGACCTCAGGTGATCTGCCTGCCTTGGCCTCCCAAAGTGCTGGGATTACAGGTGTGAGCCATCACGCCCGGCCCCATTGCTGTGTTTCCAATAAATCCTGCATTATACTATTTTGCTTGCTTTAAACAGTTACCTTTTAAAGAAATTTTTTTTTTTTTCGAGATGGAGTCTCGCTCTGTCACCAAGCTGTAGTGCAGTGGCGTGATCTCGGCTCACTGCAACCTCTGATTCCCGGGTTCAACTGATTCTTCTGTCTCAGCCTCCCGAGTAGCAGGGATTACAGGCACCATGCCCAGCTAATTTTTGTATTTTGAGTAGAGACCGGGTTTCATCATGTTGGCCAGGATAGTCTCGATCTCCTGACCTTGTGATTTGCCCGCCTTGGCCTCCAAAAGTGCTGGGATTACAGGCGTGAGCCACCACGCCCAGCCCTTTTAGAGTAATTTTTGAATGGGAAATATTTTATATTTGTCTCATTATTTACCATGTTTGGTAAATTCTTCATTTGTTTGTAGGTATTCAGATTTTCATCTGGTATTCTTTTCCTTTTGCTTAACAGAATTCCATTTAACATTTCTGGTAATGCAATTTTTCTGGTGATAAATGTTCCCAGCTTTTGTTTTTTGGGGGCATGAAAAGGTATTTCTTGCCTTTTTATGGGAGATTTTTTAGATGGCTATACGATTATGTTGGCAGGGGTGTTTTTCTTCTAATACTGCAAAGGTTTCATTCCTTTGTTTTTTGGCTTGGATACTTTGTGATGCAAGTCTAAGATAATTTTTAAATCTTTGTTCCTCAGGATATGTTGCATGCTTTTTCTCTGTCTCCTTTTAACATTTTTTGTTGTTGTTTATAGGGTTTTTAGAAATTGCGTTTTTTTTTTTTTTTTTTTTTTTTTGAGATGGAGTCTCACTCTGTTGCCCAGGCTGGAGTGCAGTGGTGCAATCTTGGCTTACTGCTTACTGCAACCTCTACCTACCAGGTTCAAGTGATTTTCCTGCATCAGCCTCCCAGGTAGTTGGGATTACAGGCATGTGCCACCACACCCAGCTAGTTTTTGTATTTTTAGTAGAGACAATGTTTCACCATGTTGGCCAGGATGGTCTTAAACTGCTTGCTTCAAGTGATCCACTCACCACAGCCTCCCAAATCGCTGGGATTATAGGCGTGAGCTACTGTGCCCAGCCACATTCAGTGATTTTTAAGAAAATCTCTGGAATTTCCATTTGCTTCATATGTTATATATTTCTTTTCTGTCATCATTATTTTCTTTTTAATTGGTAAACACGTAGCATATTTATAATTGGTGATTTAAGGTTTTTTCTTTAACTCAATCACTTTTTCTCATTGTTGTTTTGCTGCTTTTTATGGGTCACTTTTTATACTTTTCACCATTTGTTGAGTAATTTTAAATTTTCAAGAATTTAAAACTTTTAATTTAGATTTGCAAAAATTGTGAAGATAGTACAAAGAGTTCTCACATATTACTCCACACTGTTTCCCCTGTTGTTGATGTCATACCTTAGTATGTTACAATTAGCACACCAATATTGGCACATTTTTGTTAACTGAAGTCCATAGTTTTGAGAGTTCTTTCAGACTTTATATAGGGCTGGGCATGATGGCTCATGCCTGTAGTCCCAGCACTTTTGGAGGCCAAGGCAGGTGGATTGCTTGAGCCCAGGAGTTCAAGACCAGCCTGGGCAACATGGCGGAACCCCGTGTCTACAAAAAAATTTGCCACATGTTGTGGCTTGTGCCTGTAGTCCCAGCTACTTGAGAGGATGATGTGGGAGGATCATGCTCTCCTGGGGAGGTCCAGGCTACAGTGAATCATGATTGTGCCACTGTATTCCAGCCAGGGTGACAGAGTAAGACCCCCGTCTCAAAAACAAAACAAAACTTTCCTTATATGTCCTATTTCTGTTTCAGTGTCCCATCTCTATTAGCAGTTAGTCCCAATTATTTCCTCAACCTTATTCTTGGCAACTGCTACATGTACTTTGTGTTTCTATGGAGTTTCCTAATGTGGAAATTTTATATAAATGGAATCATACACTATGTGGCTATTTGTTTCTGGCTTCTTTCACTTAGCATGATGTTTCTAAGAAACATTCTTTAGCATTTGAGAGAAATGCTAGTTAGTTCCTTTTATGGCTGAATCACATTTTATTTTATGGATATGTCAGTTTGTTTTTCAGTTCATGGACACTTGAGCTTTTCTGCTTTTTGGCTATTATGAATAATGTTGCTATGAACATTTATATTGCAAGTTGTTATGCGAACATTTATTTTTAACCAAGAGTAGAATTGCCGCCTCATAATGTTGCTGTCTCGCCAATACACCACAATGTAGCAGTCTCTCATTATGAGGTATCACCCAGGGGCCAAGAAAATTAAGGAGCGTGGACGCAAAGGGGGAGGAGAGAAAGTTTAATAAGTGAAAAAAGAAAGCTCTCTGCAGCAAAGAGGGGGGCCCGAGTGGGTTGCCCACTGTGAGGCTGGGTGGGGGCTGGGGTTTTTATGGACTGGGAAGGGAAAGGACATACTAAGTAGTCTTGAAGAAAGCCCTACTCAGCTTGGCCTGGGACCAATTGGGAGCTGAAGGGAAAGCTTGGCCTGGGACAAATCAGAGGTTGAAGTGATGGTTCATAGTGGCTTGGCTCACAATTCAAAGCATGTCCAGAAAAGGAAAGGAAAGTGCCCACCGGAACCCACTGTGTACATGCCCAAAAATGAAGAGACTATTTCCTGGAAGCCCACTGGTTATACAAAGGACAAAGGCATTTCTATGTTTTAGGTCTTGTTCTCTTACCACTATAGCTGTGGGCATGTCTTTAGGCACAAAGAACAAAGGCGTTTCTGTGTTGGGAACAAGTTCCTTTATCTGAGTAGGCTGGAGATTTGTGCAAGTTTCCTTACCTGTGCCTGCAGCCTGATTTCTCAGGCTGTTTCTCTCTTTAAAAAGTTTTAGCAGCTGGGCACGGTGGTTCACGCCTGTCATCCCAGCACTTTGGGAGGCTGAGTTGGACGGATCACTTGAGGTCAAGAGTTCGAGATCAGCCTGGCCAACATGGTGAAACCCTGTCTCTACTAAAAATACAAAAATTAGCGGGGTGTGGTGGTGGGCACCTGTAATCCCAGCTGCTCAGTAGGCCGAGACAGGAGCATCGCTTTAACCTGGGAGGCAGAGGTTGTAGTTGTAGTAAGCCAAGATTGTGCCACTACACTCCAGCCAGCCTGGGCAATAGAGCAAGACTCAATCTAAAAACAAAACAAAAAAAAAATGAGTTTAACCAAGGACCCACCCAAACCACGTAACTTTTACCTTTCAATAAGGTAATTCTATGTTTAACTTTTTGAGAAACTACCAAACTATTTTCCACATCAGCTACAGGGACAGAGGCTCAGTAAAAGACTGAGACCCAATGATACCAGTATAGAACGTTTCCCCTCACCTCACACCTTGACACACATCAATCGGCTGCCTGTATAATAATGGAGTTACGAGTAAAAGAACTGCAAGCCTCAGGCCTTACTTAAGAAGGAATAGGGAAACATAGGGATGACAGGGAAGATAAAAATAAGAACACTAGAGGAAATGTTAGCCTCTGACACCTACAGCTACAGCAAACAGTAAACGTGGCCAACTCCTAGCCAGATGAAATGAAACTTTGATGTTTCAGGAATAATTTTAAAAACAAAGATTAAAAAAATTTGTTTAAATGAAACTTTTACACTAAAGGCCCATATCCTTCTATCCCTTTTACCCAATACATCATTTCTGGCTTTCAGTAACAACAACAACAACAACAAAATCAAAGGCATGCTAAGAGACAAAGAAAAAAAAAACTAAGCAATGCCCTCTAAGTAGAAAGCGTCAGATCTCAATTTAGATATGGAAGAGGTTGTGGAATTATTGGAGCAAGAATTTAAAGTTTATGTGATTAGTATACTTAGAACTCTGATGGAGAAATTGGATAACATGCAGGAATAGATGGGTAATATAAACAAAGTGTTGGAAACTAAAAGAACAAAAAGGAAATGGTAGAAATAAAAAACACTCTAACAGAAATGAAGACAGTAGATAAAACATAGCTGAGGAAATAATCAGTGAACATGGAGATGTCACTAGGAACTTTCAAAGCTGATGATCAAAGAGAAAGAATGAAAATTTAAAAAATGTAAGAGTTAGCTGGGCGCGGTGGCTCATGCCTGTAATCCCAGCACTTCGGGAGGCCGAGGTGGGCAGATTATGAGGTCAGGAGATCGAGACCATACTGGCTAACACGGTGAAACCCCGTCTCTACTGAAAACACTAAAAAATTAGCTGGATGTGGTGGCGGGTGCCTGTAGTCCCAGCTACTCGGGAGGCTGAGGCAGGAGAATGGTGTGAACCCAGGAGATGGAGCTTGCAGTGAGCAGCGATTGCGCCCCTGCACTCCAGCCTGGGCAACAGAGTAAGACTCCATCTCAAAAATAAAATAAAATAAAAATAAAAAAACGTAAGAGCTATGGGACAATTACAAAAGGTGTAACACATGTAAATTGGAAATAACAGAGGAAGAAAAAAGAAACTGAAGGAATAATAATGAGTGAGAATTTTCCAACATTAGTGACAAACATAAACCACACATCCAGGAAGCTCAGAGA
This sequence comes from Symphalangus syndactylus, assembly GCF_028878055.3. Lineage (NCBI taxonomy): Eukaryota > Metazoa > Chordata > Mammalia > Primates > Hylobatidae > Symphalangus > Symphalangus syndactylus. The sequence continues at coordinate 78,663,997 of NC_072426.2, forward strand.
ACACCTAGCAGGACACACCAAAAAACTCACACCTAGGCCTATCATATTCAAACTGCAGAAAATTCTAAGATAAAGAGAAAATACTGACAGAAGCCAGTGGGGGTGGGGGGGTAACAACTTACCCATAGAAAAGTAAGGATAATAATTACATTGTAATTTTCTTCAAAAACTATTCAAGTAGAAGAGAGTGGAGTGAAATATTTAAAAGGTTGAAAGAAAACCAGTCTAGAATTCTGTATCCAGTGAAATTATCTTTTATTGGTGAAGGTGAAATAAAGACTCTCAAATAAACAAAATTGAAGGAGTTTGTCATTAGTAGACCTATCTTGTAAAAGAAGCTCTTCAGGGAGAAGAAATGTGGTATGGGGTTGAAACGCAGATATACTTAAAGGAAGGGCATTAAAGAAGGAATAAATAATGGTCTAATAATATGTTTTATTTTTCTTATTCTAACTGATCTAACAGCAGTTCAAGTGTATTTTGTGATTATAGCTAATGGATAAATGAAATTAATGACCGCAGTGTTATAGGGGATGAAAGAGAATAGGCGGGGATACTCTGTGTATTAGTTCGTTCTCACACTGCTAATAAAGACATACCCAAGACTGGGTAATTTATAAAGGAAAGAGGTTTAATTGGCTCACAGTTCAGCGTGGCTGGGGAGGCCTCAGGAAACTTACAATTATGGTGGAAGGGGAAGCAAACTACATCCTTCTTCACATAGTGGCAGCAATGAGACGTGCCAAGCAAAAGGGGGAAGAGACCCTTATAAAACCATCAGATCTCATGAGAAGTCACTATCATGAGAATAGCATAAGGGTAACTGCCCCCATAATTAAATTACCTCCCACTGGGTCCCTCCCATGACACATGGGGATTATGGGAACTACAATTCAAGATGAGATTTGGGTGGGAACACAGCCAAACCATATCACTCTGTTACAAAGTACCTACATGCACTGCCTGTGAAGCAGTATATAGTGTTGCTTGAAAGTGGTCTTGAATTACTTTACACTGTATATTGCAAACTCTAGGACAACATTTGAATTTATTTCAAAAAATTTTTGAAAGTATATGAAGAGATAGAAAAGCCATAGATTTGGAAAAAATATTGGCAAAAGACATGTTTGATTAAGGATGGTTATCCAGAATATACACAGAACTCAAAACTCAACAGTAAAAAACCAAGCAAAATTGTTAAAAACTGGGCAAAAGAGCTGATCAGACACTTCACCGCAGAAGATATATAGAATGCAAATGAGCATATGAAAAGATGCTCAACATAATGTGTCCCTAGGGAATTGCAAATGAAAACAATAACATACCACTACACACATAATGGCCAATGTCCAAAACCCTGATAAAACCGAATGCTTCTGAGGATGTAGAACAATAAGAACGCTCACTCATTGCTGACGAGAATGCAAAATAATACAGCCACTTTCAGGCTGGGCATGGTGGCTCACACCTGTAATCTCAGCATTTTGGGAGGCCTGAGGTCAGGAGTTTGAGACCAGCCTGGCCAAGGTGGTGAAACCCCATCTCTACTAAAAATACAAAAATTAGCTGGGCTTAATGTTGGGCTCTTGTAATCCCAGTTACTCGAGAGGCTGAGGCAGGAAAATCGCTTGAACCTGGGAGGCAGAGGTTGCAGTGAGCCGAGGTCATGCCACTGCACTCCATCCTGGGCTACAGAGGGAGACTCTGTCTCAAAAAAAAAAAAAAAAAAGAAAAGAAAACAGAAACATGGTAGATATTCAACACAACATTCAAGCACCCAACCTGGGGGCCAAATCAATAATGTAATTCTATTCAAAATAGCCACAAAAAGAATACCTAGGGGTTGGGTGCAGTGGCTCATGCCAGTAATCCCAGCACTTTTTGGGAGGCCAAGTGGGTGGGTCACAAGGTCAGGAGTTCAAGACCACCTGGCCACCATCGTGAAACCCCTTCTCTAATAAAAATACAAAAATTAGCCAGGTGTGGTGGCATGCGCCTGTAGTCCCAGCTACTCGGGAGGCTGGGGCAGGAGAATCGCTTGAACCTGGGAGGTAGAGGTTGCAGTGAGCCGAGACCACACCATTGCTCTCCAGCCTGGGTGACAGTGTGAGACTCCATCTGAAAAAAATAAATAAATAAACACCTAGAAATAGAGCTAACCAAGGAAGTCAAAGATCTCTAAAATGAGAATTACAACACACTGCTCAAAGACATCAGAGATGACACAAACAAATGGAAAAAACATTCTGTGCTCATGGATATTCATATCAAACTGCCAATGACATTCTTCAAATAACTTAAAAAACTGTTTTGAAATTCATATGGAACAACAACAACAAAACACTCCAAATAGCCAAGGCAATTGTAAGCAAAATGAACAAAGCCGGAGGTATTACATTACCTGACTGCAAATTATATTACAAGGCTACAGTAACTAAAACAGCATGGTACTCGTAGAAAAACAGACACATAGACCAATGGAACAGAATAGAGAGCCCATATATAATGCTATACACCTACAACCATCTGATCTACAACAAAGTCAACAAAAACGAGTCATGGCGAAAGGACTCCCTATTCAATAAATGGTGCTGGGATAACTGGCTAGCCATATGCAGAAGATTGAAACTGGAGCTCTTCCTTACACCATATACAAAAATCAACTCAAGATAGATTAGAAACACAAACCTAAAACTATGAAATCCCTGGAAGATAACCTAGAAAATATCGTTCTGGACACAGGATAGGGCAAAGATTTCAAGACAGATGCCAAAAGCAATTGGAACAAAACCAAAAATTGACAAACGAGACCTAATTAAACTAAAGAGCTTCTGCACAGTTGAAGAAAGTCTGTTATTAACAGAGCAAATAGCAACCTACAGAAAGGGAGAAAATATTTGCCAAATATGCATCTGACAAAGGTCTAATATGCAGATTCTGTAAGGAACTTAAAGAGATTTACAAGCAAAAACCAAACAACCCCATTATAAATTGGTCAAGGGACATGAAAAGACACTTTCCAAAAGAAGACATACTTGTGGCCATAAAGCATATGAAAAAATGCTCAATATCTCTAATCATTAGAGAAAACAAATCAGAAACACAATGAAATACCATCTCACAGTAGTCTAAATGGCTGTTATTAAAAGTCAAAAACTAACATGCTGGCAAGGTTGTGGAGAAAAGGGAACACCTATATACTGCTGATGGGAAAGTAAATTAGTTCAGCCATTGTGGAAAACAGTGTGGCAATTTCTAAAAGAAATTAAAACAGAATTACCATTTGATCCAGCAATCCCATTATTGGATGTCTACCCAAAGGAATAGAAATCATTCTACCATAAGGATACATGCTGTCACCCCTGTTATTAAATATAGTATTGGAAGTTCTAGTGAGGGCAATCAGAAAAGAGAAAGATATAAAGGGCTTCTAACTTGGAAAGGAAGAAATCAAATTATCCTTGTTTGCAGGTGATATGACCTTGTATGTGGAAAAACCTAAGGACTCCACCAAAAAACTGACAGGACTAAAAAATTCAGTAAAGTTGCAGGATAGAAAATCAACATACAGAAATCAGTAGCATTTCTATATGCCAACCATGAACAATCTGCAAAAGAAATTTAGAAGGTAATCCCATTTACAATGGCCACAGATAAAATAAAGTACCTAGGAATTATCCAAGGAAGTGAAGGATCTCTATAATGAAAACTATAGAACACTGATGAAGTTGAAGAGGACACCAAAAAATGGAAAAATATCCCATGTTCATGGATTAGAAGAATCAATATTGTTAAAATGTCCATACTACTCAAAGCAATCCACAGATTCAATGCAATTCCTATCAAAATACCAATTACCTTCTTCATAGAAATAGAAAAAACAGCCAAGTGCAGTGGCTCAGGCCTTTAATCCCAGCACTTTGGGAGGCCAAGGCGGGTGGATTGCCTGAGGTCAGGAGTTCAAGACCAGCCTGGCCGATATGGTGAAACCCCATCTCTACTAAAAATAGAAAAATTAGCTGGGTGTGATGGTGGGCCCCTGTAATCCCAGCTACTGGGGAGGCTGAGGCAGGAGAATCACTTGAACCTGGCAGGCAGAGGTTGCAGTGAGCTGAGATCGCGCCACGGCACTCCAGCCTGGGCGACAGAGTAAGACTGTCTCAAAAAAAAAAAGAAAGAGAGAAAAACAAAAAAGAAAAAACAATCTTTAAATTTATATGGAACCACAAAAGACCTGGAATAGCCAAAGCTATTCTAAGCAAAAGGAACAAAACTAGAGGAATCACATTACTTGACTTCAAATTATATTACAGAGGTATGGCAACCAAAACAACATGGTACTGGCATTAAAGCAGACACTTAAACCAATGAAACAGAACAGAGAACCCAGAAACAAATCCACACATCTACAGTGACCTCATTTTTGACAAAGATGCCAAGAACGTATACTGGGGGAAAGATAGTCTCTTCAACAAATAGTGCTGGGTAAACTGGATATTCATATGCAAATAATGAAACTAGACCCTTATCTCTCATTGTATACAAAAACAGATCAAAGTGGATAAAGACTTAAATCTAACACCTCAAACTGTGAAACTACTACGAGAAAACAGTGGGGAAAATCTCCATGATGTTAATCTGGGCAAAGACTTCTTAAGCAATACCCCACAAGCACAGGCAACCAAACCAAACATGGACAAATGGGACCACATTAAGTTTAAAAGCTTCTGCATAGCAAAAAATACAATCAACAAAGTGAAAAGACAACCCACAGAATTGTAGACAATATTTGCAAACTACCCCTCTGACAAAGGATTAACAACCAGAAAACAGGCCCAGAGCGGTGGCTCATGCCTGTAATCCTAGCACTTTGGGAGGCCAAGGCAGGTGGATCACAAGGTCAGGAGTTCGAGACAAGCCTGGCTGATATGGTGAAACCCCGCCTCTACTAAAAATACAAAAACTAGCCTGGCATGGTGGTGTGTGCCTGTAGTCCCAGCTACTCAGGAGGCTGAGGCAGGAGAATTGCTTGAACCTAGGAGGTGGAGGTTGCAGGGAGCTGAGATCAAGCACTGCACTCTAGCTTGGGCCACAGAGCAAGACTTTGTCTAAAAAAAATAATTAATAACCAGAAAATATATGGAGCTCAACTCTATAAGAAAAAAAATTCTAATAATCCAATTAAAAATGGGCAAACGAGTTGAATAGACATTTATCAAAAGAAGATATACAAATGGCAAACAGGCTTATGAAAAGGTGCTCAACGTCATTGATCATGAAATAAATGAAAATCAAAGCTACAATGAGATATCTCGCCCCAGTTAAAATGGCTTATATCTAAAAGTCAGGCAATAACAGATGCCGGTAACGATGTGGAGAAGAGAACTCTCATACACTCTTGGTGGGAATGTAAATTAGTACCACTATGGAGAACAGTCTGGATGTTCCTCAAAAAACTAAAAATGGACGTACCACATGATCCAGCAATTGCACTTTTGGATATATACTCAAAAGAAAGGAAATTAGTATGTCAAAGAGATATCTGCACCCCTGTGTTTGTTGCAGCACTGTTCACAGTAGGTAAGATTTGGAAACATCCTAAGTGTCCCTCAACAGATGAATGGATAAAGAAAGTGTGGTGCATATATACCCAGTGAAGTACTATTTAGACATTAAAAAAATGAGGCCCAGTCGTTTGCAACAACATGGATGGAACTGGAGATCATTATGTTAAGTGAAATGAGCCATGCACAGAAAGACAAATATCACATGTTTTAACCTATTTGTGGGCTCTAAAAGTCAAAACAATTGATCTCATGGAGATAGAGAGTAGAAGGATGCTTGCCGGAGGCTTGGAAGGGTAGTGGGAGGGACTTGGGGGTGAGGGAGGTGGGGATAGTCAATGGGCTCAAAAATAGAATGAGGCCGGGCCCGGTGGCACATGCCTGTAATCCCAGCACTTTGGGAGGCTGAGGTGGGCGGATCACGAGGTCAGGAGTTTGAGACCAGCCTGGCCAATATAGCGAAACCCTGTCTCTACTAAAAATACAAAAATTCGCGGGGGCGTGGTGGCACAGGCCTATAGTCCCAGCTACTCAGGAGGCTGAGGCAGAAGAATCGCTTGAACCTGGGAGGCAGGGGTTGCAGTGAGCTGAGATCAGGCCACTGCACTCCAGCCTGGGCAACAGAGTAAGACTCTGTCTCAAAAAAATAAATAAATAAAAAGAATGAATAAGCCCTACTATTTGATACTACAATTGGGTGACTGTAGTCAATAAGAAATTTTACATTTTAAAATAACTTAGAGTGTAACTGGATTGTTTCCAACTCAACAGATAAACGCTTGAGGGGATGGATACCTCATTTCCCCTGATGTTCTTATTTCACATTGCATGTGTGTATCAAAACATCTCATGTACACCATAAATATATACACCTACTATGTACCCACAAAAATTAAAGAAATTTTTTAAAACTTAAAAAAAATGTGCATGCATATGTTCATTGCAGCACTATTCACAATAGCAAAGATGTGGAATCAAACTCCCATTTATGGTAGACTTGATAAAGAAAATGTGGCAGTATACACTGTGGAATACTACACAACCACAAAGAAGAATAAGATCATATCCTTTGTAGCAACATGGATGGAACTGGAGGCCATTATCCTAAGCAAACTAATGCAGAAACAGAAAAGCAAATACCACATGCTCTTATATGTGGGAGCTAAACATTGAGTACATATGGACACGAAAGGGAAGTATAGGCACCAGGGCCTACTAGAGGGTGGAGGATGCGATGAGGGTGAGGGTATAAAAACTACCCATTGCTGGGCGCGATGGCTCACACCTGTAATCCCAGCACTTTGGGAGGCTGAGGCAGGCAAATCACTTAAAGTCAGCAGTTGGAGGCCAGCCTGGCCAACATGGTGAAACCCCATCTGTACTAAAAATACAAAACTTAGCCTGGCATGGTGGCATGTGCCTGTAATCCCATCTACTCGGGAGGCTGAGGCCCAAGAATCACTTGAACCTGGGAGGCGGAAGTTGCAGTGAGTGGAGATTGTGCCACTGCACTCCAGCCTGGAGTGACAGAGTGAGACTCCATCTCAAAAAAAAAAAGAAAGAAAAACTACCTGTAAAGTACTGTGCTTATTACCTGGGTGAGAAAATAATCTGTACAGCAAACCCCTGCGACATGAAATTTACCTATGTAACAAACCTGTACATGTACCTCTGAACCTAAAATAACAGGTTAAGAAAGAAACATAGTATATATTAATCCAATTATATCAATAATCACTTTAAATGTAAATGGTCTAAATACAGCAATTTAAGGAACTATCAGAGTGGATCATAAAACAACTATAAGAAGCCCACATTTTATATGAAGAGAGATAAATTAAAAGTAAAGAGATGGAGCAAGATATATCATGCTAATATTAATCATAAGAATGCTGGAGTAGGTATATTAATTTCAGTCAGAATAGACTTTAGAACAAGGAAAATTATCAGGGATAAAGAAGGGGCATTACACAATGATAAAGGGTTCAACTGTCCAAGAAGACATAACAATTTTGAATGTGTATGCACCTAACAAGAGAGTGTCAAAATACATGAGGCAAAAACTGTTAAGAGCTGCAAAGAGAAAGACAAATTCAGTATTATAATTGGAGACTTCAGTGCTCTTTCATCAGTAATTGAGCCAGCGGACAGAAAAACTTGTAAGAGTATTGTTGAACTAATTTACATTTACAAGATATTTCATGTAACAACAGCAAAATACACATTCTTCTCAAGCTCACATGGCATATTCACCAGGATAGATCACATTCTGGGCCATAAAATATACAACAAACTTAAAAGGATAAACATCCAAATATGGTTTCACAACATAATGGAATTAAACTAAAAATCAATAGCAGAAAGATAGGAAATCCTAAAGTATTTGGTGATTAAGTAAGACACTTCTGGTCAGTATCACTAATCATCAGAGAAATACAAATTGAAACCATGATTAGATATTGTCTCACACCTGTTAGGATTACTAAGATTAAAAAAAGTGATAGCATGTTTTGGCAAGGATGTGGAGAAACTGGAACCATTTTTCACTGTTGATGGGACTGTAAAATGGTGCAGCTACTATGGCAAACAGTATGGAGGTTACTAAAACAATTTAAAATAGAACTACTATATGATTCAGCAGTTCCACTTCTGGGTATGTATCCAAAAAATTGAAATTAAGATCTCAAAGAGATACTTGCACTCCCATGTTCATTGCAGCATTATTCACAATAGCCAACATGTAGAATCAGCCTAAATGTCCATTGACAGATAAATTTTTTAAATATGGTATATACATAAAATGGAATGCTGTTGAGCCTTAAAGAAAGGTATTCTGCCATATGCAACAACATGGATGAATTGTAAGGACATTACACTAAGTGAAATAAGCCAGTTACAGTAGGACAAATATGGCATGATTTCAGTTATCTTGAGGTACAGGAAGTCTTCCCTTAGCATCATTGATAGGCACTTGGAAAATGTAACATTAAGTTAAAGGACATAAAGCCAGTTTTGGGGGGGTTTTTTTCCCATCAACATTGTAGGGGAACAACTATTCAAGAACCTTCTGTACCTCAGTTCACTTAAAGTCACAGTTCCAAGAACCTATCAATGACATTGAGGACTTACTATATCTAAAACAGTCAAATTCATGGAATCAAAGAGAAGAATTTTTTTTTTTTTTTTTTTTGTCAGGGTTTGGGGATATGGAGAAATGAGGAGATTCTATGAGGCAGGTTCCATGTATGCAAGACGATTAAATCCTAGAGCTTTCCTATGCAACATTGTGTCTACAGTTAACAATACTGTATTGTACACTTAAAAATTTGTTGGCTGGGCGCGGTGGCTCACACCTGTAATTCTAGCACTTTAATCACACCTGTAATCCGAGGTGGGTGGATCATGAGGTCAGGAATTTGAAACCAGCCTGACGAACATGGTGAAACCCCGTCTCTACTAAAAATACAAAAATTAGCCAGGCATGGTGGTGCTTGACTGTAATCCCAGCTACTCAGGAGGCTGAAGAAGGAGAATCACTTGAACCCGGGAGGCGGAGGTTGCAGTGAGCTGAGATTGCACCACTGCACTCCAGCCTAGGCGACTGAGCAAGACTTCATCTCAAAACAAGAAAAAAATGTTAACAGGGTATAGTTCATGTTAAATGTTCTTACCACAATAAAAAGGTGTATAAAAGAAATATACTTTACATTCTCTTACATCTATCTTACCATAACTAAGTTCATATATGAAACTGAAATTAAAATTTCTGCCAGGCACAGTGGCTCATGCCTGTAATCCCAGCACTTTGGGAGGCTGAGGCAGGTGGGTCACCTGAGGTCTGGAGTTCAAGACCAGCCTGGCCAACATGGTGAATCCCCGCCTCTACTAAAAATACAAAAAATTAGCCAGGCATGGTGGCAGGCACCTGTAATTCCAGCTACTCAGGAGGCTGAGGCAGGAGAATCACTTGAACCCAGGAGGCAGAGGTTGCAGTGAGCTGAGAGCCTGCCATTGCACTCCAGCCTGGGCAAGAAGAGCAAAACTCCATTTCAAGAAAAGAAAAAAAATTCATGAAGTAAAAAATAATAAAAATAAAAAAAGCAGACTTCTAAATAATATATGGATTAAATGTCTTATGAGAAATTCAAAACTATATTGAATTAAGTGAAAATGCAACCTATCAAAATGTGTGGAGTAACCAAAGATAATATTATATTCTTTGCTTTAAAGTCATATATGTCTTAAAGAAATCAAGAAGACAAAAACCTTTTATATTTACCCAAACATGTACTGTTTTTGATGCTCTTTATTAGTTCTTTAAAATCTGAGTCTCTTTCTAATATCATTTCTTTTCATCTCTAAGAACTTTCTTTAGAGTTTCATATGGTGAAGGTCTGCTGGCTACAAATTTTGTTTTCCTTTATCTGAAATGTCTGTTTTTAGCCTTCATTCTTTAGAGATAATTTTATTGGCTATATGATTCTAGATCGACCTTTCATTCTTTTAGAATTAAAAATATGCTTTTCCACTGTCTTCTACCTACGATTTAAATATTTTCCCTTTTTTTTTCAGTATAATTCTCATATTTTTAGTCTTGGGTTTCTTCATATTCATTCATCTTGTTTGGGATTAAACATTATTTTTGTACAATTCTTTCTTTCCTTTCCTAGAACTCTAATTCCATATAAATCAGACCTTTTGGTTGGTTCCAGAGTTAAATGTTCTTTTTTTTAATTGTTTATTTCTATCTCTTCTTTACATTGGGCATTTTCTGTTGATTGTGCTTCAAATTTACTCACTCTTTGCTTTGCCATTTTTATTATACTATTAAATTTGTCCAGTGAATTTTATATTTTATATTTTTCTGTTCTAAAATTTCCAACTGGGGCCACAAAACTCATCCCAAGAAGTAGATTTTCTAGAATTGTCTTCTAAGTCCCAGCCTAGGGTGACTGTCCCATTTTTACTGGGACTAAAAGTTTTCCCAAGACTCAGGACTTTCAGTGCTAAAACTGGGGAAATTTTGGCAAACTGGGCAGAGTTGAGGACCCTAAGTATGACATACATGTGGCTATCTTGCCCACCTATTTAAAGTGTGATATTCAGTGGCTTTTAAGGTATTTACAGAGTTGTGCAACCAGACCATTATCTAATTCCAGAACATTTTCACCACCCAAAAAAGAAACCCCTACCTATTAACTGTCACTCTTCATTTCCTCTGCCTCCAGACCCTGGCAACCACTAATCTATTATACTTTCTGTCTCTATGGATTTGCCTACTCTGGATATTTCATATAAATGAATCATACAATATGTGAGCTTTTATGTCTGGCTTCCTCACTAGCTTAATGTCCTCAGCGTTTATCCATATTGTAGCATGTGTCAGTACTTCATTACATATACATATTCTATTGTATAAACATGCCACATTTTCTTTATCCACTCAACAACTGATGAATGTTTGGATTGGTCTCAGTTTTTTACTATAATCAATAATGCTGCTAGTAATATTGGATTCATTTACTTTTTTTTTTTTTTGAGACAGAGTCTCGCTCTGTCACCCAGACTGGAGTGCAGTGGTGTGATCTTGGCTCACTGCAAGCTCCACCTCCCAGGTTCACGCCATTCTCCTGCCTCAGCCTCTGAAGTAGCTGGAACTACAGGCACCCCCCACCAAGCCCAGCTAATTTTTTGTATTTTTAGTAGAGACGGGGTTTCCCCATGTTAGCCAGGATGGTCTCGATCTCCTGACCTTGTGATCTGCCCACCTTGGCCTCCCAAAGTGATGGGATTACAGGCATGAGCCACCGTGCCTGGCTAGATCCATTTACTTTTAATTCATCAGACAATCTTTTTGCCCTAAAGAGGTTGCTGTGAGCTCCCATATGTCTGTAACAAATTTCCAGAAACAAAGAAAGCTACTGCCACTGCCAAATGCTCAGCCTGACAGCAAAATATACAGTCACTGACACTCAATATGATACCAGCCCTCTGCCTCTCAGGAATGAAGTTCTAGGTTATCATACCAAGCAAGCAACCTAGACCAGTTGATATGCCAGAAAATGGTGAGCAAAATCTAGAAAGGTTAGCCTGGGCCTTTCCAGCAAGACCCCATCTCTACAAAAAAAATTTTTAAAAATTAGCCAGGTGCTGTGGTGTGTCCCTGTAGTCCCACATACTTGGGAGGCTGAGGTGGGAAGATCTCTCGAGCTCAAGGAGTTCAAGGTTGCAGAGGTTAAATGTATATACTGCATTCTGAAGGAGCACACACAGACCCTGCAGAGTATCATCTCCAGCTGATGAGCATCTTAGTCATCTCAGGCTGCTGTAGCAAATTACCACAGACTGGGTGGCTTAAACAACAATTTATTTCCCACAGTTCTGGAGGCTGGGAAGTCCAAGAGCAAGGTGTTGGTAGATCAGGTGTCTGCTGAGAGCCCACTGCCTTCACAGGTGGCCTTCTTGCTGTGACTTCACATGATAGAAGGGGCAAGGGAGCTCTCTGGAGCTTCTGTTATAAAAGCACTAATCCCATTTGTGAGGGCTCCACCTTGCCTCCCAGAGACTCCGTCTCTAAATACCATCACATTGGGGATTAGTAACTTAGCCAGGGTTTGAAGAAGTCATTCCAATCTTCAATTATGAAAGCATCTTTTGGATGATGGAGCCATGGGCTCAATGTTGTCCCTCCTTTGCTTTGCAATGGGCCCAATGGTTAAGAAAATATACATGGGATCCCAGGTCAGTCTATGAAGTACTTTGTGAGCCCTTCAATAGGTGTACTGGTAAATGAGGTGCAAGTAGAAAAGGAAGCTGATACCTCAAATATTTATCAGTCCCAAGGACAATGAATTACTGTAGGATGGAAGGGATCTGATGTAATCAGCTTGCTACCCACTGTCTAGCTAGTGACTCTTTGGGGCATGGTACTATACTGAGAGCTTGGTTTCTGCTACTAGCTAGGTCAGATATATGGAAGCAGCCATGGCTAGATCAGCCTTGGTGAGAGAGAGTGCAAGTTGTCAGGCCCATGCCCAGCCTCCATTTCTCCCGCCATTACTATTCCTGTAACAGGCTCATTGTGCAAATGCTGGGGTGGCTGATGACACAGCTGGCTGATGCCTACTGGGTGAGCCATTCTGTTGACCTAGTTGTTCAGTGTCTCCTCTCTGGTGAGTGCCTTCTCGTGGCAATAGACATAAGATACAAAGAACCATATACCTGTGTCCACTCCTATGAGTCACCCAGGCTACCCTGTTTCCAATTTTCCAATCTTACTTTTCCTTCGCTCCGAGTCAGCAAATAATTCATGTGTATTCATACTTCCAGCAATTTTTCCTACACCTAGTGTTGATGACAAGGTTTACTGTTGAAAGATATGCACACTAGAGGACATCTCCTCACCACTGTCAGGTGCAGCCCTCAGAGGATTGTAGGACAGCAACAGTTCATTATCTAACCCTCACTATTCCATTGAACTCATCCATCCATAAATTAGGCCTGAGTCTTTCCCTTCTCCATCAGCTGTCACAGGAAACCCCTACAGGCCACATGTGTGAGTGTGAGATAGGGGTGAGGCAGCAGTAGTAGGTAACGTGGACTGGGCCACCTCTGCATAATGCACTCTGTGGACATGGATCAGTTCTGTATCAGTCCATTTTCACACTGCTGATAAAGACATACCTGAGACTGGGCAATTTACAAAAAAAAAAAGTTTAATGGACTCACAGTTTCTTGTGGCTAGGGAGGCCTCACAATCATGGCAGAAGGTGAAAGACATGTCTCACATGGCAGCAGACAAGAGAAGAGAGCTTGTGCAGGGAAACTCCCTTATAACCATTCAGATCTCTTGAGACTTATTCACTCTCATGAGAATAGCATGGAAAAGACCCACCCCCATGATTCAATTACCTCCCACTGGGTCCCTCCCTCAACACGTGGGAATTGTGGGAGTTACAATTCAGATGAGATTTGGTTGGGGACACAGCCAAACCATATCAAATTCTTTTCTGCTTTTGTTTTTAACACAGTTTTTTTTTTTCAAATTATTTATTTATTTTTGAGACAGTCTCATTCTGTGACCCAGAGTGGAGTGCAATGGTGCCAACTCAGTTCACTGCAAACTCTGCCTCCTGAGTTCAAGCAATTCTTATGCCTCAGCTTCCCAAGTAGCTGAGATTACAGGCACATGCTACTTCGCCTGGCTGTTTTGTATTTTTTGTGGAGATGGGGTTTCGTTATGTTTCCCAGGCTTGTCTCTAACTCCTGGCCTCAAGCAGTCCTCCTACCTCAGCCTCCCAAAGTGCTGGGATCACAAGCATGAGCCACAGCACCACCCCACCCTTTTTTTTTTTGAGATGGAGTTTCACTCTTGTTGCCCAGGCCGGAGTGCAATGGCATGATCTCGCTCACTGCAACATCTGCCTCCTGGGTTCAAGCAATTCTTCTGCCTCAGGCTCCCAAGTAATTGGTATTGCAGGTGTCTGCCACTATGCCCAGCTAATTTGTGTACTTTTAGTAGAGATAGGATTTCACCATGTTGGCCAGAGTGGCCTCTAACTCCTGATCTCAGGTGATCCACCCGCCTCGGCCTCCCAAAGTGTTGGGATTACAGGCATGAGCCACTGTGCCTGGCCCCTACCCACCTTTTTTTTTTTGAGATGGAGTTTCGCTCTTGTTGCCCAGGCTGGAGTGCAATGCTGCAATCTCGGCTCACTGCAAACTCTGCCTCCCTTGTTCAAGTGATTCTCCTGCCTCAGCCTCCAGAATAGCTGGGATTATAGGCATGCGCCACCATGCCCAGCTAATTTTTTTTTTTGTATTTTTAGTAGAGACAGGGTTTCTCCATGTTGGTCAGGCTGGTCTTAAACTCACAACCTCAAGTGATCTGCCCACCTCAGGCTCCCAAAGTGCTGGGATTACAGGGATGAGGCAACGCACCCAGCCTGCCCCCTTTTTTAATATAGGGTCTCATTCTGTTGCCCATGCTGGAGTTTAGTGGTGTGATCATGGCTTGCTGCACAATTGCCCTCCCGGACTCCAGTGATCCTCCCATCTCAGCCTCCCAATTAGCTGGAACTACAGGCACGTGCCACCACGCCCAGCTAGTTTTATTTGTTGTAGAGACAGGGTTTCACCATGTTGGTCAGGCTGGTCTCAGACTCCTGACTTCAAGTGATCCACCCACATCAGTCTCCTAAAGTGCTGAGATTACAGGTATGAGCCACCATGCCTGGCCAAAATTGTATATATTTATAGTGTACAAAATGATGTTTTGAAACATAGATGGGTGTGTGTGTGTGTGTATGTGTATATATATGTATACATATACATTTACATATATGTGTGTATATATGTTTATATATGTGCGTTTACACCCACACACATTATAGAATGGCAAAATCAAACTAACATGCATTGCTTCACATAGATATTATTTTCTGGTGAGAACATTTAAAATCTACTCTCTTAGCATTTGTCGAGAAGACAATATATTATTAATTGTAGTTATTATGTTTTACAATCAATCTCTCTCTTTTTTATTTTTTTTTGAGATGAAGTCTTACTTTGTTGCCCAGGCTGGAGTGCAGTGGCGCAATCTTGGCTCACTACAACCTCTGCCTTCCAGGTTCAAGCAATTCTCCTGCCTCAGCCTCCCCAGCTAATTTTTGTATTTTTAGTAGAGACAGGGTTTCACCATGTTGGTCAGGGTGGTCTCGAACTCCTGACCTCAAGCAATCCACCCGCCTCGGCCTCCCAAAGTGCTGGGAGTACAGGCATGAGCCACCGCACCCAGCCACAGTCAATCTCTTGAACTTATTCTTCCAAACTAACTGAAATTTTGTATCCTTTGACCAACATCTCCCTAACCACCTCCAACCCCTACTGCAGCCCCTGGTGACTACTGTTCTATTCTCTACTTTATGAGTTCAACCTTTTAGATTCTGCATGTGAGTAATTATCATGTGGTATTTGTCTTTTACTTAATGTAATGTCCTTCAGAATGTACCGTTTCCATCATACAATAAATTACTCCTTCATCTACAAGCTCTATAGTAAGGCTGGGTGCCTCTGACAATACCCAGTGCATGATGGCAGTGTCATTGCAGAGTCACTTCTTGTCTTGGTCAGACACTAAGAGTGCCAGTAGTACTCCCAGAGCTGCCCTTCAAGTGGAGGAGATTTTTCCATTCGAGGAAAGAACTAGCCATAGAAACCTAAGAGTTTGCACTGTGACTGTCCCTATTGTGGTTTCCAGAGATTCCAGACATCGTTCTTACCTAACAAAACAACTGGATTTATGGCCCAAGTGGTAGGAAGGCTTGCAGCACAACCTGTTCCTTTCTGAAAGAGTCCTCTTTGCCTCATAGCAGGCAGTAAATGGGCTGAGACAGTATTGCCAAGAGTGGCACACACTGTTTCCAAAGTCCAAAGCGGCCTGTCGATCGCCCTGCCTCTTTCTTAGTAGTAGACAGTGCAGGTGCAGTGACTTGTCCTTTGCCTTGGATGGATGTCTCGGCAGGTCCCAGAACCCTGTATCTCTGAAAGCTTCACTGATTCACTGATGTGCTAAGCCCCAGACTATATTTGGCATCTATTCCCCAACCTCTGCTGCTCCTGTTTCTGTCTGCAGCATCTAGAGTACTTGCCGCTTGCTGTATCTCAGGTCAGATTGATGTAATGTCATTAGTAGTTGGATCCTGATGCTCTGCAAAATTGCATGATAAGGTCCTTGAGGGATAATTTGTGATGGAGAAAAGGAGAGTTAACATAGTCAACTATATGTATATATTGCTCTTCACCCAAGTGAAGCATTGTTGATCTTTTTCAGTCACATAAATAATGTCCTCACTGGCTACTGCCTGTCCCCATAGTTACCACTCTGGCCTTGCTGTCCTTTATAGTATTTCTACCCACTTTGCTTTTGACTGTTAGTGCTGCCTAATAGAATTTTGTCATCCCCACTGGCATTTGGGAGTCCGTTCCACAACGCATCTCATGTCACTATGAATTGTGACCAATAGAAGACAGTCACCACACTTGTGCACTCCTTATCACTTTGGTGTCCCCTGGGCCCTGTGGGTAACATGTCAGTCAGGAGTCCTCTACTCTTACATAGTAAAACCATTCTAAAATGTCCATGACTAGAGTCATCTGACTCTCACCTCAGTACAGTCCTCAATTTCATTTTTTTAGGATTATTTTAGCCAGCAAATTTATTTTCATCTGAAGGGCCTTTACAATTTAGCTTGTTTTATTATTTGTTCCAAAGTAAGAAATAAATAATGGACCACACAGTCTGGTAATTTTTAGCCATGGTTTTATTCTTGTAACATATTTATTCATGATTAAGGATGTAAATATAGGAAATGGTCATCTTGTGATACCCTACATTGTTTTAACCTGATTGTTTTTCTTAGCTGAGAGAGCCAGACAGACTCCATTTTAGTTCCTTCACTTACAGCTCCCGTCCCTTAAAGGCGTAATGAATGCAAGCTGACTCCAAGCACATCCAGGAATGCACTTGCTGATAAGATATTGAGGCAAGCTGTACCAGCAGCTCCTGGGGACGTGCTTGTTGGATGGTACCCAAAGCCCCTGCATTATCTCTTTGTGATAGTTTAAGCCCCTGCATCTGGAACTGTTTATGTTTCTGCAACTATCTCTGTAACCATTAATTTTTTAACTTTTTGCCTATTCTGCTTCTGTAAAAATTGCTTCAGCTAAACTCCCCCTCCCCTATTTAGACCAAGGTATAAAAAGAAATCTAGACCCTTCTTCGGGGCCGAGAGAGTTTTGAGTGCTAGCTGTCTCTCGGTCGCTGGCAATAAAGGACTCCTGAGTTAGTCTCAGAGTGTGGTGTTTCTCTACAACTCGCTCGGTTACAACAATCTTCCATGTGATTTGAAGGCTGACATTCATTTATGTCTCTGTATGTACTTAGTCCTCTGATTATGTAATATGTACAGATGTTTCTGGTGACTTTCTCTTTGGAAACACAGTGTTTACCTGTTGGGCATATGACTGTGTATCTGACATGAAATATCTGGTAATCTCGATTTAGAATCTGTGAGGGGAAAATTCAAGCCAAGTTCCAGGTTGTTCAGTAACATTTTTTTTTTTTTGAGATGGAGTCTCACTCTGTTGCCCAGGCTGAACTGCCGTGGTGCGATCTCTGCTCACTGCAACCTCCACCTCCTGGGTTCAAGCAATTCTCTTCCCTCAGCCTCCCAAGTAGCTGGGATTACATGTGTGTGCCACCACAGCTGGCTAATTTTTGTATTTTTAGTAGAGATGGGGTTTCACTATGTTGGCCAGGCTGGTCTGCAACTCCTGGCCTCAGGTGATCTGCCCGCCTCAGCCTCCGAAAGTGCTGGGATTACAGATGTGAGCCATAGTACCCAGCCTATTCAGTAACAATTTCATATGATGAGTTTACAGGTATTTTAAGGTTTAGATCACATTGTCGTCATCCTTAGGGATAGCTGTAGAACTATAGGCTAAGAAATATGAAGGTTTTTTAAAAAGCATTGTGTATTAATTATGTTTTAAAAGTTTTTCTGTCTGCGATGTTTTGACATCTTGCTGGCTTGGGAGAGACTGCCCCTCCCAGGATTAGCCAGTTCCTACAGACAGCAAAGGGCTCAGCCTGGAGCAGGTCTTTGATTTGCAAACCGACAATTGCAGGCTCAATCATCTCTTTAATTCTCCAAGCCAGTTTTCTCCTACCCTAGATCATCCCAGGGTCAGGAGCCAGATGACTAGAGACCACACCTAGAGCCCGCTGGCGTTATTCAGACTAGCCCATCCTAAACTGTTCACCCTGCCCTGCCTTGCTCTTCCCTCAGAAACCCAATAAAGGCTGTAGCCTAGGCTTTCCCCTGGATCTTGCTTCTGCCTCCTGACAGACACTGGTGCTCCACAGCCCTGTGTGGCACACAGTGACCCCTGTCTGGGACCTGTGAGTGTAAGAAACTCTTACTTCCAAGTCTTGTTCTCATTTCCTCCTGTAGCTGCACAAGCCTTCCCACACTATGTCCAACATTTACATTCTTAGAACACAGAGAAAGTTTTTTTTTTTTTTTTTTTTTAGACAGTCTTGCTCTGTCACCCCAGGCAGAAGTGCAGTGGCATGACCTTGGCTTATTGCAACCTCTGCCTCCCAGGTTCAACGTGATTCTCCTGCCTCAGCCTCTCAAGTAGCTGGGATTATAGGTGTCCACCATCATGCCCGACTAATTTTTGTATTTTTAGTAAAGATGGGGTTTCACCATATTGGCCAAGCTGGTCTTGAAAGCCTGACCTTAAATGATCTACCCACCTCGACCTCCCAAAGTGCTGGGGTTACAGGCGTGGGCCATCGCGCCTGGCCTGAGCTACCGCGCCTGTCCAAAAGTTTTGAATCTGAAGCAATTCACTTGTTTTATCGTATCAGAGCTTTTAGGACAATGTAGGTGATGGAACTTGTTTTTAATGAGAATACCATATAGTTTAAGTGTTTCACTGGGAAATGGATTCTCAAGCTTGGAAACAAAATTTAAAAAACTCTTGGGCCAGGCTTGTGGCTCACTCCTGTAATCCCAGCACTTTGGGAGGCTGAGGTGGGCAGATCACAAGGTCAGGAGTTCGAGACCAGCCTGACAAACATGGCAAAACCCCGTCTCTACTAAAAAAATACGAAAATTAGCTGGGCATAGTTGTGCATGCTTGTAATCCCAGCTACTCAGGAGGCTGAGGCAGGAGAATTGCTTGAACCTGGGAGGCAGAGGTTGCAGAGAGCCAAGATCGCACCACTGCACTCCAGCCTGGGCAACAGAGCAAGACTCCATCTCAAAAAAAAAAAAAAAATGCCAGGCATGGTGGCTCACATTTGTAATCCCAGCTCTCTGAGAGGCTGAGGTGGGTGGATCATGAGGTCAGGAGATCGAGACTATCCTGGCCAACATGGTGATATCCGGTCTCTACTAAAAATACAAAAATTAGCTGGGTGTGGTGGTGCATGCCTGTAATCCCAGCTACTTGGGAGGCTGAGGCAGGAGAATCGCTTGAACCGGGGAGGCAGAGGTTGCAGTGAGCCGAGATCGCGCCACTGTACTCCAGCCTGGTGACAGAGTGAGACTCCATCTCAAAAAACAAAACAAAAAAACAAAAAAGCTTTTGAATCAAAATATTAGTTATTTCACAAGGGAAAGTATAATCAAAATTCAATTTATATGAACTATTTAAAAAGGATTAATGCTTTCAAGTAGCTGAATGAACTCACTTGTAAATATCTAAATGTTCTATGAGTGTCTGAAGCCATCTGTAAACTTTATGGATGAGGCAAGATTTGGTGGCCTGTTAAATATCTTGTATAAAGTCTTCATTTAAAAAAATGGACAAGTTTTTCCTGTTATTAGGGTTTCTTCTTTGTTATATAAGTTTCAAGATCTGGATATAGTTTTGGGTGACAACTTGCCGTATAAGACAGTCCAATTTAGCCAACACTACCTCTCTTTCATGGGGACAGATTGTTATATTTGGGTAAGTCCTTTCTATTCTTTATTTATTTTTTGAGATGGAGTTTTGCTCTTGTCCCCCAGGCTGGAGTGCAATGGTGCAGTCTCGGCTCACTTCAACCTCCACCTCCTGGGTTCAAGCAATTCTCCTGACTCGGCCACCTGAGTAGCTGGGATTACAGGCATCCGCCACCATGCCAATTTTTTTTTTTTTTTTTTTTTTTTTTTTTTTTTTTTTGAGACGGAGTCTCGCACTGTCACCTGGGCTGGAGTTCAATGGCGTGACCTCGGCTCACTGCAACCTCTGCCTCCCAGGTTCAAGTGATTCTCCTGCCTCAGCCTCCAGAGTAGCTGGGATTACAGGCACCTGCCACCACACCCAGCTAATTTTTTGTATTTTTTTAATAGAGACAGGGTTTCACTATGTTGGCCAGGTAGGTCTTGAAATCCTGACCTCATGATCCACCCGCCTCGGGCTCCCAAAGTGCTGGGATTACAGATGTGAGCCACCGTGCCCGGCCAGCTAATTTTTGTACTTTTAGTAGAGACGGGGTTTCACCATGTTGGCCAGGCTGGTCTCGAACTCCTGACCTCAAGTGATCCACCTGCCTCAGCCTCCCAAAGTGCTGAGATTACAGGCGTGAGCCACCATGCTCAGCCTGGGTAAGTCCTTTTTAGAAATCAGATTAAACAACTGTCATTGCAAATACTGGCAAACTTCTAAGAGCCACTTAGGTGGCATAACTCTTGTTGTGCAAGAGACTAACCATTCAATTTCTGAAACAAAAAGCTTTGATTTGTTGCTTACTCTCTGTTTCACTCTGAAATACCTAAAATGATGACTTAAAACAATGACTGATGTATTACTTTTCTGTGTGTACTGGGAATTCTGCTTTAGATGGCTGTGGCTGGTGTCTCACTCAGGTCACTGGTACATTCAGCAGTGGAGGGGCTGGGCTGGAGGAGCTAAGGGAGCTCCACAGGCATGCTTGATACCAGGGGCTTCGCCATGGGCTGCTTGGGTTTCTTCATGACATAGCCTCAAACTAGTCCAACTTTTTGCATGATGGTTAGCTTCAAGCTGCCACACTTCCTAAAGGGTAGGCCTGGAACTTCTCCATGTTGTACTAGGCTAAAGCAAGTCCTAGGCCAGCCCAGATTAAAAAATGGGGAAAAGAATCTCCCTCTTGTACTAGGCTAAAGCAAGTCCCAGGCCAGTCCAGATTCAAAGATGGGGAAAAGAATCTCCCTCTTGTGACCAGAGTGGCAGGCAGGAAGGAATTGATAGTGTATCTGTGGCCCTCACTAACCAAAGGAACTCTGTACTTGTAAATCACAGCCATAGTATAAGACGATACAGAGCTTTAGGAAACATGGGATTCAGGAATTGGCCAGCTTTTGAAAGCAAGAGCTTTCTTTTGGTGGTAAAAGCATGGTCACCGGCCTGAGCCAAAAGCTAACTTTCCAAAGCATGGTCAGAGTGATGGCCGGTGCTGACTGGCTTTCAGAAATGCATAGCTGTCAGATTGGGTGACTTTTATAAGCATGGGTAATGAGGAGAGATTGTCTGACTAATTGCTTTCAATGTCTGATTACTTGTCTCCTATCAATTTTTGTGGTTACCCATTCATGGCTTGAGACTATGGCCAAGAAACTGTCTCAGGCTTGAATATGGAGAACATGAGTATTCTCATCATTAAGAGTATTAAAGAAGTGTTCTTGTTAGTACAGGCTCTATTTATGTATGTATTTATTTATTTTTTCTGGCACCTAGACTGGAGTGCAGTGGCATGATCTTGGCTCACTGTAACCTCTGTCTCCCAGGCTCAAGTAATTCTCCTGCCACGGCCTCCTGTGTAGCTGGTTCTACCACGCCCAGCTAATTCTATATTTTTAGTAGAGATGGGGTTTTGCCATGTTGGCCAGGCTGGTCTCAAACTCCTGACCTCAAGTGAACCGCCTGCCTCAGCCTCCCAAAATACTGGGATTACCAGCGTGAGCCATGGCACCCAACTGGCTTTATTCTTGATAACAGATTTGTCACAGTTATTGGACTCTCCCCAGAAAGTATTCATTTTTATTTAATTTTTTATTGAGACGCCTGAGGAATTTAGAAAGTGTATTTTCTTTCACAGTAAGTTAAAATAAAGAACCACCCTAAAGGGTTATCTATAGATAGATGTTACCTCAAACCTCCGTCAAGATGACATGCTCACGGCAATGCTGAGTAGAATGAAATATTGGTAAAAATATTTTCCCATAAAATATTCAGAAGTTATAACATGTAAGTACAAAGTATACCTTCTTGAGATACAAGTAATCAGTAAATATCATATTAGGGGTTCATAAATGCTAAACATCAGACAGGTCAGAACGTCGCAACGAGGCATGATTAAGAAGCTTAATATTAGATGAGTGTGGTGGCTCATGCTTATAATCCCAGTACTTTGGGAGGCCAAAGCAGGCAGATTGCTTGAGCCCAGGAGTTCAAGACCAGCTTGGGCAACATGGGGAGACCCCATCTCTACAAAAAAAAAAAAAAAAAAAAAAAAGGCAAAAATTAGCCGGGGTGTGGTGGTGAGTGCCTGTAGTCCCAGTTACTTGGCAGGCTGAGGTGGGAGAATTGCTTGGGCCTGGGAAGCGGAAGTTGTAGTGAGCTGAGATCACATCACTGTGTTCCAGCCTGGGTGACAGAGCAAGACCCTGCCACACACACAAAAAGAAGCTGAACATCAATGAAAGTCTCTGTTAGGAAGGGGAAGTAAGACACTGGCAGGTTTAGATTGTAGCAGCATATGACAATTACATGCAGTGCAGGCAATAATTTTATAGATTACTACTAATGTAGCTGATGGAATTGGGTATTGTAAGTTTTTTGTTACTGGGTTAACATTAGCTAAGTATAACTTACCAATGGTATCTTATGGGGTAGAGAGAAAATTATAAAATGATACCGGGAAAACTGGCCATTGATTTGGGAGAAAATAAAGGAATACCGTGGGGAGGGATCAATGAATAATTCGATTTAATTTAAACAATGTTTATTTCATATGTTTACTGCTGCATTCCATCAAGAAATTTCTTGTTTTGATGTTATGACAAGTTAGCAAGTAAAAAACACATTTCTTTGAAAAAATACTTCTAAGCTCAGGCTCTTAACATATAAATATAATGCACAAAATAAATATACTGCAAAAAACCACCCACCTACAAATTGCTGTATGCATCATTTCTGAAACATGAAATATTTATAAAAGCGTAACTCTACATTGCTTTTATTTTCAGCTCTAAGTAACAGAAAAACTTACTTTGTAAAGTGCTAGATCTTAGGCTCAAGGGCATATGGTGTCTGCTACAACTACTCAACCCTGCTGGGGTAGTGCAAAGACAGCCACAGGTCAAACATAAACGGATGTTTTTTGTTTGTATTCATGTTTTCAAAACTTTATTTATAGACACTGAAATTTGAATATCATACAATTTTCATGTGTCACAATATTCTTAGATTTTTTTTCAACCATTTAGAAATATAAAACCATTCTTAGCTTGCAGGAAACAAAAATGTGTAGTGGGCCATATCTGTCTGATGGACTGTCATTTGTCAAACCCTGACTTAGTGTAGTCAGGATCTGCCCCTAAATCACTTGCAGGAAAACAAACAAACAACAAACAACCAAATCAAGGCACTGGCAGCAAGAACGTGGGGGATGAATGTTGGGTAGTCAACATTTTTTTTTTTTGCAGTATAATTCACAAAATACAAATAATGATGATAACCTCTAACATACAGCTCGTGTGTCTCAGACACTATTCTAAGTGCTTTGAAAATGTTAACTTATTTAGACTTCAAAGCAATCCTAAGATGTTGTCACTATCACTACTCTTTTATGGGATGGGAACTGAGGCACAGAGATATTAAGTAGCATGCCCCATGTTGGAATCAGGGCCCAGGCAGCAGGAGCCCAGAGTCCACACCCTTAACTATGTCATGTTGCTTCTGTGAGGAAGAAAAAGTTGGTGAAGAACATTTAGGACTCTCACACAAAATATAAATGCAGATAGCTCTGCTCCCTGCTCACACATCAACAGTAAGATACATAATATTTCTTACATTGCACTGTTTTCATTGTGTAGATTGTAATAAATATTACTGTTTTTAGCTGTTTAAAAACAGCTCAGGCTTTTGCTATATATAAATGTGTCCCTAATGCAAAACTTGGCTGACATTTGAAAATTTTACAAAAACATTTTAACTTATTTTTGAAGGATGAGTTTAGTACCACTGTCTATATCTCTTTACAAACACAAAAAAAGGATAAAAAGATGCCTTATAATTTAAAAGGAATATTACACTTACAATACAAATATTAACGAGTCACTACTGAGGCTTAATGTGCAACATCTTCATACACATAATAGTTACTGAACTAAGATTACATTATTTCGCTATGTACAATTATGGATGGATTCCACATGCACATTGAACATCCACAAGTTACATGTCATAGCACACTCACATACACACAAAATCCTATATACTAACAGACATTTAATGTATGTTTAATGATGTTGCCTGATAATTTGTGCTTTTTAAAAGCTTCATATATGTAGACATTTGCAGGTTTCCTTTTAAAATAGAACAATCTTGGCATCAGATCTGCAACATGATTTCTAGTATAACTGTTTCCCTCAGTACAAATTATTTGAATTTTTGTTGAACACCTTCCAAATATTTAAAATATCTACCCAAGTACCAGTGATCTGACATTGAATGAAACATCAATTCTTAATAAAGGCTTCTATATCTACCACTGTCTTTGCAGTTATCCTTTTGAATTCTCTAGTATATGAGCTCCAATTGTGTAAAGAGATTTCTGGATACTCAAGGAGCTTCTCACTCATGAGCTTTTGGATGTCTACAGCTGGCTGCCCTGACAGAAAATGTCTTGACATTCATTTTACTTACAGGATTTTTCTCCTGTGTGATTGCTATGTTGCAAAACAAAAGTATGACTTCTGAAAGGTTTCTTTCCTGTTTTACAATTTGCATGACTTCTGCCATCTATAGTATCTAATATTTAGAAAAGCCTACAATATGATAAAATTTTCTCCCAAATAAATGTACAGAATCTCTCTATGTATTTGCTGATACACAGAGAGAGCAAAGATTGTAGCTGAAAATTTCCCTCTATTGATGCGATTCATAAGGTGTACCTCTTGTGTGAATTATCTGATTGTTTTGAAGGATGAATTCAGTCAAGAGAATTTCCCAACTCATCTTACTTCTCAGCCTTCCTCTTCTTCGTGTGTGTCTTCTGATGTGCAGTGAGTTGTGACTTCTGGATAAAGGTTTCCCCACACTCCTGACACTCATAGGGCTTCTCCCCTGTGTGTTTTCTCTGATGTATAATAAAATGTGACTTCTGAGAAAAGGACTTCCCACATTCCTTGCACGCATAGGGCTTCTCTCCTGTGTGAGTCCTTTGATGTAATCTGAGGACTGAATTCACAGCGAAAGATTTGCCACATTCTGTGCATTCATAGGGCTTCTCCCCTGTGTGTTTTCTCTGATGTTTAGTGAGGTCTGATTTATAGTAAAAGGTTTTCCCACATTTATTACATTCAAAGGGTTTCTCCCCTGTGTGAGTTCGCTGATGTACTGTGAGGGCTGACTTCTGGTAGAAGCATTTCCTACATTCCTTACATTCGTAGGGTTTCTCTCCCGTGTGAGTTCTCTGATGAGTTTTGAGGTGTGAATTCCTAGAGAAGAATTTCCCACATTCCTTACATTTATAGGGTTTCTCCCCTGTGTGTGTTCTCTGATGTACTGTGAGGTGTGACTTCTGGGAAAAGGCTTTCCCACACTCCTTACACTCATAGGGTTTCTCCCCTGTGTGTATTTTCTGGTGTACCATGAGGTATGCCTTCACATAGAAGAACTTCCCACATTCAGTACATTCGAAAGGTTTCTCCCCTGTGTGTGTTTTCTGATGTTCTATGAGATGTGGTTTCTGGTAGAAGGATTTCTCACACTGATTACATTCGTAGGGTTTCTCTCCTGCATGGGTTCTCAGATGTCTACTGAGAGATGATAGGTGGTAAAATATTTTCTTACATTCTTTACACTCATAGGTTTTATCTCTCGTGTGAATTTTCTGATGTCTTATGAGGTCTTCATTTTTAGAGAAAGATTTCCCACATTTATCACAGTCATAGGATTTGCCCTTTGAGTGAGTATGCTGATGTACTATGAGGGCAGACTTCTGGCAGAAGTACTTCCCACATTCCTTACATCCATAGGCTTTCTCTGTGGTACAAGTTTTCTGATGTTTCGTGAGTTCTCCATTCCTAGACAGAAAGTTCCACATTCATTAATGTGTAAGAATTTTAAGGCTTTTTGTCCCCCACCTCCTCCACTGGGCGTATTTTCCAAGTACCTCTGAGGACCGATTTCTAGAGATGTTCCCCTATTTACTGGATCCATAGGGTTTCTCCACTGTGAGCACTCTCTGACCTGCACTGTAGTTTAACATTTGGTAAGGTGAATCTGCATTTGCATTCTATTCACAGGGTCTCTCAATTGCCTGCATTCTATTTTGTGTAATAAAGACTCCCTTTATTATTTAATTCAGAAGAGTAAAAAGACCACTTCAAAGTTTCAATCTCCTGATCCTGCACAAGGTCTCTATGAAAAGGGCATTCCAATTTGGATTATATTCCTCAGGATTTGCTCTGCAGTGGTTTTCTCATGTTTAGTATTAACTAGTGCCCTCCCATTTCTAGTAACTCCTTCAAGACTCTTGCTTACGAATCTTCTATCTTAAACATTAATTCTTGAACTTGCCTTGAATTTCCAGGTTGGCTTTCCTGGTATCTTGCTTCTAGATCATGAATGCTCCATAGGGCTTCTACAAGGGAATCAAAAATGTAATACTTTATAAATATTACACATTAATATTGTCATAGCATTGATTCTTAGGCTTCAGGCCAATTTCTCATAATGAAGGAACCTCAAATGCAAATTTCCTCTAGCCCATTGTTTTGGGAAAAAAACCTAAAACAAACACTGAAAACTGCTGTCACACACAGAAGAAAGAACCTACTTGTAGACCCACGTACTCTGACATTTTTACAAATATGACCTTAAGAGCTTGTAGGCGAAAGTTAAAAAGAAAAAAAAAAGAACTAGGAGAGGAGAACACAGGACATTTGAAGTGTTGCTGAATGGGAGTGTGGGAAGTATAGAGAATGCTGTGAGCCCCTTAAGGACCATGAACAGTAAGCAGGTTAAGAAAAACTACTGGACAACAGTGTTCACTGGAATTACATGGAAAAGATTAAACTGAAAGAAGGAGCTGAAGTATAGGTCTTTATTCCCTCAAACCTAGATTACTGTGCTAGGATTCCTAGTATTTAGCAGACAAACTTCTACTTTATTTCCCCTTCATCCATCCACAGCAATCTAGGTGTCAATACTAAAGTGACTTTCTCAGAACATCAGTTTCCTCATGCTTAGAGAAGAGTCCTGTAGCTTGGGCTTTCACTCTCCATCTAGTTGGCTTTATTTTCAGGACAGGAAGATGGAGGACCACATATATCCAAAAGGATGGATTTTCTTAAAAGCATCGGGATAAGCCATCTATACAAGGATGAATTCCTAGTTGTACCACCAGAGATTTTCAATCCTGAACTCATCCTGACCAAATCCTGCACTTCTAAAGCACTTGTTACTCATGACTCAATACTAGTCTTGAATTTCGTTTTCATATCTTGCTTCCTCCATCTCTGCTTCCAATTTACTACAGGATCTTTAAAGGTTCGATTATTGAACATCATTCTAGAATCTTTAGTGACCTTCATATTTATGCATCTTTAAATGCATGAAAGCAAGTGAAAGATTATCAGCAGATGCTTGGGGTTGGAATTTCATAGCAATGGTGGGGAATACATAAGAAAAGCCACTTGATAGGGACTTATGCAGCATTAACTCAGGTACATATGAAATAAGATCATATGTATGGGCCAGGAATGGTGGCTCATGCCTGTAATCCCAGCACTTTGAGAGGCTGAGGTGGGTGGATCACCTCAGGTCAGGAGTTCGAGACCGGCCTGACTAACATGGTGAAACCCCACCTCTACTAAAAATACAAAAATTAGCTGGGTCTGGTTGCGGCACATGTAATCCCAGCTACTCAAGAGGCTGAGGCAGCAGAATCACTTGAACCAGGGAGGTGGAGGTTGCAGTGAGCCGAGATCGCACTACTGCATGCCAGCCTCGGCAATAGAGTGAGACTCCATATATAAAAAAAAAAATCTTATGTTTGGAAAACATTTAAGAGCATAGTAAAATGGAGATTAACAGGTGTTTGGGGGCCACAGGGAGAAATAAGTTGCATAGGCAAGAGACGGCCAGACTAGTTCTTGACAGAAAATTCATTTAAATGAATATTACTAATACCTCCTTACCCTTGTAAGATTTTTATTTTGTCTAAATGACTTAATACTGAGTCAGTATTAAGTATACCATGCAGGCTTCTGGCAATGTACATCTGCTGCATTACACAACTACTGTGGGAATTTAAATCAACAATTTTTGTTTTGACCCTAACAAGGAAGGAAGTAGAAAAAGCAGAACTATCTTACAAGAAGGTAAAAATATGGGATCAGAATATAAATAGGGCAAAGATGCTGCAGAGGTCAATTTTAGGAATCCTTATCATAAAAACCAATGCATTGGCTTTAAGAATGGATGAGCTCCTATAGGAGTTAATAAAAAGAGCACAGAACAGAAAGCAGAAAGTGACTGTTGTTAATTATTTTATATATTTTTCATTTCTTTTTTTCATGGACATGAGTCTCACTGTTGCCCAGGCTGGAGTGCAGTGGGGCGATCTTGGCTCACTGTAACCACCACTTCCTGGGTTTAAGTGATTCTCATGCCTAAGCCTCAGCCTCCCGAATAGCTGGGACTACAGGTGTGCACTACCAAGCCCGGCAAATTTTTGTATTTTTAGTAGAGACAGGGTTTCACTATGTTGGCCAGGCTGGTCTCGAACTTGTGGCCTCAAGTGATCCACCCACTTTGGCTTCCCAAAGTGCTGGGATTACAGGCGTGAGCCGCCACGCCCAGCCAGTCTCTTGTTAATTAATATTCATTCTCTCAACAAATATCTAGTATGCAACTAATATGTACTAGGCTTTGTTCCTGATACTGGCAACACATCTGTGCACAAGTTAGAAAATATGTGACAAACATTTAAGAAGGCAGGATGAGATTGTCTTAGTGTTATCCAAATAAGTTTAGGGAGGATAGGCAGTGCTTTGTGGGAAGGATAAACACTGTATAGCAGGAAGTAGCAACTCTGAAATGAAAGAATTGATGAGCGGCATAGCGATTTTTAATCTGAGCTCAGAGTTTAAAGAAAAAATGGGAAGTTAAAATTGGTGCCAAAATAACTGAGGTATTTTGTTGTTAATAAAAGGAGGGAGATGCCATTTAAAAAAGTTATGTCAGATTTACAAACACTTTATAGTTGCATACTCTAATGGCAGGGAGTAACTGGAGATTCTAGAGAAAAAGACAAAGTCTTACAAGGGTAAGAAAGGGTAAGAGTTTGTATCCAGGAAAGAGAAGTAAATCTATTTAAAAGATGTCTAGCAAAAGAGAGAATTTAAGTGGACAGAGCAAAAATTGGAGGTGTGTATTAGGTTTTTTTAAACATGCAAATAAAGTGTCCTTAATCGCTTCCAAAACTACAGGGCATTTATAAAGAGACTGCCGAGGCCAGGCGCGGTGACTCACACCTGTAATCCCAGCACTTTGGGAGGCCGAGGTGGGCAGATCACCTGAGGTCGGGAGTTCAAGACCAGCCTGACCAACATGGAGAAACCCCATCTCTACTAAAAGTACCAAATTAGCCAGGCATGGTACATGCCTGTAATTCCAGCTACTCAGGAGGCTGAGGCTGGAGAATTGCTTGAACCTGGGAGGTGGAGGTTGCGGTGAGCTGAGATGGCAACATTGGACTCCAGCCTGGACAACAAGAGTGAAACTCTGTTTCAAAAAAAAAAAAAAAAACAGTGAGAGATTACCGAAAAATATTTCAGAAGGCAAGAGGCACCAACTACTCACCAGTAACATGGGATATAATTTCTTCTAACTCACCAGGGAAGCCCCGATGTGGAAATTCTACTTCTAATATCCACGGCTCTTTTCCTTGCTTCAACTTGAATACCGCATTTGGCTTATTCACATGGTAACCTATGAATGGAAAATATCAAGGAAATGATACAAATTGCTTGGAATTTAGGGACTGGGAAAGATGAGGAAGTGGAGTTTCAGGATAATGATGAAGGTTCCAGTTAGGCTTGGCAAATTTAGATTCTTTCAGTGGGGAGAGAGGGACATGAATATTTTTTCTAGTACCCAAAATGGATTTATTAACTTCGACCTCTGAATCATAGATAATGTCAATCATTCAACCCTATAGGGACATTTTATACTCCAGTAATCAAGAAGGTAGATGCAAACTACTGGGATTTACACCTGGGGAAGTTTTCCTCACCCACTGAGACCAGGTGACTATAGTTTTCCAGCATCACATCCTTATACAGAGTCCTCTGAGCAGGGGTCAGTAACTTCCATTCCTCCTTGGTGAATTCCACAGTAACATCCTTTAATGTCACAGGTCCCTGGAATAACATACTTCAGTTCAATCTGAAGTAACCAGAATAGATAGCATATCATTGAAAAGACATGTGAGCTAACTCTTAGTGTACTAACAGCAAAGTTCACTCTGGAGAGTTAGGATATGTGCCATGCTGTACCCTGCTTTATTCATAGAAGGAATATTTGTTCATTACATATTTACTGAGCTCCCACTCCATGCCTGGAACTCTGCTGAAGATACAAAGATGAAGAAAAAAAAATGAGTGTCATGTGCTGCATAATGACATTTCAGTTAATGACAGATTCCATATATGATGACGATCCTATAAGAAAATAGAGTATTTTTATTGTCTGTTTTCTATGTTTAGATACACAAATTCTTACCATTGTGTTACAAGTTGGCTACAGTGTTCAGTACAGTAACATACTGTACAGGTTTGTAGCCTAGGAGCAATGGGCTACACCATATAGCCTAGGTGTGCTGTCAGCTGTACCATCTAGGCTTGTGTAAGGACACTCTACGATGTTTGCACGATGAAGTCACCTAATGATACGTTTCTCAGAACATATCCCCATCACTAAGTGACACATGACTCTATTCCTGTTATCGAGGAGCTTATATTTTGCCAGGGAGACAAAGGTGAAAATGCTAAAATACAGTATGTGAAGCAGGTGCCATGACAGAAACATGTAGACAATACGAGATGGTCACAAATGGGGGTAATTATTTGCATTTCATATTATCATGTTAGATTTTATTAAGTGGTCAAACTAACTTTAGGAATAAAGAAAACACAATTGGCAAAGGCATGGATGCATGAGAAATGGCAAGTTTAGGAAACCACATATAACTTGGTAGGTATGACACCTATTGTGGTATGATACCAATGGTAGGTATATACCATAGGTTGGTAGGTATATACTTATGGTAGGGCATAGGACCAAGATTAGTTAGAAGGTTACAGTGAAAAGTCAAGGGACACTATATGAAGAAATTCTGAATCTGTCTTTTGGACCAGTAAAATATATTTTGCATACACACTTAACAAATAAATCTCTGCTTATTAATATAATACATACATTTGCATGTATTAATGTTTATTAAGAATTAAGGAGGTGGGTGTGGTGGCTCAGGCCTGTAACACCAGCTACTTGAGAGGGTGATATGAGAGAATCGCATGAACCTGGGAAGTCAAGGCTGCAGTGAGTCACAGCGAGACTCTATCTAAAAAAAAAAAAGATTAGGCTGGGCACAGTGGCCCATGCCTGTAATCCCACCACTTTCGGAGGCCGAAGCAGGTGGATAACCTGAAGGCAGGAGTTTGAGACCAGCCTGGCCAACATGGCAAAACCCCATCTCTACAAAAAAATACAAAAATTAGCCGGGTGTGGTGGCACACACCCATAGTCCCAGATACTCAGGAGGCTGAGCCAAGAGAATGGCTTGAACCTGGGAGGCAGAGGTTGCAGTGAGCCAAGATCGTGCCACTGAACTCCAGCTTGGGTGACAGAGTGAAACTCCATCTCAAAAATAATAATAAATTTAACAAGTTTGTTTTTCTTTACATAAGACAAAACATAAATAGATATTCTGTCATTTCATACTATGTGAAATGTCTTATATATCTCTGGGATGCTCACCATTCACTGTGTAGATGAAAATACAGACACCAGGAGCCACTGAAGAGATGTGTCAAGTAAGCACTGGAGTTATGGGGGTAAATGAGTGGTTTGGGAGAAAACTTAAAGGTAGAAGTGGCAAATGGCACATTAGAAAAATCAGAAAAACATTTACATGAAAGCAACAGCAGTGGGGGAAAGAAGTATAACACAACTTTGTAATTAATTGGAAATTAGTTAATAACCACTGGGATAAAGGGGGAGGGCAGCTCTCATAGTGTCTGTATGTCTCGCTCATGGGTACAGTCATAGTGCCAATTATTTTCATTCCTTCACTTTTATTGGTAGAACTGTTTAAGGCTATGAAATGTCCTCTAATCATTGCTTTATTTATATTCCATGAAATCTGAAAGGCAGTATTTTTACTTGTAGAACATCTTGGCTGGATATAAATTCTTGGTTCATTTTTTTTTTTTTCTTTTGAGATGAAGTCTGGCTCTGTCTCCCAGGCTGGAGTGCAATGGTGCAATCTTGGCTCACTAAAACCTCCGCCTCCCAGGTACATGCCATTCTCCTGCCTCACCCTCCCAAGTAGCTGGGACTATAGGCATATGCCACCATGCCCAGCTAATTTTTGTATTTTTAGTAGAGACGGGGTTTCGGCATGTTGGCCAGGCTGGTCTCGAACTCCTGACCTCAGGTAATCTGCCCGCCTTGGCCTCCCAAAGTGCTGGGATTACTGGCCGGAGCCACCATGCCCAGCCGGTTCGTTTTTTTTTTTTTTTTTTTTTGACACAGTCTCACTCTGTCGCCCAGGCTGGAGTGCAGGGGCGCGACCTTGGCTCACTGCAAGCTCCGCCTCCCAGGTTCACACCATTCTCCTGCCTCAGCCTCCCGAGTAGCTGGGAGTATAGGCACTCGCCACCATGCCCAGCTAATTTTTACAAACTAACATTATTGTGTGGCAACCAGGAAGTCTGTAAATGAAAACAGGAATACAAGGAAAAGGATAAGTTGAGCAGGAGTTAAAGAGTTGAATTTTGTTCATTCTGGACTTAAAGTGACTGTGGAACATAAAGCTGGAATTGTCCATTTTGGCAGATACATACATGAGTAAGTTTCCACAAACAGAATTTTCAAATATATAAAAAATAGAGTTCTAGAAGATCCCAAAAAGGAAGCTGTGGGGGCCGGGCACGGTGACTCACGCCTGTAATCCCAGCACTTTGGGAGGCTGAGGCGGGCAGATCACGAGGTCAGGAGATCGAGACCATCCTGGCTAACACGGTGAAACCCCGTCTCTACTAAAAATACAAAAAAAATAATAATAATAATTAGCCAGGCGTGGTGGCCGGTGCCTGTAGTCCCAGCTACTCGGGAGGCTGAGGCAAGAGAATGGCGTGAACCCGGGAGGCAGAGGTTGGAGTGAGCCGAGATCGCACCACTGCACTCCTGCCTGGGCAACCAAGCGGGACTCCATCTCAAAAAAAAAAAAAAAAAGACAGAGCTGTGGGAACACCAGTATCTGAGATAATGGCAGGAGACTAGGCCCAGACCATGGAGCCTGAGAGAACGTCTCTAAACATAAGAGTAAGCCAGGAGGAGTATCTAGGAAACCAAAGAAAGGGAGGCTTACAAATAAAGGACAGTTGTAGTTCAAAATCCAAATAAGAGTCACCAAATTAGCATAACCACACACCAGCATAGCAAAGGAGTGAAAACTGTAATAAGTAAGCAGGCCTTTTGAGAAATTTTGGAAATATCTAGAATGCCTAAGATCAGATAAGAGAATCCAGCTCTTGGACACACATCCTAACAAAGAGCTCAAGTAAACTTCTATGCTCAGAGTCAAAGGGCTGGGGTTTGGCAAGGACAGAAGGATGACTGATATGAAAATTAATTAAAGACTCCCCACTTAAAAAACAACAACAAAAAAAACCAAAGAGCATCCAGTATAAAGCAAGGGCTGATGAAAACACCCCACCACATAATGATACCAGGGTCAACTGGGCAACATGATTACTTCACCAGGGTCCCTAAATATGAGCACAATACAGACAAAAAGAGAAACACAAAATTGTGTTATATACACACATGGACATTTTATTCTATTGAAATACATCTGTATTTTTTTTAAAGCAACACTTCTATTTCTGTGAAAACACACAAGTACTAGTTTCTTAAATGACAGCAATTCTATTTCAGCAATTAAGAGATTACCTAAGAGGATAAGGACAAAACTGACATATGACTTCTCATATGTAGAACCACATGCTAAAAGACAAAGAAAAAATGCCCACAAAGGATAAAGGTTTTGAATCTAGAATTCCATGCCCTGCCAAATTTTTCATTGAAGGATAATAAAAAAAGATGTTTTCATAAATACAAAGATGTTAAAAGCATACAAACGATGCACCATACTTGCAAGGCATTCTAGAATATACTTAAAAGAAACTACAAAAAAAAATCACATGGCAAATCAGATATAAAAGCTAATAGGGCCGGGCGCGGTGGCTTATGCCTGTAATCCCAGCACTTTGGGGGGCCGAGGCGGGATCACCTGAGGTCGGGAGTTTGAGACCAGCCTGACCAACATGGAAAAACCCTGTCTCTATTAAAAATACAAAATTAGCCAGGCGTGGTGGCTCATGCCTGTAATCCCAGCTACTTGGGAGGCTGAGGCAGGAGAATTGCTTGAACCTGGGATGCAGACATTGCGGTGAGCTGAGATCATGGCACTGCACTCCAGCTTGGGCAACAAAGATTGAAATGTCATCACAAAAAAAAAAAAAAAAAAATGCTAACAGATGGTCAGGTGCAATGGCTCATGCCTGTAATCCCAGAACTTTGGGAGGCTGAGGCAGGTGGATCATGAGGTCAGGAGTTCAAGACCAGCCTGGCCAAGATGGTGAAACCCCATCTCTACTAAAAATACAAAAAATTGGCCGGGCGTGGTGGCAGGTGCTTTTTATCCCAGCTACTCGGGAGGCTGAGGCAGAGAACTGCTTGAACCCAGGAGGCAGAGGTTGCAGTGAGCCAAGATTGTGCCACTGCACTCCAGCCTGGGCGAGAGAGCGAGACTTCTATCTAAAAAAAAAAAAAGCTAATGGTTATATAAGAATAAGAACTTAATTCTCATACAGCCTTAACAGGAAACTATAAAGTTTAAAATGGACTGCTTACAGAAGTGAGAAGGAAAAGACTATTTTGTACACTAAACTGTCCTTCAAAGATACTTCTAAATATGTTAACAAAGTGCTCACATCTTTTCATTAAATATTCACTGAAAGACCATTTTCTGGGCCAGAAAAATATCTTAAAGAATTGAAAGTTACCAAATACATTCTCTGAACACAGTAGACTTAAACTAGAATCAGTAACAGAAACTTATCCGGAATGTCATCAAATACTTGAAAATAATAGGTGAGCACTTTGTTTAATGTTATTGGAAAATAATATTTGAATTTGGTTCTCTGAAAAAACTAAGAAAGCTGATAAATCTATATCCAGAATGACCAAGATAAAAAATATATGTTAACAATATCAAAAATGAAAAGGGGAATAGTTACTATAGGCCCTACAAACAGTAAAAGGATAATAAGAGAATACTAAGAACCAGTCTATGTGCATAAATTTTACAACTTAGATGAAATGGATTAATTCTTTGAAAGAGGATAATTACCAAAACTCACTCAGGAAGAAATAACTAAGATAAATAATATTATCTAGTATCAATTATATTAGATAAACTGAATCTGTAGTTAAAAACCTTTCAACATGAGTGACTTCATGAGAAATGGTGACTTAGGGAGCTCTAAGAATTGGTCCCTCCACTGAGGCAACCATTATAGCTGACAAAAACTGACAGAATCAAACTTTTTGGAACTCTAGAATCTTTTTTTTTTTTAAACCATCATCCAGTGGAGTGCTTTTTTTTCTTTTCTTTTCTTTCTTTTTATTTATTTATTTATTTTTTGAGACAGAGTCTCGCTCTGTCACCCAGGCTGGAGTGCAACTGCGTGATCTCAGCTCACTGGAACTGCAATCTCTGCCTCCTGGGTTCAAGCACTTCTCCCGCCCCAGCCTCCCAAGTAGCTGGGATTACAGGTGCCCACCACCACGCCCAGCTAATTTTTGTATTTTTAGTAGAGATGGGATTTCACATGTTGGCCAGGCTAGTCTAGAACTCCTGACCTTAGGTGATCCACCCGCCTCAACCTCCCAAAGTGCTGGAATTATAGGCATGAGCCACTGTGCCCAGCCTCAGTGGAGTACTTAATAAAGAAAGAGGCTGCTAAATTTTGGGGAGAAAATGTGTGGCACTTTTTTCTTACTGGCCTACTGATATAGTTAGGATGTGTGTCCCCTCCAAATTTCATGTTGAAATACAATCCCCAATGTGGGAGCTGGGGACTGGTGGAAGGTATTTGGGTCATGGGGGTGTATCTCTAATGGATTTAGCACCATTCCCTTGATAATGAGTTCTCATTTGGTTCACATGAGATCTGGTTGTTTAAAAGAGTCTGGCACCAGGCATGGTGGCTCACACTTGTAATCCCAGCACTTTGGGAGGCCAAAGCAGGTGGATAACCTGAGGTCAGGAGTTTGAGACCAGCCTGGCCAACACAACGAAACCCTGTCTCTACTAAAAATACAAAAATTAGGTGGGTGTGGTGGTCCACACCTGTAGTCTCAACTACTCGGGAAGCTGAGGGAGGAGAATCGCTTGAACCTGGGAGGCAGAGGTTGCCATGAGCCAAGATCACTGCACTCCAGCCTGGGTAACAGAGTGAGACTGTACCTCAAAAAATAAACAAATAAATAAAGAGTCTAGGACCTACCCCTTATCCCTCTCTCTTGCTTGCACTGCCACTATGTGATGTACTGGCTCCTGCTTCACTTTCTGCCATGAGTAAAAGCTCCCTGAGGCCTCACCAGAAGCTGAGCAGATGCCAGTGCCATGCTTCCTGTACAGCCTGCATAATCATGAGCCAATTAAACCTCTTTTCTTTATAAATGACCCAGCCTCAGGTATTTCTATGTAGCAATGCAAAAAACAACTAACACAAAATAGGTACTGAGGAGTACAGCATTGCCATAAAGATACCTGAAGATATAGAAGCAGCTTTGGAACTGAGTAACAAGCAGAGGTTGGAAGAATTTGCAGGGCTCAGAAGAAGACATTAAGATGAGGGAAAGTTTGAAACTTCTAAGAGACAGGTTAAATGCTTGTGACCAAAATGCTGATAGTGATATGGACAGTGAAGGACAAGCTGATGAGGTCTCAGAGGAAAATGAGGAATTTATTGGAAACTGGAGTATAGGTCACCCATGTTTTGTCCTGGCACAGAGCTTGGCTGCATGTCCTAGGGATCTGTGGAAGACTGAACTTAAGAATGATGACCTAGGGTATCTGGCAGAAGAAATTTCTAAGCAGCAAAGCATTCAAGATGTGGCCTGACTGCTCCTAACAGCCTATGATCAAATATAGGAGCAAAGAAATGACTTAAAGTTGGAACTGATATTTAAAAGGGAATCAAAGCATAAAGTCTGGAAAGTTTGCAGCCTGGTCCTGTGGTGCAGAAAGAATCCAAGACCAAGCAGGCTGTGGAGCAACCACTTGCTAGAGAGATTAGCATGACTCAAATGGAGCCAAGTAACAATCCAAGACAATGGGGAAAAGGCCTTAAAGGCATTTCAGAGACCTTCGGGACTGTGCCTTCCATCACAGGCCCAGAGGCCTAGGAGGAATGAATGGTTTCAGGGGCCAGGCCTAGGGCAATGCAGCTCTGTGCAGCCTTATGACACTGTTCCCCACATCTCAGCTGCTCTGGTTCCAGCTTCAGCTCAAGGGCGTGCAGGTACAGTTTGAGCCACAGCTCAGGAGGGCACAATCTGTAATCCTTCATGGTTTCCATCTAGCATTAAGTCTGCAGATGCTCAGAATGCAAGCATGAAGGAGGTTTGGCAGCTTCCCCCTAGATTTCAGAGGATGTAACGGAAAGCCTGGGTGTC
This sequence comes from Symphalangus syndactylus, assembly GCF_028878055.3. Classification (NCBI taxonomy): domain Eukaryota; kingdom Metazoa; phylum Chordata; class Mammalia; order Primates; family Hylobatidae; genus Symphalangus; species Symphalangus syndactylus. Next base: position 78,702,363 of record NC_072426.2, read on the forward strand.
CAGGCAGAAGTCTGCCACAGAGATGGAGCCCCCACAGAGAAACTACTAGGGCAATGTTGAGGGGAAATGTGGGGTTGGAGCCTCCACACAGAGCCCCCACCAGGGTACTGCCTAATGGAGCTGTGGGAAGGGGGCCACTGTGCTCCATACTTTGGAATGCTAGAGCCACTAGCCACTTGCAACCTCAGCATGGAAAAGCTGAAAGCAGTCAACTCCAGCCATTAAGATTAATCCATTAATCCATTAAAATTAAAGCAGATTTCTTAACAGAAACTATGAAAGCCAAAAGGCAGTGTGATGACATATTAAAGTGCTGAGCTGAAAGAAAAGAATTCTATTTCAAGAACTCTTTTCCATCAAGACTATCCATCAATAATGCAGAAGAAATTAAGGCATTACAAGATAAACAAAAGCTAAAGGACTCTGTTTCTAGTAGACCTGTCTTATAAGAAATGCTACAAGGAGTCCTTCAGTCTGAAATGAAAGGACACTGGACAGCAATTCAGGGCCATTTGAAGCTATAAAGAACACAGGTAAAGGTAACTGTATAGGTACATAGAAAAGCTGGTATTGTGGTATTTTTTAAATTATGTCTCCTCTGTTTGCTTCCTACAGGATTTAAAAGACAAATGCATAAAATAGTAACTATAAATATACGTTAATGGTCATACAACATACAAAAATATAATTTGTGACAGTAACAACATAAAGGGGGGAGAAACAGAGCTATATATCAGCAATTTGTATATACTACTGAAGCTAAGTTGGTATCAATTCAAACTAGATTGTTAAAAATTAGAAAAGTTAACTGTAATACTAAGAGTAACCATTAAAAACACCTTAAAACATTCACAAAAGGAAATAAAGAGGAAAGCAAAATGGTACATTAGAAAAAAATTAAAAAGAAGGCAGTATTGGAGGGTATTAGTGTGTTATGACATTGCTATAAAGAACTACCTAAGGCTTGGTGTGGTGGCTCACTCCTGTAATCCCAGAACTTTAGGAGGCTGAGGTGAGCACATCACTTGAGGTCAGGAGTTCAACATGGCCAACATGGCAAAACCCCGTCTCTACTAAAAATAAAAAAATTAGCCAGGCGTGGTGGCATGCACCTGTAATCCCAGCTACTTGGGAGGCTGAACCAGGAGAATCTCTTTAACCTGGGAGGCGGAGGTTGCAGTGAGCCGAGATTGCACCGCTGCACTCCAGCCTGGGTGACAGAGCAGGACTCCATCTCAATTAAAAAAAAAAAAAAGAACTATCTGAGACTGGGTAATTTACAAAGAAAAGAGGTTTAATTGGCTTATGGTTCCACAGGCTGTGCAGGAAGCATGGCTGTGGAGGCCTCAGGAAGCTTACAGTCATAGCAGAAGGTGAAGGAGAAGTTGGCACATCTTCACATGGCAGAGCAGGAGATAGAGGGCAAAGGGGGAAGTGCTACTCACTTTTAACCAGATCTTTTCAGAACTCACTCTCAAGAACAGCAAGGGGGAAGTCTGCCCCCATGATCCAATCACCTCCCACCAGGCTTCTCCTCCAACATTGAGGGTTACAATTTTACATGAGATTTGGGTGAGGACACAGAGCCAAACCATATCACAGAGGAATTAAAGGAAAAGATATAAAGTATGTCGAAGAAAAATGCCAAGTTGCAGAAGTAAGTCTTTATCAAACATCACTTTAAATAGATTAGACTCACCAGTTAAAGGCAGAGATTGACTGAATGGATATTAAAAACATGATTCAAATATATGCCTTCTAAAATTAAATTTAGATCCAAAGACACAAGTAGGCTGAAAAGAAAGGATGGAAAAAGGCATTTCACGAAAATAGTAGTAATCAAAAGAGAGCTGCCTGGCTATACTAAGATGAGACCTAAATAAATGAGATGGCATCCTACATTCATGGCCTGGGAGACTTAATATGGTTCAAATGACAATACTACCCAAAGAAATCTACAGATTCAAACCAGTCCCTATCAAACTCCCAATGGCTTTTGCACAGAAGTGGAAAAGATTATCCTCCAATTCATACGGAATTGCAATGGGTCCCCAATAGCCAAGACAACATTGGGAAAGAAGAATAAAGTCAGAGGACTCACACTTCACAATTTCAAAACTTACTGCAAAGCTACAGTTATCAAAACAGTGAGGTACTGGCATAAGGACAGACATACAATCTAATGGGATAGAACTGAGTTCAGAAATAAACCCATATATCCACGACCACATGATTTTTTCTTTTTCTTTTTTTTTTTTTTCTGAGACAGGGTCTCACTGGCTGGAGTGCAATGGTGCAATCATGGCTTCCTGCAGCCTGGACCTCCCCAGGCTCAGGTGATTTCCCCACCTCAGCCTCCCAAGTATCTGGGACTAAAAGTGCACACCACCCACCTGGCTAATTTTTGTATTTTGTAGAGACGGGGTCTTGTCATGTTGCCCAGGATGGTTTCAAATTCCTGGGCTCAAGAGAACTGCTCACTTTGGCCACCTAAAGTGTTAGGATTACAGGCATGAGCCACCACGTCTAGCCCCAGCTGATTTTCAACAAGGCTGTCAAGACCATTCAGTGGGAAAAGAACAGTCTCTTCACCAAATAATACTGGGAAAACTCAATACCCACATGCATGAGTTAAATGGGACCTCTACCTCAATCATATGCAAAAATCAATTCAAAACGGATCAATGACCTAAATATATGAGTTAAATATGTAGAACTCTTAGAAGAAAACATAGCCTACCTTGAATTTGGCAATGGATTCTTCTATATGACACCAAAAGCACAAACAAAAGAAAAATAAATCTTACTTCATCATAATTTGAAATGTTTGTGCATTACAGAACACTGTCACAATGGAGAAGACAACACACAGTCTGGAAAATATTTGCAAATCATCTGAGACAGAGTCTCCCTCTGTTGCCCAGGCTGGAGTGCAGTGGCGCCATCTCAGCTCACCACAACCTCTGCCTCCCAGGTTCAAGCAATTCTCCTGCTTCAGCCTCCCAAGTAGCTGGGACTACAGGCACATGCCATCATGCCTAACTAATTTTTGTATTTTTAATAGACATGGGGTTTCACCATATTGGCCAGGCCTGTCTCAAACTCCTGACCTTGTGATCCGCCTGCCTCGGCCTCCCAAAGTGTTGGGATTACAGGCGTGAGCCACTGCACCCGGCCAATTTTTTTTTTTTTAAGACAGAGTCTTGCTCTGTCACCCAGGCTGGAATGCAGTGGCGCCATCTGGACTCACTGCAACCTCCACCTCCTGGGTTCAAGTGATTCTCCTGCCTCAGCCTCCCAAGTAGCTGGGACTACAGGCATGCACCACCAAGCCCAGCTAATTTTTGTATTTTTAGTAGAGACAGGGTTTCACCATGTTGACCAGGCTGGTCTGAACTCCTGACCTCGAGTGATTCACCCAGCCTGGCCTCCCAAAATGCTGGGATTACAGGCAAGAGCCACTATGTCTGGCCATAAAATGTTCTTATAATTCAACAACAAAAAGATAAACAGCTCAGGTAGGAAATGGGCAAAGAATTTGAGTATACATTTCTCCAAATAACACAACTCACCCTTGAACAACACAGGCTTGGATGCAGATTATTTTCAACCTAAGATAGATTGAAAATGTATTTGCAAGATTGGAAACCCACATATATGGAGGGCCAATTTTTTGCACACATGGTTTCTGAAGGGCTGACTGCAGGACTTGAGTATGTATGGATTTAAGTACATGCAGGGGTCCTGGAACCAATCACCTGCATATACCAAATGATGACAGTATATACAAATGGCTAAAAAGCACACTAGAAAAAAATAGAAGAAAAAAGCACACTAGAAGATGTTCAACATCATTCATCTCTAAAGAAATGCAATGCAAAACCACAGCAACACCACTTCACCCCCCCCACCCCAATTATAATGGGCATAATTTTTAAAATGGCAGGTGTTGGGGGTATATGGAGAAACTGCAACCCTTGTACATTGCTAATGGGAATGTAAAATGGTGCAGCTGCTGTGGAAGTTTGGCAGTTCCTCAAAAACTTAAACATAGAATTGCCATACATCCCGGCAATTCCATTTTTAGGTATATACCCAAAAGAATTGAAAATAGGTACCAAATACTTACAGATGAATTTGCATAACAGCACTATTCATAATAACCAAAAAGTGGAAACCACCCAAATGTCTGTCAGTGGATGAATGGATAAACAAATTATGGTGTATATACACAATGGCATTTTAGCCATAAAAAGGAATGATGTACTGATACATGCTTCAAGGTGGATGAACCTGGAAAACATGCTAAGTGAAAGGCAGACACAAAAGGTCACCTAATGTATAATCTCACTTACATGAAATATCTAGAATAGGTAGCTCCATACAGACAGAAAACATTAGTGGTTGCCAGGGGAAAGAGGGAGAAAGAACAAGGAACGACTGCTTAATGGGTATGGAGTTTTCTTTTGGGATGGTGAAAATGTTTTGAAACTATGTAGAGGTGGTGTTACATAACACTGTGAATGTACTAAATATTAATACCTCACAATTGTATACTTTTAAATGATGAATAGTATGTGAATTTCACTTCAATTAAAACAAGTAAACAAAACCTTTGAACAAAGACAACTTCAGGCCTAAATGGTTTCATTGGTGAATTCAATCAAACAATAAGGCAGAAACAATACCAATTATATGTAATTTCTTCCATAAAACCAAGAAAAAATAGCCATTCTCAACTCGCTTTATAAGGCTCACATGACCCTGAAACCCAAATCTAACAAAAACATTACCAGAAATGACAACTACAGTGGTTGCTGGCACCAGTTTGTATCAGCTCAGAAGAGCTGATGGTTAAGTTTTCAGAAACTGGCTGGCATGTTGTAGCTTGAAATTTACCATGGTGGGAGTATTTATACCACAGAAATTGGTAAACAGTATAAACCAGATTTCTTTCCCAACCCCTAAAATCTGATTATTAAGCATTTACTAGTATATTGATCACTGAGCAATATTCCTCATGGTGATAGATGCAAAAATCATCAACAAAATGTTAGCAAATCTAATTCAGCAATATATAAAAATATACACATTGTGACCAATTTATCCTGGCAATGCAAGGTTGATTCCACATTTGAACATCAATCAGTGTAGTTCACTATGCTGACAAACTAAAAAAGAAAAACATGATTATCCCAAAAAAAGCAGAAGAACATTTGACAAAATTCAAGATCCATTCATGATAAAAACTCTGAACAAACTAGGAAAAGAAGGGAACTTCCTTCATCTGATAAAAGGCATTTATATAAAATCCATAGTTTATACCATCCTTATTATTGAATGGCTAAATTCTTACCCCCGTAAGGTCAGGTTTCATTGTGTACATTCCTTTGATTATGTAAAGGATGATTTTTTAAATGAGCAAAAACAAAACAAAACAAAACAAAACAAAATTCAATGTTTTCTACAGCCTACAAGGGCCGTACACATTCTAGCTTCCTCTACCTTTTTTTTTTTTTTGAGACGGAGTCTCGCTCTGTCACCCAGGCTGGAGTGCAGTGGCGCAATCTCGGCTCACTGCAAGCTCCGCCTCCCGGGTTCATGCCATTCTCCTGCCTCAGCCTCTCCGAGTAGCTGGGACTACAGGCGCCCGCCACCACGCCTGGCTAATTTTTTGTATTTTTAGTAGAGACGGGGTTTCACCATGGTCTCGATCTCCTGACCTCGTGATCTGCCCGCCTCAGCCTCCCAAAGTGCTGGGATTACAAGTGTGAGCCACCGCGCCCGGCCCTCCTCTACCTTTTTGATGTTACCTCTTACCATTCTTTCCCTAAGTCATATCTCTCTAGCTTCAATATCCTACATACTGTTTCTGGAACATGCTTTGGGGTGTCTGTATTGCTGTTTTTCCTACCCACAATGCTGCTCCCTCAGATTTCTACTTGGCTCTGTCTCTCATTTAATTCAGGACTTTCCTCAAACATTATCTTTTAGGGTAGCATTGTCCTAATCAACCTATAACTCGTTCCTCACTTCTCTGTATCACTTTGTCCTCCTAAATGTCCTCCTAAATGAGACAAACTCATTGTCTCCAAACATACACCTCAGAAATATTACTCGAATGTTGACATATTGCTATAAAATATATTTTTAAAATCACATTTGTGGCCTGGCACGGTAGCTCATGCCTGTAATCCCAGCATTTGGGAGGCTAAGGCGGGAGGATCATTTGAGGTCAGGAATTTGAAACCAGCCTGGCCAACATGGGGAAACCCCTTCTCTACTAAAAATGCAAAAAATTAGCTGGGCGTGGTGGCAGGTGCCTGTAATCCCAGCTACTCGTGAGGCTGAGGCAGGAGAATCACTTGAACCTGGGAGACAGAGGCTGCAGTGAGCCAAGATTATGCCATTGCACTCCAGCTTGGGCAACAGAGCAAGACTCCATCTCAAAAAAAAAGAATCACATTTGTTAGTATCAATGTCATTGTCTACTTTATGCCAAACAGGCAGTAACCTATTTAGCATGGTTTTCATGCCATCAGTGCAAGTATCAACAGTGTAAAAGGCAATCTACATCTTAGCACTCTGAGTCTCAACCTCATAGACCCGTTGAGAGGGTCTTGGAGCTCCCAGGGATCTGCAGACCACATTTTGAGAATTGCTGTTTTATTCAAATGGTATTTTGCCTGTAGGTGATTTTTAACTATTTCTACGTTTCTAATTTAGTATATGGGCTCTCGTTCATAAAACTCATTAAACACACACACACACACACACACACACATAGTGAAACAAACTAAGGGTTAAATAAATGACTCACCTGGAACTTGTTCATTTTCTGCTGCTCTTGGGAAAGGCTGAAAACTGCAAAGCCAGAGCAGAAATCATAAGGGACCTTAGCTGGCAGCCCCAGGAATCACCTGTGAGAAATTTCCATACAACATTTTAGTAAAATATATACCTTTGAGAAAATGTCCTTTTGACCCATTAGAAAGCATAGTAAGGACCATGATGAAGTAGCACCCACCTGTCCACTTCTGACTCTGATATTCATCTTGATGAGCCTGGGACATTTTTGATTGAATCTACACATTTCTTTCCTATTGGCTGTTTTGAAAATTATGTTTCTGTTTTCTGAATAACACAAAAGAATCGAAAACTTAAATATCCAATAATGACTGATTAAATAACATGTATAATATATCCAAAGTATGGAGCCCTTTGCTGACACTAGAAATGATGTTGAAGAGATATATTTATTGGCACATAAAAGGTAATTAAGTTACATATCATAACCATTTTTTTTCTATTATAAACCCAAGGTTAGAAAGTCTGAATTTTCAAAGTTCTCAAAAATAAGACATTTCTTCTCCCTAAATTGCAGTTTCTCAGAAACCATTTCTCCAAGAACCTTCTTTTGATGTAAAGATGATATAATGAACTTAAAGACTCAGTTCTACCCTAGGCTCTGTTATTAATAAACTTAGTGATTGTCTTAGTTTCAATGCTTTTGTCCTTAAAATGAGTAGGAATTAGATAATCTTGAACAATCCTTCATGTACCATTCTGCTTCTGTAAGTCTTCACCCAGGATCACCAATACAGACAGTACCTGCAATGCACTGTCCCCTCAAAACTTGGGCTGGGCCTAAGGTAAAATTTAAGTAGGCCCTGATGAACTCTGACTTGAGAATCTAATCTGCTGACAGTGACACAAATCTACCTTCTAAAATAACAGTTAATCATCATAATTCTCAAACAAGCACTTCATATATGTAGCAAAAGGCAACCACATGTCATAATACTAAGGTCCTTTTCATAAGCAGCAGAAACCATGCAGGGCATCCAAATTGGAAAGGAAAAATCAAATTATCTTTGTTCACAGATGACATGATCCTATATTTAGAAAAACATAAAGACTCCACCGAAAAAACTGGTAGAACTGATACATGAACTCAGTAAAGCTGCAGGATACAAAATCGACATTAAAAAACCAGTAGCAGGCCAGGCATGGTGGCTCACGCCTGTAATCCCAGCATTTTGGGAAGCCAAGGTGGGTGAATCACCTGAGGTCGGGAGTTCAAGACCAGCCTGACCAACAAGGAGAAAACCAGTCACTACTAAAAGTACAAAATTAGGCAGGCATGGTGGCGCATGCCTGTAATCCCAGCTACTCGGGAGGCTGAGGCAGGAGAATTGCTTGAACCCATGAGGCAGAGGTTGCAGTGAGCCAAGATCATGCCATTGCACTCCAGCCTAGGCAACAAGAGCAAAACTCCATCTCAAAAAAAAAAAATCAGTAGCATTTCCATATACCAACAGTGAACAATCTGAAAAAGTAATCAAGAAAGCAATCCCATTTACAACAGCTACCAAAAAAACCCCAACACCTAGGAATAAATGTAACCAAAAATGTAAAAGATCCTACGATTAAAAGTATAAAACAGGCTGGGCACTGTGGCTCACACCTGCAATCCCATCACTTTGGGAGGTGGAGGCAGGTGGATCACCTGAGGTCAGGAGTTCAAAATCAGACTGGCCAACATGGCAAAACCCTGTCTCCACTAAAAATACAAAAAAAATTAGACAGGTGTGGTGGTGCACTCCTGTAATCCCAGCTACTTAGGAGGTTGAGGCAGGAGAATCACTTGACCCTGGGAGGCAGAGGTTGCAGTGAGCCAAGATTGCACCATAACTGAGCCCTTGTCTCAAAAAAAAAAAAAAAAAAGAGTATAAAACACTGATGAATGATATTAAAATGGAAAGATATCCCATGTTCATGGACTGGCAGAATTAATATTGTTAAAATGTCCATAGTACTAAAAGCAGTCTACAGATTCAATGCAATCCATATCCAAATACCAATGACATTCTTCACAGAAATAGGAAAAAAAAACCCTAAAATTTATATGGAGCCACCAAAGACCCCGAGTAGCCAAAGCAATTTTGTGCAAAAAGAACAAAGGTGGAGGCATTGCACTACCAGACTTCAAAATATACTATAAAGCTATAGTAAACAAAACAGTAGGTTACTGGCATAAAAAGAGACACATAGACCAATGGAAAAGAGAATTGGGAAATAAATACATGCATTTATAGCCAATTTCATTTTTGACAAAGGCACTAAGAACACACATTGGAGAAATGACAGTTTGTTCAACAAATGGTGCTGAGAAAACTGGATATCCATATGCAGAAGAATGAAACCAGACCCCTGTCTCTCATCATATGCAAAAATCAAATGATAGTGGATTAAAGACTTAAATGTATGACCTGAAACTATGAAACTACTTGAAGAAAACATCTGAATGCTTCAGAACATTGTTCTCAGCAAAATTTTTTTGGTAAGACCTCAAAAGCACAAGCAACAAAGGCAAAAATAGATGAATGGGATTACATCAAACTGAAAAGCTTTGGCACAGCAAAGTAAGCAATAACAGTGAAAAGACACCTAAAGAATAGGAGAAAATATTTGCAAACTACCCATCTGACAAGGAATTAATAACCAGAATATACAAGGAACTCAACAGCCAGAAAACAAAAAATTTGATTTAAAAAAATTGAGCAAATGATCTTAACAGACATTTCACGATAGAAGACAAACAAATGGCCAATAGGTATATGATAAAATGTTCAACATCATTAATCATCAGACAAATGCAAATCAAAATCATAATAGGATATCATTTTAGCCCTTAAAACAGCTATTTTAAAAAGGCAAAAAAAAAAAAAATGCTGGGATATGGAGAAAGGAGAACCCTCATACACTCTTGGTGGCAATGTAAACTAGTATAGCCACTGTGGAAAACAGTATGGAGGTTCCTCAAAAAATTGAAAACAGAATTACCATATGATCTAGCAATCTCACTGCTATGTATATATCCAAAAGAAAGGAAATCCGTATACTGAAGAGATCTCTGCACTCCCATTTTTATCGCAGCACTATTCACGATAGTCTAGATACAGAATCAAACTAAGTACCCATCAATGCATGAATAGATAATGAAAACTGTGGTATATATACACAATGGAATATTATTCAGACATAAAAAGAATGAAATTTTGTCACTGCAGCAACAAAGGTGGAACTGGAGGACATTATGTTACATGAAATAAGCCAGGCACAGAAAGACAAATATCATGTTCTTACTCATACACAAGAGCTAAAATAGTTGATCTCATGAAGGTAGGAAGTAGAATGATGGTTACCAGAGGCTGCGAAGGGAAGCAGGGAGTGAGGAATGAAGAGAGGTTGGTTAATGGGTACAAAAATACAGTTAGGTAGAAGGAATAAATCCTAGTGTTCAATAGCCCAGTATGGTTACAAGTGTTAGCAATAATTTATTAGCTATCAGAATAGCTAGAAGATTTGGAATATTCACAACACAAAGAAATGATAAATGAGGTGGTGGATATTGTAATTACCCTGATTTGATCATGACACATTGTATGCATATATCAAAATATCACATGTACCCCACAAATATGTACATTATGAACCAAGAAAAAACTAAAATAAGCAGCAAAAACCACTTCCAGCTAGCATGGTGCTTAACAAAATGCCTAAGCTCAGTTAACAGCCAATGAGAGGCATTATAATATCACCACCATAAAATGGTGGAACTGATGAACTGCAGTTTTCATCTTTAAAAAATTTTTTTGTCCCATTTCCTGTCTTTAGAAACTAGCCTCTGGGCTGGATGGGATTCCCAGCTTCTCCTGTAAAATGCAAAATTGAGGGCTCAAATTGCGGTTTCAATTTACACGTTTTACAGTCCTCTGAGAAGAGACTAAGGTTGGAGGATGCAGGAAGGCCTTAAATAATTCACCTTTTGACTCAAGCGCTCTGAAGCTTCCCCAAGCATTTTTGGAAACAGAACACTACGTGGTTGAGACTGGGTTCAAGTACACTACACAGCTACGTTCTGGTGGTGCTCAAGGGACAAACGCTGTGCTAAACACAAGCCAAGACTGGATTTTAGTGTGGGAAGGCGCATTAACTTAGAGGAAAAAGAGGATTTACATCCCACCTGCTAATACTGTGAGTAAACGGATTTATCTCTCTGAATCTTTAGTAGTCACATTTATTTAAATGGAGATGGTTAAGTCGAAAGGATGGTTACGATGATTAAATGAGCCAATAATGAAAACAGCATGTTTTGTAATAATAGAAGCAGCTCACCTTTAATGAGTCCTGTATCATACTTTACATCTACTACCCTATTTAGTACCCAAAGGCCCCCATCATTTGCCAGATGGGCGTCAAGCCGCACTGGGACCACCTACAGACGCTGGACCGGAGCCCACGTCCCTGCGGCTTTCGAGCGCCGCGTCTGCAGCGGCCAGAGCGCCTGACGTGGCGGATCCAGTCACGTCACACAATGCGGCTGCTCCCGGCGCCCGCAGCCCAGCCACCGCAGGCCTCCTCTGGCCGCCCCTCAAGCAGGTCGCGCAAACGCCTTTCCGGGCAGGAGCGCCAGCGCAAATAGCCAACCTCCCCGCCAGGCTGCTCCCACCCCCGGCCCTCCGCGGAGGCCGCTCCGGGGCCAGGAGGCGGCTTCCAGGCTCGAGACCCCGCCTCCCAGGCGCTGCCCGCCCGCAAAAGCCTTCGACACACCTGCAGGGTCTCGGCCTTTGCTCCCGGCCCGCGCCGGGCCCAGGCCCCGCCCTTTGCGGCCCAGCCGAGACCCGGAGGCACCGGCGTCCTCTCCCCACCCTAGGGCGTAAGACAAAAACGCCAACGCCAGAAAGGAGAAGACACTGCACATGCGCAGAACGTTTCCCGAGCCCTACTCCAGAACTACGCTTCCCAGAAGGCCCGGCTGCGACTCCATCTTGGATAACGTCGTGAGGCGCGGCCACCTCCAGCGGCCTGAGTGGTTGCTGTCGTTTCCTGGAGCGGGCGCTGACCCGGCTCAGTGATGCCCGGAGAGCTGCACCCCGCACATCTGGGCTTGAAGACAGAAGGCCACCGTGAGGTGCTCCAAGGAACACTGATGGACAGTTTTGTTAAAGTGATTGAACTCGGTGGGTACATGAGTACGTGGAGTAATGAAGGATAACGCCCTGTAACTGCCTCGTCTTAGGAATGCTAGCTTTCACAATTGTGCAAACGGTACGCGAAACGTAATAAACTACAAAATATGTATAAGCTAAAACAGAAAACGAGTATACCACTTCCCAAAGCAAAAGCGCTTAATGTTAGGTATACATCCTTCTCATGAATTTACACAAATTTTAACCTAATGGTATAGAATATTATGACTATCTTTTCACTAAGGAGTATATATAGTCATCCCTCCTTATCCTGGAGGTGCATATCTATGGATTCAACAAAGCTCGGAATGAAAATACTTAAAAATTTTATCTTACTGAGCATGTACAAACTTTCCCCCTTGTCATTATACCCTAAACAATACAATAAAATTATTTACATAGTATTTACATTGTGTTAGGTTTACAATTAATCTAGACATAATTTAAAGTATATGGGGGGAGGTGTGTAGGTTATGCAAATACCAGGTTATTTTCTACCAGAGACTTGAACATCCCTGGATTTGAGTAATCCAGGGAGGTCCTGGAACTAATCCCCCGCAGATACAGAGAGAGGACTTGGCTGTATATGTAAAACAAATTATATATTTCCTGGTCAATAACTTTATTACATTAAAACATGTAGAATAATCTAGAAAAAAATGTATATACTGTCATGTGTATAAACACACATATATATACATATAAAAATATGCACACATAATACACAACACACACCACCTTTCTGGATGGGAAGTATTGAGGAAATAATTTGAAATAAAGCCTCTTGCCAACCCAGAAAATTCTCACCAGATGGAGAAAAGAACAAAACAGTCACATTATTGAATAAACATTAAACCAGACTGCGATGTGCGTCACAGGCAACCCACTAATGAGTTTATGAAGACAGGAAGAACTATCATTTTTGGTATTAGCCGGTCTGGTACAACGCATTCCATTTTCTCAAGGTAAAAGATAACTTGTCCTCAAGTAAGACGACTGTACAACAACATTTGCTATGCATAATTCATCTGAAATTCACCTGATAATTAGGGTAGCCATCAGTGTTAGTTAATTGCCATTATGCAAATGAAAAGTAAAGTTTCCGGTATCTCTATGACACGCAGGTAGTTAACAGCAGGTACGCAGGAGCCTGGGAGTTTACCACAGAGGCAGGGAGATGGGGTGCAATCTTCCTTGATGCTTACATTTCAAAGACATGACCCAAGGCCATTAAGAAAGACTTTCCTGGGTTGTTAAACTAGCAAGAAGCTTATTTACTTTTTAAAAAGTTTTGCTAAATCTCACAGGGACAGAGAAGGGATTTACAATTACAAGTTTTCTTAAGGAAATGCTGTAAGAAAAGAGAGGAGGAAAGGTCTTTTTCCCTTTTTGCAAGAAGGAAAATTCAGTTGTTTTTTTTTTTTCTTTGAGACACAGTCTGGCTTTGTCGCCCAGACTGGCTTTGTCGCCCAGACTGAGATGCAGTGGCATGATCTTGGCTCACTGCAACTTCTGCCTCCCAGGTTCAAGCAATTCTCTGCCTCAGCCTCTTGAGTAGCTGGGATTGCAGTCGCTCACTACCACGCCTGGCTATTTTTTTTTTGTATTTTTAGTAGAGTCGGGATTTCACCGTCTTGGCCAAGGTGGTCTTGAACTCCTGACTTCGTGATCCACCTGCCTCGGCCTCCCAAAGTGCTGGATTACAGGCGTGAGCCACCGCGCCCAGCCCAAATTTTTATATTTATATTTACCCTTACAGAAAACTATAAAATTTAACACAATTTAAATCAAAATTTAAATAAAAAAATCTTAATGGGGAGCTTAGTTTTGTTTTACTTGATAAAATAATTTTTAACTTCCTCAGGAAACAACCTCAGGGAATAGCAAGGAACTGAAGACTAAACTTTGATTTTTTTACCTTACCCAAATTTCTATCAAGGGCCATGATCACTCACATTTGGCTCAGAATAAATCTCTTTAAATATTTTACAGAGTTGACTTTTTTCATTGACAGAACTTTTTTTGAAAATGCAAATTGAAAAAGTAATTTAAGGCTGGGCGTGGTAGCTCACACCTGTAATCCCAGCACTTTGGGAGGCCAAGGTGGGAGGATCACGAGGTCAAGAGATCGAGAATATCCTGGCCAACATGGTGAAACCCCGTCTCTACTAAAAATACAAAAATTAGCTGGGCATGGTGGTGCGTGCCTGCAGACCCAGCTACTCGGGAGGCTGAGGCAGAAGAATCACTTGAACCTGGGAGGCAGAGGTTACAGTGGGCCAAGATCATGCCACTGCACTCCAGCCTGGTAACACAGTAAGTCTGTCTCAAAAAATAAATAAATGAAATAAAAAGTAATTTAAGTTTGATGCTAGTTTCGAAAAAGCACAGAAAGATCCAAATATACATGAGAATTTAGTATATGTTAAAATTTTCATTGAAAACAAAATAGTGTGGAGATATATATATGTGTGTATATATATATATTCCTTTTTTTCTTTTCTTTCTAATTTGGTCTTGAGGTCTCTCTCTCCTGAGGGTGGCTATAAACTATCCCTGTGGGGCTCCTGGGATTTGGTGTCATGGATATTTGGTGTGCCATGTGTTAAAAGTTTCATTTCAAATTTACTGAAAGTCCACTCTTAATATTTAGAAGTCAGTAAGTTCCAAGATAAGTAGCAATTTGAAGTCACTGGTGAAGGCTTCACACAAGGTGAATTTTTACATTTGGTTTCTTCACAGCATAAGGAATAAAACCGTTCTTTTGAAATGAAGAAGAGAACCACCTAGGAGACTATCACCCTGACCTGAGGACTTCACTAGGGATTCAGGAAAGAAGACACAGAAAGAAAGCAATCCTCAAGGTGTTATATCTGAATAATTTAATTTTACTTAAAAATTTTTTTATTGAAGTATAAAAAAATTCAAAAGTATGCAATGGCATGTGTATCACTGTATAATTGATAAGTGAATGATGAGAGGTGAACACAACCACATAAACACCAAAGAGTTCAAAGACAATATTACCAGTGCCTGAAGTCTCCCTGAATGACCCATTCTCTATTATTACTGTCCTTCTCAAAAGTAGCCCCATCTTGATTTCTGTTTTTTTTTTTTGAGACGGAGTTTTTCTCTTGTTGCCCAGACTGGAGTGCAATGGCATGATCTCAGCTCACCACAACCTCTGCCTCCTTGGTTCAAGCGATTCTTCTTCAGCCTCCTGAGTAGCTGGGATTACAGGCATGTGCCACCATGCCTGGCTAATTTTTTGTATTTTTAGTAGAGACAGGGTTTCACCATGTTGGCCAGGCTGGTCTGGAACTCCTGACCTCAGATGATCCACCCACCTCGGCCTCTGAAAATGCTGAGATTACAGGTGTGAGCCACTGTGCCCAGCCCCCATCCTCACTTCTAACAATAAAGACCAGTTTTGCAATTTATTATTGCAATTTCTTTTACTCATTTATTTTGAGGTAATCTTATTTTTAATTTTTTTTTAGATAAGAGTCTCACTCTGTCGCCCAGGCTGGAGTGCAGTGGTGCAATCTCAGCTCACTGCAACCTCCATCTCCCAGGTTCAAGCTATTCTTGTGCCTCAGCCTCCCAAGTAGCTGGGATTACAGTGTTTGCCACCATACCCGGCTAATTGTTTCTATTTTTAGTAGAGTTGGGGTTTCACCATGTTGGCCAGGCTGGTCTTGAAATCCTGACTTCCAGTGATCCGTCCACCTCCACCTCCCAAAGTGCTGGGATTACAGACATGAGCCACTGTGCCTGGCCTGAAGTAATCTTTAACTTATGAATAAATTGCAAAAGTAGGATAAAGAATTCTCATATAGGCCGGGCATGGTTGCTCACGCCTGTAATCCCAGCATTTTGAGAGGCCGAGGTGGATGGATCACGAGGTCAGGAGTTTGAGAACATAGTGAAACCCTGTCTCTGCTAAAAATACAAAAATTAGCTGGGTGTGATGGTGCACACCTGTAATCTCAGCTACTCAGGAGGCTGAGGCAGGAGAATTGCTTGAACCTGGATGGCAGAGGTTGCAGTGAGCCAAGATCATGCCATTGTACTCCAGCCTGGGTGACAGACTGAAACTCCACCTCAGAAAAAAAAAAATTGAATTATCATATATCCTTTACTAAGATATTTCCATCATTAATATTTTGGCACATTTGCTTCATAATTTTTGCTATTTGTGTATATTAAGTATTTATTTTTCTTAATCATTTGAGAGTCAGTTGTAGGAGTCATTCCACTTTACTCCTAAGTTCTTAGCTGTATATTTCCTATCAGCAAGGATAAAATTCTTAGATAACCATGGTATAGTGCTCAAAATCAGAAAAATTTAACAAAGATATAATATCTAATCTATAATGTACAGTCCATGTTCAAATTTCACTGATTGTCTCAATTAAGTCTTTTTTTTTTTTTTCTTAAGACGTAGTCTTACTCTGTCACCCAGGCTGCAGTGCTGTGGCACAATCTTGGCTCACTACAATCTCCCCTTCTCGGGTTCAAGTGATTGTCCTGCATCAGCCTCCTGAGTAGCTGGGACTACCGGCATGCACCACCATGCCCGGGTATTTTTGTATTTTTTTTTAAGTAGAGACAGGATTTCACCATGTTATCCAGGATGGTCTCAATCTCTTGACTTCGTGATCTGCCCATCTCATCCTCCTAAAGTGCTGAGATTACAGGCATGAGCCACTATGCCCAGCCTTCAATTAAGACTTTTATAGGTAATTGTTTTTCTGATTCAAGATCCAATTCAAAAACTGTTTCTAGGCTGGATGTGGTGACTCATGCCTGTAATCCCAGTACTTTGGAAGGCTGAGGCGGGTGGATCACTTGAGGTCAGGAGTTTGAGACCAGCCTGGCCAACATGGTGAAACCCCATCTCTATAAAAGATAGAAAAACTATCTGGGCATATCAGGGGAACCCACCCCCAATATTTCAACGTAGGTTCTTTCTATTTTCCATAAGTGTCAGCCGGCTGAGAAATAAAGAGAAAGAGTACAAAGAGAGGAATTTTACAGCTGGGCCTCTAGGGGTAACATCACATATCAGTAGGACCGTGATGCCCACCTGAGCCTTAAAGTCAGCAAGTTTTATTAAGGATTTCAAAAGGGGAGGGGGTGCAAGAACAGGGAGTAGATCACAAAGATCACATGCTTCTAAGGGAAAAATAAAAAACTCCTGATAAGGGTCCAACAAAGATCACAAGGCAAAGGACAAAGGCAAAGATCACAAAGCAAGGGGCAAAAACAAGATCACAAGGCAAAGGGCAAAAGCAGAATTACTGATAAGGGTCTATGTTCAGTGGTGCACGTATTGTCTTTATAAACATCTTAAACAACAGAAAACAGGGTTAGAGAGCAGAGAACCAGGCTGACCTCAAATTTAGCGGGGCAGGGTTTTTCCCCACCCTAGTAAGCCTGAGGGTACTGCAGGAGACCAGGGCATATTTCAGTCCTTATCTCAACCACGTAAGACAGACACTCCCAGAGAGGCCGTTTATAGACCTCCCCCCAGAAATGCATTCATTTCCCAGAGTATTAATCCTTGCTAGGTAAAGAATTTAGCGATACCTTCCCTACTTGCACATCCATTTATAGGCTCTCTGCAAGAAGAAAAATATGGCTCTATTTTGCCCAACCCCACAGGCAGTCAGACCTTATGGTTGTCTTCCCTTGTTCCCTGAAAATTTCTGTTATTCTATTCTTTTTCAAGGTGTACTGATTTCATATTGTTCAAACACACATTTTACATTCAATTTGTGCAGTTTACACAATAGTGGTCCTGAGGTGACATACATCCTCAGCTTATGAAGATAATAGGATTAAGAAATTAAAGTAAGACAGGAGAAAGAAATTATGAAAGTATTATTTGGGAACTGGTAAATGTCCATGAAATCTTCACAATTTATGTTCTTCTGCCACGGCTCCAGCCGGTCCCTCCATTCAGGGTCCCTGACTTCCCACAACACAGGTGTGGTGGCCTGTGTCTATAGTCCCAGCTACTCAGAAGGCTGAGGTGGAAGAATCACTTGAACCCAGGAGGCAGAGGTTGCAATGAGCTGAGATCATGCCACTTCACGCCACCCTGGGCAATAGAGGGAGACTCTGTCTAAACAAACAAACCAAAACAAAAACTGTTTCTGGCCAAAGTGGAGTAACAGGGACTGGATTTACCCTCCTGCCTAAAACAACTGAAGAAACCAGATAAAATATATGAAACAATGTTTTCAAGTCACTGGATATCAGGCAATGAGCACAGTGACCCATGAAACATGAAATAAGTAAGCTCTACATTTGCCACAACTTACTGCCTTAAAAGAGTTTCCAGGCTGTGGCACAAGGAGGGGGATCCCAGGCTGACTGTCGTAGACTCCTTGAATTGAAGAGATGCAGCTGAGAGTCCAGAGACACCAAGGCAGCTAGAGTTTGTAGGACAAATTACCAAGGAAGAGAGCTGCACAGAGAGAGACAGCTCTGGTGATCTTCAGAAGGTCCCGTAGATAACTCAGCAGAGTGCTGTCTGGAACATGCGTATGAGGAAATCACCTGAGGCTGGGGAATCATCCAAAAAGATTGAAAAGAATAGAGCCCAGTGATGCTTTAAAAAGTGCCTGCTGTCACCAGCCAGGATGAGAAAATCATGATTCATGAGCATTGGGTAAAGTACTCAGAATGGTTTCATCTCAGCAACAAAGAATAATCAGCCCTATAATAAACACTACAAATGTTAAAAGCAAGACCCAACACTATCAATTAACTGCACCCCAGAAGAAGCCTCAAGAATATTTAGAGAAATACAAAAACATTTTATGGGGCTAAAAGCATCATAAAATTTGTAATGTCTGCTAATCTCATTCAAAGATTAGCAGGCTTGGCCAGGAGTGGTTCATGCCTGTAATCCCAGCACTTTGGGAGGCTGAGGTGGGTGGATCACCTGAGGTCAGGAGGTGGAGATCAGCCTGGCCAGCATGGTGAAACCCTCTCTCTACTAAAAATAGAAAAATTAGCTGGGCATGGTGGTGGGCAGCTGTAGTCTCAGCTACTCGGGAGGCTGAGGCAGGAGAACTGCTTGAACCAGGGAGTTGGAGGTTGCAGTGAGTTGAGATCATGCCATCGCACTCCAGCCTAGGCAACAGAGTGAGACTCCGTCTCAAAAAAAAAAAAAAAAAAAAAAAAAAGATCAGCAGGTTTGCAAAGAAACAGAAAAATAATAACTCACTATGACGAGAAAAATCAACTATGCAAAACTGACCTAGAACTGATGCACATGTCAGATTTAGCAGACAAGGACATTAAACAAGTTCCCATAACTGTGTTCTAGATGTTCAGAGACAAACAGAGACATGGAAGATATTTACGGAAGATATTTTTTCTTTTTTTTGAGACAGAGTCTTGCTGTGTCACACAGGCTGTAGTGCAGTGGCACAATCTCAGCTCACTGCAGTCTCCGCCTCCTGGGTTCAAGCGATTCTCCTGCCTCAGCCTCCCGAATAGCTGGGATTACAGGCACATGCCACCACGCGCAGCTAATTTTTGTATTTTTAGTAGAGACGCGGTTTCACCATGTTTGCCAGGCTGGTGTTGAACTCCTGACCTAGTGATCTGCCCACCTCGGCCTCCAAAAGTGCTGGGATTACAAGTGCGAGCCATCGTGCACAACCAACATGGAAGCTATTAAAAGATCAAACAAAACATGTAGAGATGGAACCTACAATGTCTGTGATGAAAATACACTGAATGGGATTAATAGCAGATTAGAAACTGAAGGGAAGATTGGTACATTTTAAGATAGCAGTAGAAACTTCGAAGTGAAACAATAAGAAAATATAAAAAATAAGAAAGAAGCATCAGTGAGCTGTGGGACAACTTTAAGCTGTCTGACGTATATGTAATTGAAATCCACAAGAAGAAGAGGGTGGAGAAGGGGATGGTAAAATTTTTATTTGAAACATTAATGTCCAGACATTTTATACATTTTATGAAAACCGTAGTTGGGAGAACCAAGAAGCTTGATAAACTACAATCTGCAATTATAGTTTGAGATCTCATACTCCTTCTCAATATTGGGTGGAATAGAAAATCAACAAGGATATCAATAACCTAAACAATGCTATCAACCATGTTAGGTTATTGACCTAACATTTATAAAAAATTCCATTTTCCTAGCTGAGCATGGTGGCTCACGCCTGTAATCCCAGCACTTTGGGAGGCTGAGGTTGGTGGATCACCTGAGGTTGGGACTTTGAGACAAGCCTGTCCAACATGACGAAACCCCATCTCTACTAAAAATACAAAATTAGCTGCACGTGGTGGTGCATGCCCATAATCCCAGCTACTCAGGAGGCTGAGGCAAGAGAACTGCTTGCACCCAGGAGGCAGAGGTTGCAGTGAGCCAAGATCGTGCCACTGCACTCCAGCCTGGGCAACAAGAGTGAAACTCGGTCTCAAAAAAAAAAAAAAGAAAAAAATTCTATTTTCCAACAATAAAATATACATTCTTTTCAAGTACACATGGAATATTTACCAAAAATGACTATAATTTGGGCCATAAAAGATGTCTCATAAATTTAAAAGAATTCAAGTCATTGAAAATATATTCTTTGGCCATAATGGAGTTAAACTGTAAATTAATACCTAATTATATTTGGATAATAATCAAATATTTGGAAACTAAATACCAAACTCATTTCTTCTTCTTTCTCCTCCTCTTCTTCTTTTACCTCTTCTCTCCTCCTCCTCCTCCCCCTCCCCCTTTGCCTCCTTCTCCTCTTCTTCTTCTTTCCCCTTCTCCTTCTTCCTCGTTTTCCTTCTCCTCATTCTTCTTTGTTTTCTTGTTTGTTACCTAGGTAGGAGTGCAGTGGTGTGATCATAGCTCACTACAGCCTCCTCCATAGGATGAGGTGATCTTCTGGCCTCAGCCGCCCTAGTAGCTAGGACTATAGACATGTGCCACCATGCCTCCAGCTGTTTTGCTTATTTTTTGTAGAGACCAGGTCTCACTGTGTTGCCCAGGCTGGTCTCAAAGTCCTGGACTCAAGCAGTTCTCCTGCTTTGGCCTCTAAAATGCTGGGATTAGAGGCATGACCCACTGCACCCAACTTAAATAATATACTTCTAAATAACCTATGGGTCAGGCCGAGCGTGGTGGCTCACACCTGTAATCCCAGCACTTTAGGAGGCTGAGGCGGGTGGATCAGGAGGTCAGGAGTTTGAGACCAGCCTGGCCAACATGGTGAAACCCTGTCTCTACTAAAATACAAAAAATTAGCCAGGCGTGGTGGCGTGTGCTGGTATTCCCAGCTATCAGGAGGCTGAGACAGGAGAATTGCTTGAACCCAGGGGGCGGAGGTTGCAGTGAGCTGAGATTGTGCCATGGCACTCCAGCCTAGGTGACAGAGCAAGACTCTGTCTCGAAAAATAAAAAATAACACATGGGTCAAATTGAAAATTAAAGGGGGGAAATTAGAAGGTAATTTGAACTGCATGAAAATAAAAACATCAAAATTTGTGGGATACAATTAAAACTGCACTTGGGAGAAAATTTATAGCACTAAACATTCAAAAAAAGAAGTCTCTAATGAATGACCTCAGCTTCCCACCTTAAGAAGCCAGAAACATTTAAGAGCAAAAATAGCTAAAAGTAAGCAGGAGAAAGGAAATAATAAGCATCAGAGTGGAAATCAATGAAATAGAAAAAAATAGAGAAAATAAATGAACTGAAAAGCTAGTCCTTTGAGAAGAGAAATAAAATTGACAAGCCTCCAGCCAGAGCGATTAGGAAAAGAGGGAACAAACAAATGATTAATATCAGGAATAAGAGGGGCACAATGGCTCATGCCTGTAATCCCAACACTTTGGAAGGCCGAGGCGGGCAGATCATGAGGTCAGGAGTTCAAGACCAGCCTGACAAACATGGTGAAACCCCATCTCTACTAAAAATACACAAATTAGCTGGGGGTGGTGGCTCGCAGCTGTAATCCCAGCTACTCAGGAGGCTGAGGCAGGAGAATTGCTTGAACCCAGGAGGTGGAGGTTGCAGTGAACCAAGATCATGCCATTGCACTCCAGCCTGAGTGATACAGCCAGACTCTGTCTCAAAAAAAAAAAGAGTACAGATTCTACAGACCTTAAAATTAAGCAAGGAGCTGGGTGCCGTGGCTCATGCCTATAATCCCAGCACTTTGGGAGGCTGAGGTGGGTGGATGACCTGAGGTCAGGAGTTTGAGACTAGTCTGGCCAACATGATGAAACCCCGTCTCTACTAAAAATACAAAAATCTCTCCAAGATTGGGAACAAGGCAAGGATTTCCACTCACACCACATCTGTACTACATTGTTCATTGTTCTGGAGGATCTGCTAGTATATTCAGGCAAGATAAATAAAGTAGGCCAAGTGCAGTGACTCATGCCTGTAATCCCAGCACTTTGGGTGGCTGAGGCAGGCAGATCACAAGGTCAGGAGTTTGAGACCAGCCTGACCAACACAGTGAAACCCCATCTCTACTAAAAATACAAAAATTAGCTGGGCGTGGTTGCACACACCTGTAGTCCCAGCTACTCAGGAGGCTGAGGCAGGAGAATCACTTGAACCCGGGAGGCAGAGGTTGCAGTGAGCCAAGATCATACCATTGCACTCCGGCCTGGGCGACAGAGCAAGATTCTGTCTCAAAAAAAAAAAAAAAAAAAAAAGAAGAAGAAGAAAAGAAAAGAAATAAAGTAGTTGGCCGGCGCGATGGCTCACGCCTGTAATCCCAGCACTTTAGGAGGCCAAGGCGGGCAGATCACCTGATTTCCGGAATTTGAGACCAGCCTGGCCAACATGGCAAAACCCCATCTCCACTAATAGTCAGGTGTGGTGGTGCCTGCCTGTAATCCCAGTTACTTGGGAGGCTGAGGCAGGAGAATTGCTTGAACCTGGGAGGCAGAAGTTGCAGTGAGTGGAGGTCACCAAAATCATGCAACTGCACTCCAGCCTGGCCAACAGAGGGAGACTGTGTCAAAAATAAAAATAAAAATAAAGTAGTTGACTTCTGGAATGGCAAAATGATTTCTGGGAACCTTCTCTCTAGTGAAACAATTTTACTTGGTGAATTTTTTTTTTAAAGGACCACTTAATGTTTTTGGAAGTTGTTTGTTGTTGTTGTTCTTGTTTGTTTGAGACGGAGTTTTGCTCTTGTTGCCCGGGCTGGAATGCAGTGGCATGATCTCGGCTCACTGCAACGTCCACCTCCGGGATTCAAGTGATTCTCCTGTCTCAGCCTCCCGAGTAGCTGGGATTACAGGCACAAGCCACCACGCCTGGCTAGTTTTGTATTTTTAGTAGAAACGGGGTTTCTCCACGTGGGTCAGGCTGGTCTTGAGCTCCTGACCTCAGGTGATCTGCCCGCCTCGGCCTTCCAAAGTGCTGGGATTACAGGCGTGAGCCACTGTGTCCGGCCTCAAATATTTATTTTAAAGTACACATTTTTGGCCGGGCACGGTGGCTCCTGCCTATAATCCCAGCATTTCGGGAGGCCAAGGTGGGCGGATCACCTGAGGTCGGGAGTTTGAGACCAACCTGGCCAACATGGTGAAACCCTGTCTCTACTAAAAATACAAAAATTAGCTGGGCGTGATGACGCGTGCCTGTAATCCCAGCTACTTGGGAGGCTGAGAGAGAAGAATTGCTTGAACCCAGGAGGTGGATGTTGTAGTGAGCCGAGATCATGCCACTGCACTCCAGCCTAGGCAACAAGAGTGAAACTCCGTCTCAAAAAAAAAAAAAGAAAGAAAGAAAGAAACATTTGAACATACAAAGTACCATGTGTCATATGTGATATCTTCTCTTTCCTATTATATATTAATGTGTACAGACATTGTTACAGAACTCTCCTTTCGTCAGATAAGCCAATGTTTAATAAAACCAGAATTTACTTAAATGTGCAAATATCAGGCACCTAATTGTTTATAACATATCTGAGTTAATTTTCAAAAGTGGCCTTGAACACTAGTACTTATTACACTGTGCAGATTAAAAGCATGTTATTTGAAGAAATTTCTCCACTTTATACTTGTGATATGTTTAAATGATGTGCCTATTTCAATTTGTCTGAAGCCCAGATTGGATATAAACCAAGAACATTCCGCATTTGTATTGATTGTGATGGAATGCCATATTTTCCTTCCTAGGAGTATGCACCACAGTATAGTTTTCCCAGACAGGCTATTCTGTCTCTGCCAGTTATTATTTGTGTGACCTATGTGGTGGTTTAATCTTTCTATACCTCAGTTATCTTAGCTGCAGAGTAAAGATAATATTGCCTATCTCACAGATACTGAACAGTTTGACATGGAGTTTTTCTGTTAGTAGAAATAAAGGCATTTAAGTTCAGAAGCTAAAGATTAGAAATAAAATTGGTGGTCATTCCATTATATGAAAGAAGTTTCTTCTTCTTTGTTAATATGAGATTCTTTTTATTTATGTTTTTTATTTTGTTTATTTATTTGAGATGGAGTCTCACTTAGTTGCCCAGGTTGGAGTGCAGTAGTGTGATCTCAGCTCACTGCAACCTCCACCTCCCAGGTTCAAGTGATTCTCCTGCCTCAGCCTCCCAAATAGTTGGGACTATAGGCACACACCACCACACCCCACTAAGTTTTGTATTTTTACTAGAGAAGGGGTTTCACCATGTTGGCTAGGCTGGTCTTGAACTCCTGACTTCAAGTGATTCACCTGCCTCAGCCTCCCAAAGTGCTGGGATTACAGGCATAAGCCACTGTGCCTGGCCGAGATTCTTGTTAGAATTTGCATTTGTTTTCAGGTTTTCCTTCTGTTTAAAACATATGAAACAACTGTGTTTAATTTAAATAGAATACTCTCTCTTTTTTTAAAAATAGAATACTCTCTTGAGCCCTGTCTGTTATTACTTTGTTAAATATGGTGTGAACTAAGAGGCTGACTTTGTTTTCTTCTAAATGAATAGCCAATTGATCTTTCACTGTTAAATTCATTCACTATTATTTCATGGATTTGAAATTTCTTTTTTATTGTATACAAAATTATCCTTTGGGGCCGGGCGCGGTGGCTCACGCTTGTAATCCCAGCACTTTGGAAGGCCGAGGCGGGCGGATCACGAGGTCAGGAGGTCGAGACCATGGTGAAACCCCGTCTCTACTAAAAATACAAAAAATTAGCCAGGCTTGGTGGCGGGCACCTGTAGTCCCAGCTACTTGGAGAGGCTGAGGCAGGAGAATGGCGTGAACCTGGGAGGCAGAGCTTGCAGTGAGCCAAGATTGCGCCACTGCACTCCAGCCTGGGCGACAGAGCGAGACTCCATCTAAAAAAAAAAAACAACAGAAAAAAGCAAAATTATCCTTCGGAGTGGCTATTGCATTTGTAGGCTCTGCATTACTTTTCACAGTTTTCTACTGCTGGTGCTTAACCCAGATGGGCCAGTCACAGGACCTCACCCTCCTAGTATCACATTGAAGATTTCATTGATGAGTTTTTGATTAAGTTGAACCACTGAGAGCTTATCCTAAGATTTTCATAACTGGAGGTGTTTATGTTCCAATTACTTGGTGACTGGAATGCATTTTCAGTAAGAGAAAAAATGTGTGGAAGTGTAGGAAAGCAAAGAGAAGCATGATGGTGAACAGGCTCAAGCAGTGTTTGAGCTGCTGATACTACAACTCAAAGACCCACACCATACCTCTGCTGTGGCTTCATCATGAAGCCAATAAATACCAATATCTGGCTGTGCATGTGTGGCTCACACCTTCAAATCCCAGTGCTTTGGGAGGATTGCTTGAAGCCAGGTGTTGGAGACCAACCTGGGCAACATAATGAGACCCTATCACTGAAAAAAATAAAAGAAAATTAGCTGTGTGGGGTGATGTGCATCTGTCATTCCAGCTGTTTGTGAGATTAAGGTGGCAGGTTGCCTGAGTCCATATATTCAAGGTTACAGTGAGCTGTGATCGCACCACTGCAGTCCAGCCTGGGTCACAGAGCAGGACCCTGTCTCTAAATACTTAATACATACATACATATCATTATTGTCCATGTACCATCATCTGTTCTGAGTGCTGCTGCAATCAATTATTCATTGATACTGTGCTAAACATATTTTAATTACTATGACTTTATTTATTTATTTATTTATTTATTTATTTATTTATTTATATTTTTTGAGATGGAGTTTCAGTCTTGTTGTCCAACCTGGAGTGTAATGGTGCCATGTTGGCTCACTGCAACCTCTGCCTCCGGGGTTCAAGCGATTAACCTGCCTCAGCCTCCTGAGTAGCTGGGATTACAGGCATGCACCACCACGCCCAGCTAATTTTGTATTTTTAGTAGAGATGGGGTTTCACCATGTTGGTCAGGCTGGTCTCGAACTCCTGGCCTCATGTGATCCACCCACTCAGCCTTCCAATGTGCTGGGATTACAGGTGTGAGCCACTACACCTGGCTGACTTTAATATTTTTTAATATATTGTAGAAAGTATTAGAATTCTTAGAATCTATTTGACACCCACCTCTTCTTTCAGGGATGGAATTTTTAAGATTTGGATTCAATTTTCATTCAACTGGATAGAACCAGCTTGCTAGAGCCATTCCATGAAGGAGACAGAGCCAGTGGCTAGGGCCTTGAGCTGCAATTGCCCTTCCCCATTTCCTCTCTCCCACTGTTCACGCCCCACCCCACACCGTCTTCTGAAGAAGGCTCTCTGGGCCATGGTCATAAGTGCCATCTTTCCCTGCCTGGGTCTCCTTCCCTCCTTCCTCCTCCTTATCAAGTCGCTGCCTTTTTTTTTTTTTTTTTTTTTTTGAGACAAGTGTCTCGCTCTGTCACTCAGGCAGTGGCACAATCTTGGCTCACTGCAGCCTTTGCCTCTGGGCCTCAAGTGATCTGCCCACCTCAGCCTCCTGAGTAGCTGGGACTACAGGCATGCACCATCATGCGTAATTTTTTTTTTTTTTTTTTTTTTTTTGAGACACGGTCTCTCTCTCATCCAGGCTGGAGTGCAGTGACCTGATCTCAGCTCACTGCAAGCCCCCCCGCCCAGGTTCAAGTGATTCTCCCAGCTCAGCCTCCTGAGTAGTTACAGGCATGTGCCATTATGCCTGGCTAATTTTTGTATTATTTGGTAGAGACCAGGTTTTACCATGTTGGCCAGGCTGGTCTTGTGCACCTGACCTCAAGTGATCCTCCTGCCTCAGCCTCCCAAAGTGCTGGGATTACAGGTGTGAGCCACCGTGACTGGCCAATTTTTTTTTTTAATATTTAGTGGAGACTGGGTCTCACTGTGTTACCCAGGCTTGTCTTGAAGTCCTGGGCTCAAGTGATCCTCCTTCCTCAGCCTCCCAAAGTGCTGGGATTACAGGCATGAGCCACTGTACCTAGCCAAGTCTCTGTCTTTCATTCAATAAACAGAAGTCTCATTTGGACTTCCAGGAGGAGTCAGACTTTGTCTACTCTCCCAAACTTGTCTAACCCACCCTATTTGTTGTTGTTGTCCCGTTTTGTTGTGTTTCAGGATTTTAGCAGCCTGAAGCCATGGTTTTTAGTTTCTGTCTCTAGTGATAAGTGGAAAAGAAGAATGAGGAATGGGCTTTGCTGGCCCAACCAGAAACAGAAACTAAGAATCCATGACTGTATTCTCTCCCTTGGACACCCATGCTAAAGCATCTTCAGTGCGCTGTGGCAGGGTGGCAGGGTGGTAGCGTGGCTGTGGCTGCCATAACAAAGCACTGCAGCCTGGGCAGCAAAGACAATGGAAATCTATGGTCTTACTGTGTGGGGGCTGGAAGGCCAAGATCAAGGAGCAGGTTGGTTTCTCCTGAGGCCTCTCCTTGGTTTGTAGATAGCCATCTTTTCCCCGTGTCTGTCTCATGGTCATCCCAGTGTGTGTGTCTGTGTTCTAATCTCTTTTTTTATAAAGACACCAGTCATATTGGATTATGATCCCCTTTTAACTTAATTACGTCTTCCAAGGTCTTGTCTCAAAATGTCAGATTCTGAAGTACTTGGCGTTAGGACTTCAACATGGGAATTTTAAAGGAGATGCAGTTCAGCCCATCACAGAGGGAGTGGATCTGTGCACAGAGGTTATCACACTGCTGCATGTGGGAAACTCTGGCTTGATGATTTGATCCTTGCCAAACCCCTCTTGCTTGCCTGGCTCTAACCAACAAAGCCTCAAAATCTAGACCATGTACAGACTTCACTGAGCACCTGCATAACTGAGTGGCTAAATGACTACCATTGACCCTTTCTCTGGCCTTAGGATCAGAATGGCCAGCAGGAGGCCATATGCACCTAACCCAGATGGAAGGGAATGGCCCGGGGTGACCAGCTGGCTCTCTTTATCAAGCTCAGGCTCCTCAAGTCCCCACTTGGAAGAACAGTCACAGATTCCATCTGCAGATAAGCAGGAAACTGACATCTTTGTCTCCAGCAGTTGTTGAGCTGGTGCCTGCTAAGGAGATGCAGGAAGTTAATGAACTTCACTGAATGAGCAAAATTGTGTCGCTGCTTGAGTAATTTCATGTTTCTGAAGAGACAGCTCATAGCACACATCAGATTCTTAACTTGTGCCCCCTTTCCCCAAAAGAGTCACTTTCCAAAGGAGATTCAAATTCTGACCTATCCACAAACCTCACTTCCATGATTTTGAAAGAGGGTAGATTTCCTCTCAGAGCTCCAGCTGGAGTTCTGTGCTCTATGCACCCTTGGGTGTCATCAGAGCCATGACTGCATGGTGGCTTCCAGAGGGAAGTCCAAGGGAATCTGCCTGCTTGCCTGGGGACTTCCTTGGCACAGAGTGACGGACCCTTCTCTCCCAGCACAGAGAAGGGCACTGGACTAAGGCGTAAGTGCCAGGGTTCTGAAGGGAGCAAATCACAGAAAGATAACTTGTATTTGGCAAGTTCCAGTGCCACACCCACTCCAGAAATTTCCTGGGAACTTGGAAGTGCTAAGTGAGCCCAACTGGAAAGGACAGAATGATGGGGAGAGTATATTTAAAAAGCTAGAGTTTAAAGCTGGACACTGTTCTCTTACGTTCTTCTGGTTGGTTTTTTCCTCTGCTTATCATCTCTGGAGCTTCCTCTTGGTGCAGCTCCTTCCCCTGCAGACTCAGTCCTGCAAATGCCAGCTCCATTTCCTTTATTTTTATTTTTATTTTATATTTTGAGACAGAGTCTTGCTCTGCCACCCAGGCTGGAGTGCAGTGGTGTAATCTCGGCTCACTGCAACCTGTGCCTCCCAGGCTCAAGTGATTCTCTTGCTCAGCCTCCCCAGTAGCTGGGATTACAGGCACATGCCGCTACCGCCTGGCTAATTTTTGTAGTTTTAGTAGAGA
This sequence comes from Symphalangus syndactylus, assembly GCF_028878055.3. Classification (NCBI taxonomy): domain Eukaryota; kingdom Metazoa; phylum Chordata; class Mammalia; order Primates; family Hylobatidae; genus Symphalangus; species Symphalangus syndactylus. Next base: position 78,731,765 of record NC_072426.2, read on the forward strand.
TAGGGTTTCAGCATTTTGGCCAGGCTGGTCTTGAATGCCTGACCTCAAGTGATCCACCCCCCTCGGCCTCCCAAAATGTTGGGATTATAGGCATGAGCCATTGCACCTGGCCCCAGCTTCATTTCCTTTAACCAGGGAGTGCTCTGGGCTCTGCCTGGGGCTCCCCTCCCCATGCCACTGCCTAGAATGTCTCAGGCTGTAAGCTGGGACAATCAAGGGCTCACCTCACTTGATCCCTGTCTCTCAGGAACGCTGTCCTTCAACTGCCTGATGTCCATGGTCTGGTGCGCCACCATTTCCAATATTTTGTCTGCTGTTCGAGTTCTTTCAGATGGGAGGATAAATTTGGTTCCTGTTACTCCATCTTGGCTAAAACGTAAGTCCCATAGCCATTTATATATTCCAGAAAATAAGAGAAACAAAGGCATGATCATTGTATGTTACTGTATTGTACCACTGTCCACACTGAACCTGTTGCTCCCACCACCGACATGTTCAGGAGTGAGTCTTTGTGGCTGTTCTGAGGCTGCCATAGTCCCCTCATCTTTCCAGTCCCTCTTCTGAGGCTGTAAGTCCCCTGGGGGCTCTACCACTGTGTTTGTGGGAGTAAGGCAGATTGCAGCAGCCAGCAAGCCCCTTTTGCTCAGGGGGAACAGGTGTGAAGGAGATCCTGGTAAGAGGGGCTGCTTCTCCTGGAAGTAAAAGGCCTCTCTGGGGATGAGGCCTGCAGTTCTTTTATTTAAGGGAGTTGGGAGGCAATGGTTGCTACCCACCTTTCAGACTCTGGACCTGTCATTAACACCTTTGTTCTTAGCGTCCCACCTTTCAAAGTCATCCCTCAGCTGGATGAAGGGTGATAACCTCAAGCATATTCTAAGAATTTCATCACCAAGTCATCCCTTTTTCCTCCTACAAGGAATTCAAGATCTCCAAGCAGCAGGGAGAGGGTTCAGGATACATATTCGGTTGTTCCAGCTCAAAACACTGATGTAGACATGGCTGGCACCAACGTGGCTCTAGGACATACTCCAGGTGACAGAAAAGATGGTCAATGAATTAAGGATCCCAAATGGAGTCACAGATGGGAGTGGGGCCAGGGTTTGTGGGAATTGGATTCCAGGTCTCTGCATGGCTACTTGGATTAGCCTTCACATCTTGGGAGGTTGTCCCTGTGTGCAATGAAAGGGGCCTCATTAGGGAACTGGGGTGCTAGTTCCAGTTTGTCAGTGAATGCTCTGTGATCTCACTTTGGTTTTCTGGGCTCAGATTCCTCCTGTGCACAACAATGATGGTTAATATTTGTGATGATTAATTTTATGTGTTAACTTGGTCACGGGTTGCCCAGATATTCTGGATGTGTCTGTAAGGGAGTTTCTGAATGAGATTAACATTTAAACCAGTAGACTGGCAGAATGGCTATTACTAAAAAGTCAAGGCTGGTCTGAAGGTATTGAGTTATCTCAATTGATTGTTCCTAGTCAGTTATAGACTGAACTCCTGGTTCTATTTTTTCTTCCCTTCTCACTACTGCACTTGACTAGTCTTAAAAAAAAAAAAAAAAGTAAGAAACAATGGATATTGGCATGGTTGCAGAGAAAAGGTAACACTTATACCCTGTTGGTGGGAGTATAAACCTCTACAGAACACAGTGTGGAGGTTTCTCAAAGAACTGAAAATAGAACCAGCAATCCCAGTACTGGGTATCTACCTAAAGGAAAAGAAGGCATTACATAAAAAAGACGGCTGGGCGCGGTGACTCATGCCTGTAATCCCAGCACTTTTGGAGGCCACGGCGGGTGGATCACAAGTTCAAGAGTTTGAGACTAGCCTGGCCAACATAGTGAAACCCTGTCTCTACCAAAAAAATACAAAAATTAGGCTGGGCAGTGTTTCTCACGCCCGTAATCCTAGCATTTTGGGAGGCCAAGGCGGATGGATCACGAGGTCAGGAGATTGAGACCATCCTGACTAACGTGTCTACTAAAAAAAAAAATAAAAAATTAGCCGGGTGTGGTGGCAGTCGCCTGTAGTCCCAGCTACTCGGGAGGCTGAGGCAGGAGAAGTGCTTGAACCCGGGAGGCAGAGGTTGCAGTGAGCTGAGATCAAGCCACTGCACTCCAGCCTGGGTGACAGAGCAAGACTCCGTCTCAAAAAACAAAACAAAACAAAACAAAACAAAAACGTGTAGCTCATGCCTATTATCCTAGCAATTTGGGAGGCTGAGGTGGGTAGATCCGTTGAGCCCAGCAGTTCTCGACCAGCCTGGGTAACATGGCAAAATCCTATCTCTACAAAAAATAGCCAAGTGTGATGGCATGTGCCTGTAGTCCCAGCTACTTGGTAGATTGAGGCAGAAGGATCCCTTGAGCCCAGGAGGTTGAGGCTGCAGGGAGCCAGGAATGCATTACTGCACTCCAGCCTGGGTGACAGAGTGAGACCCTGTCTCAAAAACAAACAAACAACAAAACCCAGCATTTATATATTCCTAGCAGCACTATTCACGATATCAAAATTATGAAACCAAGCTAAGTGTCCATCAACATTTGACTGAATAAATAAAATATGGTACCTATACACCATGGAATATTACCCAGCCTTTAAAAAGAATGAAATCATGTCCTTTGCAGCAATATGGATGGAGCTGGAGGCCATTATCCTAAGCAGAGTAACTCAGAAACAGAAAACCAAATACTGCATATTCATACTTATAAGTGGGAGCTAAACAATAGGTACACACTGACACAAAGATGGAAATAATAGACAACTGTGGACTCCAAAAGCGGGGAGGGTGGAAAGGGGGTGAGGGCTCACTATTTGGATAATGTTGACTATTTAGGTAATGGGTACACTAGAAGTCCAATCCCCACTAGTTCACAATATGCCCATGTAGCAAACATGCACATGTACTCCTGAATCTAAAATCAAACAAAGTTAAAAACACAAAAAGTTTAATTATGCTAAAAATAACTCCCCCCCTCAAAGAAAAACAGCAAAAGCCCCCACTAAAACAAGAGAAAACATAACTGGTAGGCTGAATAGACTGTCTTCCTGATGTGAGTGGGCCTCATCTGGTCAGTTGAAGAATTGAATAAAACAAGCCTTCTTACTGACACATTAGCTTTTTCCTGCCTTAGGACTTGAATTGAAACATCTGCTCTTCCTGGGTCTCACGCCTGCAGGCCTTCAGCCTGGAACTACACAACTGGCTCTCCTGGGTCTCCAAACATGGACTCATCATCCTTCAGACCTCCATAATTGCATGATTGCATAAGTCAATTCCTTATGATAAATCTCTCTCATTTATATATACATGTGTAAATATACACACACGTATATATGTAAGTATACAAACACACACATGCACACACACACTTAGTTTCTCTGGAGAACCCTGATATAATACTTAAAGCACATTTAATGAGGAATTACAATATTCCAGGTAGGCCTTGGACTAGGGGCTCCCACATTTTATTTTCAGAACCCTGGGTGGTAGAGTAGATTGACCCAGTTTGAAGATGGCAAAAGTGAAAACCAGAGAGAGGAAGTTCCCATGCCATACAGAAAGAGCCATGTTAGGTTTTCCCCCTCCTGCCATCCCAAATGTGAGTGTATGTATCAGGTTTGTGTGTCTATTCTTTAAAATTATTAATTTACATGGTCATAAGTAATAGTAAAGTGCATTGCCTTTTCATGTAAGTATAAAAGCTCCTTTGACCAGCGTCCCCAGTGTAGCCTTTTCCACAAAGGTAATGACTGCTATCAGTTTCATGAGGCTCTTTTCAACCTTTCCCTTGTATTTTATCCATTATACATGAGCCTATAGAAAACATATATTCTCTCATATAAGAATTTAAATTTTCATACTTTAAGGGAATTCTAAATCATGTTTATAAATAAAGTCTCATGTTATGCTCAAAAGTTGAAATAGTTCAATTCCCTCAAAATTTTTGAAAGAGTCTTAGGAATTACAGAACTTCACAGTGTGAACAGTGGCTTGAGACCCATGTTTATGTGAAAGCTATGTGGTGGTGCCCTTAACTTCATTTATGTCAAGGGCCTACAAATAAAGCATAGGCTTGTCTTATGTGCTTTGGAATCTTTTTTGTGTGGGCTAATGAAGCATTGTGTTTTTAACATTGAATATCATTCTAATTTTTTTTTTTTTGAGATGGAGTTTCACTCTTGTTGCCTAGGCTGGAGTACAATGGTGCGATCTCGGCTCACTGCAACCTCTGCCTCCCAGGTTCAAGTGATTCTCCTACCTCAGCCTCCCAAGTAGCTGGGATTACAGGCATGCACCACTACACCTGGCTAATTTTGTATTTTTAGAAGAGATGGGGTTTCTCCATGTTGTTCAGGCTGGTCTCAAACTCCCAACCTCAGGTGATCCACCCACCTCGGCCTCCCAAAGTGCTGGGATTACAGGTGTGAGCCACAATGCCCAGCCTAATTTTTATTTTTTTGAAGCAGAGTTTTGCTGTGTCACCCAGGTTAGAGGGCAATGGTGCAATCTCTGTTCACTGCACCCTCTGCCTCCCAGGTTCAAGCAATTATCCCTCTTAAACTGCCTGAGTAGCTGGGATTAGAGGCACCTGCCAGCATGCCTGGTTAATTTTTGAATTTTTAGTAGAGATGGGGTTTCACCATGTTGGCCAGGCTTGTCTCAAACATCTGACCCCAAGTGATCTGCCCACCTTGGCCCGCCACAGTGTTGAGATTACAGGTGTGAGCCACTGCAGCTGGCCTAATTTTTTAAATTTTATAATGATAACTGTAGGAAGGATAACAGATTAAAGAATTCCCTCCTTCCTGTTTGCAGTATGCTTTTGTTAATCTCACCCCAGGAATAGCCCTTTACTTTATCCATTAGTTCTAGTCTCCAGCTTCTTCTTTTAATAAAGTATTTGGGCTGGGTGCAGTGGCTCATGCCTGTAATCCCAGCACTTTGGTAGGCCAAGGTGGGCGGATCACGAGGTCAGGAGATCGAGGCCATCCTGGCCAACATGGTGAAACCCCGTCTCTACTAAAAATACAAAAATTAGCTGAGCGTGGCAGTGCATGCCCATAATCCCTGCTACTCGGGAGGCTGAGGCAGGGGAATCACTTGAACCTGGGAGGTGGTGTTGTGGGACAATCAGAGATGGGAGAGACCAAATAAAGTTCAGGAAAGCCTTTATTAAGGTAATCACCTGGCTCAGTAGGACTACTGTCAAGGAAAGTCTGAGCCCCAGACAAAGCAGCCACCTTTTAAGCAATCAGTGGCTGGGAGCTCTGTGATGCAGGAAGTGTACTTACAGAAGTGAGAACAAAGGCAGTTGATCAGTCTTTTACATTTGTTTATACTACATGTTCCACATCCTTGGGAAACTATGTTTCTGTAACATATGCTTATCAACCTTGTAACTTTGCAGCTGCCTTAGGGAGGTGAAGCAGGAACTCGCTGAGCCTCAAGCAATGTGAAACTGCTGAGTACAGATAAGGCTTGCAGAGCAAAAAGGGAAAACAGGCAGTTAGTATTCTTTAACTTAGACTACGGGGGTGTGGGGTCTACACTTAGCTTTTGAAGGAAAAAGTAAAAATTTCTTGGTGGTCTTTGATTATACTTGTAAAATTCATGAAATCCTTCTTTATCCCCCACCATTGGTGCTCACCATAAATATAGATTAATAAAGAGCACCACAATTGTTTGTCTCTTCCTGTGTAGGCTCATATTCTTCCTGGGGGACTGATTGGTATTTTTGTAATGCCATTATTTTGGTGGTAGTTGTTTGGTCCACTATTGCTTCAATAGTAGACTGGATGCTTCTGATGAGGAGCATCCAGACAAGGCATTATTAGACATCCTTCTACTATAGCTATGAAATCAATTATCAAGGTTTTAAAGCCTCCAAACCATGAGAACCATCCTCTAAAAAGTTAGTTTGGGCTCCACTCGGACAAAGTCTGGACTGGGACATGGGCTAACTTCCACATTCTAGCAGTAATTTCCATAACAGCTCTTCCATTATCATCGATTTGTAAGCAACAGTTGGTCAAATTAAGCTTGCCACAAACTCCTCCTTCTGAGTCTAGGAGGTAGTCTAATGCTAGCCTATTTTGGTATATAGCATCTCTCATTTGAGTGGCCTGTATGGCTAACACATCCAAGGCTCAGGCTGTTTCATTGACTACAATTTCTAGTACTGCTTGCAATCTTATAATTCAGTTTAACATGTAAATAGGGGTGTGGTAGCACCATGATCCATCTTGTGCCCATGTAGCTGGCCCATAGTATTTGATAATTCTTTCAGGAGGCCATTCTTTATCTTTCCAGCTACCTATCTCAGTGTCCTTCTTTATGTATTTGTTTATCTTTTCTACAGTTTCCGAGTAAAGACATTTATTCTGGTCTTTTTTCTTTCTTCATTATAGACTGGGTAACTAAAATCTTTCCCTTGTTTCAGTGGGAGCAAGAAGAAAGATGGCCTTATTGTCCCTAAAACACAGGCTCTGGTCCACTTCTTGGGCAATAGTTAATAGGCTTTTGTCCCACAGATCCAGTATAGTCCTGCCGGTGCTTTCCAAACATTTGGAGCATTTAGTTGATACCACAATTGATTTAGTGCTGGAAACTGAGAGAGAGGGTTAAAATATGGTACAGAGGAATTGTCTATAAAGCGTCTCCACTGTCTTGTTCTTAGACTCATCAAAATATTGCTGACCTAAACAAGTCATATCTCCCACTTGAGTTTGAAAGTCTTTTCCCCGTTGTGCTGTGTAGTATCTTCCAATGATAGGGGTTTTTAATAGCCAGACACCTGGGTTTGAATTGAAGCTTATAACAAATTCCGGTATGGTAAAGTTATCTTTGCTTCTTGGCTGGTTAGCAGAGCCACTCTCCCTGCATAAAGGTATTGGCTGAACTCATGTGTGGTCCACTGAATATTACAATCAGGATATTCTTCTTCTGGTTTTCCTGTAATGATCTTAGCAGCCTTGCTGCTGACTCTTTCTTGTCCTAAGTTCTTGCAGACTACTCCTAGATTGTTTAGGTTGCTGAGGTGTGTAGCCTGACAGGCATCAAAATATATAGAAACAGATCCTTTATGTGAATAAGGGAATACCTGTGTTTTGCTTATGAATATCCCAGTTCTAACGTCTTTAGGACTGGCATATGAGGGTAATAAAGGGTTCCCTATTTGAATTTCAAACTAGAAGTCATAGGGTAGGAGGCCTGGATTATAACATACTTGAGGTTGCCTATTTCCTGGGTTACAGACAGAGTAGCTGGTTTGATTATAAACACATGTCCCCAGGGGAGTTCCTGTACACTCATAATAAGTTTGATATAACAGGGTTTTAGTTATACCTTTACCAGACCAACCTTCTATCATACAATGATGAGAATTATCCTGGTTTCCTCCCGTGCCTGTTAACATTATTGTCATTAGTGCAGTTAAGTTTATACTATGCACGGGCATCCTCCTGTGCAACAAATTTGATAGCAATTGCAAAGATACCGTGACAGCAAGACAATCAGTATAAGCAATAGTATAACTACACTTGCAAATTCAATCTACATTTACTTATCTAATGCTGGCTTCCTCAGGCTTTGGCAGTGCATAGACTAGTCAGCTTCTGGTTGTGTGACTAGAGCAGGGCTTGGCTTTTCCTTAAGCTTCAGCCATGCCTAGACTAGTCACCTTCCGGTTGTGTGAGTAGAGCAGGGCTTGACATTTCTTTAAGCTTCAGCCATGCATTGACAGACCAGCTTCTGGTGTGGTCGGAGCAGGGCTGTCGTCTTTTCCTGCTGCGCCTTGGTTCCTCTGCAAGATCAGTTGAGTTGGATGATCTAGATCTTGCTGACTCGTCCACTGGTCTTGAACTGAGGCTGCAGGTTTCAGTCAGCTGTGATGGATCCAAGGTGTAATACCTGCAACTTTAACAGCAGTAGGGGGAGACATGATCAAAATATGGGGGCCATCCCATAAGGGCCTGAGGGTGGTAGGATTCCAGCATTTAACCCATACAGAGTCCCCAGGTTGAAAGGGATGTATTGCATCTGTAAGGCTAACAGGTATTCCTTCTCTTACCTACCCTTGTACTTCTTGCATCACCTCACCTAATGCTTGCATTTGTCTTCTTAGGGTCAGTTCTCCAATTTCCTTTTACTTGAGATGTAAGTGGGGGTGGTGGGCCGTACAGTATCTCATAGGGTGAATACCCAGTTAATTTAGTAGGGGTACACCTGACTCAGAGAAGGACCATGGGCAATACCTGGTCCCACCTTAAATGAGTCTCCTGGCAAAACATCTTCAACAGTTGTTTCAGTGTCCGGTACATCCTTTCAAACTTTCCAGAACTTTGTAGGCGATAGGCTGTACGCAGTTTCCATTTAATTTTTAACATCTGAGTTAGTTGCTGTACTACTTCTGCCACAAAAGCTGGTCCATTGTCCGAGCCTAAGGTTAGAGGCAGTCTAAATCTAGGAATAATGTCTTTTAATAATATCTTGGTTACTTCTTGTGCTTTTTCTGCTCTGGTGGGGAATGCCTCGACCCGCCCTGAAAAGGTGCAGACAAACACTAATATGTACCGATAGCCTCCGGCCTGAGGCAGTTCGGTAAAGTCTACAAGTAGGTTTTCACATGGCACTGCTCCTGTTTCCTGAATTCCTGGAGGCCAATAGGCCCTTGCCATGGGTTATTCTGGGTGCAAGTAGCACACTGCTTGCAGATGACTCGAGTGATGGCAGTTAGGTGTGGCACATAGAAATACTGCCCTATGAGAATCTCTAAAGCTGTCTTCCTCATGTGTGTTCCTTGGTGAAACTGCTTTAAAATCAGGGGGCAATGTCTTCTGGAATGGCATCCTCCCATCTGAAAACTTCCACCAGCCTTCTTTCCAACAACTCCCATTTTCCTGTGCAAATGACGCCTTCTCATTGGATGAGTAGTTAGGAGTGTCTGCAAGGGGAGCCTCTAAAAAGAAAATGGCATAATTCTCTTCTTTCTTTTGTTTTCTGTCATTGCAGGCTTTTTTGCTTCCTTGCCTGCTTTTCTGTTTCCTGTAGCCTTATCACTTCCTCCTGTTTCATGTCCTTTACAGTGGATGACTACTACTTCCTTTGGAGCCCACAGAGCCTCTAGGAGCTGCTCTATTTCCTTTTTGTTCCTTATTTCTTTCCCTTCAGCAGTTAACAGTCCTCTTTCATTGTAAGTGGCTCCATGATCATGCAAAGTGGCAAAAGCATATCTTGAGTCAGTATAGATAATCACTGACTTTCCCTTCTCTAGAAGTAGTGCTCTTGTGAGAGCTATTAGTTCTACCTTCTGCGCTAAGGTTCCTACCTGTAGGGGGCAGGCTTTGGCCACCAAGCTTAATGTGACTATGGCATATCTGGCCTTTCTGATACCCTCAGATATGAAGCTGCTTCCATCAGTAAAATATTCAACATCTGGGTTTTTTAAGGGTTGATCCTTTATGTCTTTCCAGCTTGAAAAGACTTCATCCACTGTTTCTACACAGCAGTGGTACCCTGGGGCACATAACAGGGCTTTCCTTGTTCTGCACATTCTATTGGTAACAGTGTGGCCAGATTTAGGGTATTCACAGTCTCTAAGGTGATGTATGGATTCTCACATGGGAGTCCTTGGCATCTTAGCATCCTAGGGTTAGAGAGCCAATGAAGTCCTCTCTGTTCCATCCAGGTGACAACTATGTGGGGCACCCAAACTATCAGCTTCTGCCCAAATGCGAGCTTGTTAGCATCTTTGGCTAACAAGGCAGTGGCAGCCGGCGCCTTGAAACAGGGTGGCCATCCTATAGCCACCAAGTCTAGTTGCTTGGACAAATATGCTCCAGGCTGATACTATGACCCTAGCATTGGCACTTAGATTCCTGTAGCCATTGCTTTTCTTTCATGAAGATACAGATAAAAGGGCTTTGTCATGTCTGGCAGTCCTACTGCTGGGGCCTGGGTTAAAGCTTTCTTGATTTCCTTGAAAGCCATGTCCTGTTATTTTTGCCAAAGGAGGGGCTCTTTTTCCCCTCCTTTGGTTGCCTCATATAAAGGCTTTCCTAAGAGCGAGTGGTCAGGAATCCACATGTGGCAAAAACCAGTTGCCCCAGGAATTCCCACACTTGCTGCCTTGTGTCTGGCTGAGGAATGCTACAAAGAGTCTCTTTTTGCTCCTGCCGCCCTTGGGAGATGTAAAAGCCAGGATACCGAACTCCTTGGCCACAGATCTGTGCCTTTTCCTTAGACACTTTATAGCCAGCTTCCCACAGCACTCGAAGGAGACTCTCTGTTTCTTGGATACATTCTTTTCTTATGGGTGGGGCTAACAGCAGATCATCTATATATTGCAGTAAGACACAGCGATCACTTGGTGGTGTGAAAGCCTTTAAGTCTGAGGCTAGTGCTTCTCCAAAGATAGTTGGGGAGTTTTTAAATCCTTGGGGAAGTCTAGTCCAGGTATACTGAGATGGGCCCCACTCAAAGGCAAAAAAGTCTCAACTTACAGGGGCTTATCGGATGCAGAAGAATGCATCTTTAATGTCCAAGCATATGAACCAAGCAGCAATAGCAGGTATATGTCCAAGCATAGTGTATGGGTTAGGCACAATAGCATGCAGTGTAGCAGCTACCTTGTTGACTGCCCTTAAATCTTGTACAGGCTGGTAGTTGCCGGAAGGGTTTAACACTGGCAATAGGGGAGTATTCCATGAGGAGACACATCTCTCTATTATTCCAAACTCAAGGAGCTGTTTTAAGTGTTTTGCAATCCCTTGGTGAGCCTCTATGAGAATGGGATACCGATGGATCCACACTGGGTAGGTTCCTTGTAGTAGCTCTACTATGACAGATGCTTGATTTACTGCTAACCCTGGGAGATTGTCCTCTGCCCAGACTCCTGGTAACTTAAGGAGTAAGTCTGTGAACAGTTTTTCTTTCTCTGATGTGCTGTACTCCTTTTCCACACTGCTGGCAACTACTTTCATAAAGTCTCCACTCCTCTGCCTTGGGTACTGTAAGAGTTAGTATCATAGCCTTCTTTTGTCCTAGGCTCAAGGTCATATCTCCACTCAGTGTGAAGGAGATTTGAGCCTGCAGCTTCTGCAACAAGTCTCTCCCCAGCAAGGGCACTGGGCAGTTTGGCAAGTATAAGAACTTGTGTTGGACTTCTCGGTTTCCAATCATACATCTCTTTGATTTGAAAAAAGGTGTTTCTTCTGTGATACCTGTGGCCCTGATAATATTAGGATACAGTTTTGATAACAGCCCAGTTGTTTGAGTCACAACCGAGTGTTCAGCACCTGTGTCTACCATAAAGTCTATTTTTAGGCTCCCTACTACCATTGAGACTGTGGGCTCCTCGGAGCCTAATGAGATGAAGCCCAATCTGTCTCAGTCTTCAAGGTGGTCACTGGCTTCTGCCAGCCCAATTAGATTCACATCAGATCCTACTATGTCTTGCCTAGTGGCGGAAGGAGGCCTTGTCCAGCCAGTCTGTCCCTGGCTGTTGCCTTTATCCTTTTCTTTCTCTGGACATTCATCTTTCCAATGCCCTCTTTGCCTGTATCTCGCACATTGATTTCTCTCTAGTCTAGACCAACCTTCCTGACCTGTCCTGGTCTCCTGACCTGGCCTAGCTTGTCCTTTACTGGGACCACATCCATGACCATGTCCATGTCCTCTTGCAAACTGAGCCTCTCTTTCAACCAGGGCTGCAGCCAATAACTCTGCCTTTTCCTTTGCTCTACACTTGGCCTCCCACTTTGCTTCTTCATCTCGATTTACAAACACTTTGGTTGCCACCTGGATAAGCTGGGAAATGTTCATACCTTCAAACCCCTCCAGCTTCTGCAAATGTCACTTAACGTCATTTTGTGCCTGACTCATGAATGCCACATTAACCATGCACTGATTCCCTGCCACTTCTGGGTCAAAAGGTATGTAGAGCTGGTAAGCCTCACAAAGCTTCTCATAGAACTCACTGGGGCTTTCATCTGGTTTCTGATGGATCTCTGAAACATTTCCATTGTTTGTTGCCTTTTTCCCCACCAGCGTTTATTCCTGGTATCAGAGCCTTTCAGTATCTCAGCAAGTTCAGCAGCCCTTGGGCCTGATTTGGGTCCCAGCCTGGGTCAGTTTCTATTGGCAAAGCCTGCTGAGCATACTGTCTGACATCTCCTGTGCCTACTGGAGTGTTGCTTTCTAGCCACTGATGAACTGCTTGTATTAGTCTGTGGCATTCTTCTGTATTGAACAGTGACAGAAGGAGCTGCTTGCAGTCAGCCCAGGTTGGGTTGTGAGTTAAGAAGATGGACTGCATCAGGTCGATAAGAGCCCAGGGTTTTTCTGTATAGGAGGGAGTATGCTGTTTCTAGTTGAAAATGTCTGTAGTAGAGAAGGGCTGATAAACATAAAGCCATTCTCCTCCTTGAACCTCATTTTGTGCATCTAAATAGATCTATCCCCTAGTTTCTCTGTGGGGCATCTGCATGGCTCAGGCATGTCCTGACTAGAGATGGCCAACCTCATCTTGGAGTTCCTCCTTTGATTTATTGGGCAGTAGCCCTGGCTCTTCCCTACATGGTGAAGTTTGGGGGGTACTCTCCTCCAAGTCTGACCCTCTGGAGGCAGCTGCTGGAGTGACTTCCTGCCTAAGCTTTGCCAGAGGCTGGTAAATTGGATAAGTGGGTGGAGTCTCTAGCTCTTTTTATGGGGCCTGTGGGACAGGTTTTTCCTGTTTTCCTTGCTGCTTTTTCTCCTGGACCTATGCTTTGTGGGCCTTTTCTGTGGTTCCTTGTTTTGTACAAGCCAGTAGAGTCTTACAATAATTTTCAAAACGGCCTGTAGCCATTTTGGATGGGTTTGAATCACGTTCAGCTAGGAGTCTATGAATGGGAACTGATTAGAGTGCCCAGGCTGTTCTCTGACCCCAGTGACCACCCGAAACACTCGGCCAATTATTTTCCTATATATGGTTCCTTCGGCTGGCCACCCTACATTAAAGGAGGGACAGTCAATTTCACAAAGGGTTCTTAGCCTCTGCAGTGTTATCTTCATTTCATAATCACCATCAAAGCCTTTCTTAAAGTTCTTCAATATACATTCTAATGGAGTTGGCTTCGACACTTTTCTTCTTATTTCCTCCCTCATGTTGAACTTTCACTCTCACTTTCACTCTTTGATTCACCAGACAGGGTCCTATTATGGGAGGTTTGGATGCTGCTTGGCCAGGTCACAGCCAACTACTGCTGTGAAGCTATGAAGCGAATCTTGTCAGTCTTATGCAGTGACCTAGGTCTGGCTTGTCCCACACTCACCTCGGAGGACACACTCTGCACTAAGAGTTCTGCACCTCCCCATGTCACTCCTCACATTGGCCTCTCCTGAGACCATCTCTTTCACACACTTTCACACACCTCCCCTGCCCCAGGACTCCTCATCGGATGAAATGAGCCTCTTTTGTGACCTGGGTGGTGAGCCTAGTTAGGCTTCCACATTCACAGACATACACAGACCACTCCTACCCCAAGACTCCTCATCAGATGAAATGAGCCTTTCTCATGTTCCAGGTAGGTTCACCTGCACCCACACACTCCCAGTTTCTGTCTCCAGATCCAGTGAACTACTTTCACTTGTTAGTGGGGACACAAGGTTCATCCAAATTGGTAGGCCACTCCTGCCGCCCCCAGCCACTCTGGGTTGGATAAGTGGTCATTCCCGGGAAGGTGATCAAGCTCCCCTTCCGTCCTTATGGGACAGGCTTTTCCAGGGCCCAACCTCACCGCGGTTCAGTAGTCTGCCTCTGTGCTGCTCCTGTGACTGTCCTGCAACTCCCGAGTCGGTTCCATTTGCGCTATCAGGGGAAGGCTCCAATACATGGGAGAGCCATTCTCCTTCTGGGCTAAGTCTTACCCAGTGGCACCAAGGGTCCCAAATCTCCTGCATCCTGTGGCTCTAGCCCACAGGCAAAGGAGACAGAAACCTGCCATCTCCAATCCCAGACAGGACCCCAGATACATTACAGGACAATCAGAGATGGGAGAGACCGAATAGAGTTCAGGAAAGCCTTTATTAAGGTGACCACCTGGCTCAGTAGGACTAGCGTCCAGGAAAGTCTGAGCCCTGGACAAAGAATGCAGCCTCCTTTTAAGCTTCCAGTGGCCAGGAGCTATGTGATGCAGGAAGTGTACTTACAGAAGTGAGAACAAAGGCAGTTGATCATTCTTTTACATTTATCTATACTACATGTTCCACATCCTTGGGAAACTATGTTTCTGTAACATATACTTATCAACCTTGTAATTTTACAGCTGCACTAGGGAGGTGAAGCAGGAATTCACTGAGCCTCAAGGAATGTGAAACTGGTGAGTACAGGTAAGGCTTGCTGAGCACAGAAGGAAAACCAGGCAGTTAGTATTCTTCTCTAACTTAGACTATGGGGGTGGGGGCTATACTACACTTAGCTTTTGAAGGAAAAAGTAAAAATTTCTTGGTGGTCTTTGATTATACTTGTAAAATTCATGAATTCCTTCTTCAGTGGAGGTTACAGTGAGTCGAGATCATGCCACTATACTCCAGCCTGGTGACAGAGCTAGACTCCGTCTCAAAAAAAAAAAAAAAAGTATTTGTAAATTTGGGATACAATTTACGTACAAAATTTACTCCCTTAAAAGTGTGTAATTCAATAATAATTATAGTCACAAAGTTGCACAACCATCACCACTATCTAATTCCAGAACATTTTGATCACCCTCCAGCTTCTTTTAGCTCTCCCAGAACTCTCCACATTGATCCCACTCTGGCTACCAGCACTAGCTGGACAGTAATGACTCTCAGAGGTGAACACAATATGCCTCAACACACCTTTCTGGAAGTCCAGATAGGAACTGGTCAGCACCTGAATTCCAGTTCTGCAAAGCTCTTCTCTGAATACCTGAGGTACCAGCATGATCCTGGCACTGCCCCTCCCTCTGCTGTCTGTCTAATTCTAGCTCTCTGGGGCCACTCTTGTGAGTTTCTAGGTTCTGAGGACCTTAATCTTTTCCATTGTTTCCCAGCCCTAGACAGGTAGCTGCTACCTGATGTTGTCATCCCGTGTTGGCTCAGTGTTCATTTTTACCATTAAAACACCTGTTTTAAATAATCTTCATCAAATTCTCTCAGTTGTAATACTTGAGTGATCTCTCTTTTACCATTTGAACCCTGATTGATGTAAATATACTTGCACATATATCAACCATAATTTATTTTATTATTATAAAGTCATATAAGTGGAATTACAATATTATAAGTCCTTTAAAGTTTAATTAAAATGAGGTTCTTGACAAGAACGTACATTGTGTAAAGGGCCCCCTGTTCAATAAATTGTGCTGGGAAAACTGCATATCCATATGCAGAAAAACAAAACTTGATCCCTACCTATCACCATGTACAAAAATCAACTCAAAATGGATTAAAGACTTAAACATAAGACCAAAACTGTAAAAATACTAGAAGAAAACCTACAGAAAACTCTTCAGGGCATTGGTCTAGGCAAAAATTTTATGACTAAGACTTAAAAAGCACAGACAGGGGCCAGGCGCGGTGGCTCATGCCCGTAATCCCAGCACTTTGGGAGGCTGAGGCGGGTGGATCACAAGGTCAAGAGATCGAGACCATCCTGGCTAACATGGTGAAACCCTGTCTCTACTAAAAATACAAAAAAATCAGCTGGGCGTAGTGGTGGGTGCCTGTATTCCCCGCTACTTGGGAGGCTGATGCAGGAGAATGACACGAACCCAGGAGGTGGAGCTTGCAGTGAGCTGAGACTGGGCCACTGTACTCAGCCTGGGCAGCTGAGCGAGACTCCATCTCAAAAAAAAAAAAAAAAAAAAAAAAAAGCACGGACAGGGCCAGGCATGGTGACTCACTCCCAGCACTTTGGGAGGCTGAGGTGGGTGGATCACGAGGTCAGGAGATTGAGGCCAACATGGTGAAACCCCATCTCTACTAAAAATACATACATACACACACACACACAAATTAGCTGGGTGTGGTGGTACACACCTGTAATTCCAGCTACTCGGGAGGCTGAGGCAGGAGAATTGCTTGAACCTGGAAGGTGGAGATTGCAGTGAGCCAAGTTTGTGCCAATGCACTCCAGCCTGGCAACAGAGCAAAATTCCATCTCTCAAAAAAAAAAAAAAAAAAAAGCACAGAAAGGCCCGGCACAGTGGCATACACCTGTAATCCTAGCACTTTGGGAGGGTGAGGTGGGCAGATTCTTGAGCACAGGAGTTCGAGACCAGCTGGGGCAACATGGTGAAACCCCATCTCTACTAAAAATACAAAGTTTAGCCAGGCATGGTGGTGGGCACCTGTAATCCCAGCTGCTCGGGAGGCTGAGGCAGGAGGATCACTTGAGCCCAGAAGGTAGAGGCTTTAGTGAGCTATAATCACACCACAGCACTCCAGCCTGTGCAACAAGGTGAGAGCATGTCTCAAAATAAATAAACAAAACAAACAAACAAATAAATAAAAGCACAGACAACAACAACAAAAAGAAATGTGACTGTATTAAACTAAAAAGCTGCACAACAAACGAAACAATTATGAGAGTGAAGAGACAACCTGTAGAACAGTAGAGAATACTTGCAAACTATTTATCCAAAAGGGACTAATATCCAGAATATACAAACAACTCAAAAAACTCAACAGCAAAAACAAAAACAGAAACAAGTAATCTGATTAAAATGTGAGCAAAGGATCTGAATAGATATTTCTTAAAAGAACATATACAAATGGCTAACAAATATATGAAAAATGTCCAACATCACTAATCATCAGGGAAATGCCAATCAAAATCACAATGAGGCATCATCTCACCCTTGTTAGAATGTCTACGATAAAAAATACAAAAAATACGTGCTGGTAAGGATGCATAGACAAGGGAACTCTTAGACACTATTGGTGGGAATGTAAATTAGTACAACGATTATAGAAAACAGTGCGGAGGTTTCTCAAAAAATAAAATAGAACTACCATACAATCCAACAATCAGTCTGCTGGGCACATATGCAAAGGAAGGGAAATCCATATTTCAAAGGGATACCTGCACTCCTGTGTTTATAGCAGCACTATTCACAATAGCCAAGATATAATATCAACCTAAATGTCCACCAACAGATGAATGGAAAAAGAAAATCTGGTATATAAACACAGTGGAATATTATTTTGCTATAAAATGAAATCCTGTCATTTGCAACAACATGGATGGGCCTGGAAGTCATTAAGTGAAATAAGTCAGACACAGAAAGATAATTACTGCACATTTTCACTTATATTTGGGAGCTAAAAAATTGGGGCTCATAGAAGTAGTGAGTAGAATTATGGGCATTAGAGGGTGAGGGGGTAGTGGGGAGGGAAGGATGGGGAAAGTTTGGTATATGAACACAAAATTACAGCTAGATAGAAGAAATGAGCTCTGTTGTTCCACAGCCCTGTAGAGTAAACATTATTGACTGTAATATCAGTCTATATCCCCTAAATATGCACAATTATTAGGTGTCAACTAAATATAAAAGGAAAAAGGTACAAAAACAGAAAAAATGAGAGGCAAAAAATCAGACAGAGTTAATCAAATTCACAATAAAAATTAATAGCTGTGGCCAGGTGTGGTGGCTCATGCCTGTAATCCCAGCACTTTGGGAAGCAGAGGCTGGTGGGTCACCTGAGGTCGGGAGTTCGAGACCAGCATGAACAACATGGAGAAACCCCATCTCTAGTAAAAATACAAAAAAATCAGCTGGGCATGGTAGTGCATGCCTGTAATCCCAGCTACTCAGGAGGTGGAGGCTGGAGACTCACTTGAACCCGGGAGGCAGAGGTTGCAGTGAGCCAAGACCATGCCGTTGCACTCCAGCCTGGGCAACAAGAGTGAAACTCTGTCAAAAAAAAAGAATAGCTGTGATGGTAAACTTGACTTGGTCACAGGGTGTCCAGATTAAACATTAATTATGGGTGCGTCTATGAGGGTGTTTACAGATTAGATTAGCATTTGAATCAGTGGACTCAGTAAAGCAGATTGCCCTCCTCATGTGTATGGACATCATTCAATCCACTGAGGGCCTGGATAGAACACAAGGCAGAGGAAGGAGGAATTCACCCATATTTTCTGCCTCATTGTTGAGTTGGGACATTTCATCTCATCCTCTCCTGTCCTTGGACTGGGATTTACACCATTGGCTTCCCTGGTTCTCAGGCCTTTGGACTCATACCAGAATTATACCACCAGTATTCCTGGATCTCTAGCTTGCAAATGACAGATTGTGGGACTTCTTAGCCTCCATAATCATGTGAACCAATTTCTCACCACCAATGTCTCTTTCTCCCTTACTCCCTCCTACTGGTTCTGTTTCTCTTGAGAATCATGACTAATAACACTGGGAATAAACATTTCCCCAAGCCCATACCATAGGTGTATATTAGTGTTTTTTCAATCTTTTCAAATCTTAAAAATATTTTATTTATTTATGATTTCCCCCAATTGGAAACAACCAGCATATCCCTGGACTGGGGAATGGATAAGGAAACTGGTAAATCCATACCAAGAAATAGGAGTCAGCAATGTCAGAAATGATAAACTCCTCTTCAAAAAGCTTAAGTTCCCTGTTCTTTGTTGCTTAAGACCAACTTCCTTGTACTTCCTTGTCTCCTAGCTACCTGTTCTGTAAACAACCTTCCCACCTTTGCAGTGCCTAAACAAGTCCAGATATGCCTTCCCGCCTAGTAATGGACAGTCCTCCTTCCTTCCCACCTAATAGACCCTATTCAATTTTAAACCTTAGCCAATAAAGTTAGCTTAGATTGTGAGGTCCAACCCCAGCCAATGGGGAAGGGACACAGAAATGCTAGGAACTGTATCAGGGATAAAATCCCCTGCCCTACCCCTCTCAGTGTACTCTTGCGATTGTGACTGGCACAAGCTACACCCTTCTGCAGAAGTAAATTTGTCTTGCTGAGGAATTTTCTGCCTATGCGTTGGTTTTCTCTGTGGCACCGGGCACTCGTTTCTAACAGCAGGAAAAGCAAACAGAGGTATTGGTACACAAAACAACACAGAAGGATCTCAATTGCATTGTGTTAAGAAATACCAGATTCAATGACTACATACTGTATGATTCCATTTATATAATATTCTAAAAAAGGCAAACATATAGGCCCAAAGAATAGATAGTGGTTGCAAGAGGCAAAGAGTGGTGAGAGAATCTGACTTTAAAAAGGTAGCATGGAGGAATTTTATTGACAGAGATGAAACAATTTTGTATCTTGCTTGTGGTGGTGGTTACACAAATCTATGCATTTTTTAAAACTCATAAAATTATGCACCAAATAAAGAACTTTTCAGTATATAAAGCATAAATTTAAAAATGTAAATTTCAATAAATGGTTCACATATTTTTACTCCAATATTTGCATTTCTTTCTTTCTTTTTTTTTTGAGACGCAGTCTCACTCTGTCACCAGGCTGGAGTGCAGTAGCGCAATCTTGGCTCACTGCAACCTCCCCGTCCTGGGTTCAAGTGATTCTCCTGCCTCAGCCTCCGGAGTAGCCGAGATTACAGGTGCTCATCACAATGCCCCACCTAATTTTTGTATTTTTAGTACAGAAAGGGTTTCACCATGTTGGGCAGGATAGTCTCGATCTCTTGACCTCATGATCTGCCTGCCTCAGCCTCCCAAAGTGCTGGGATTACAGGCGTGAGCCACCACGCCTGGCCATATTTGCATTACTTTCAATTCTCATAATGGACTTAAAAAGTTTTGCTGGAATGGAGTTGCGTATTTTACTCTATTATAAAATGTAACTGATATTAAATTCATAGTTTCTGTCTTTGGCATCACATCCGTTTTTTTTTGGGACAAGGTCTCACTTTGTCACCCAGGCTGGAGTGCAGTGGTGCCATGATGGCTTACTGCAGCCCGGGGCTCAAGTGATCTTCCAACCTCAGCCTCCTGAGTAGCTGGGATCACAGGTGCCTGCCTACATGACCGGCTAATTGTTATTTTTAATTTTTTGTAGAGATGGGGGTCCCACCATAGTGCCCAGACTGGTCTTGAACTCCAAGGATCAAGTGGTCCTCCCGCCTCCATCTCCCAAAGTGCTGGGATTACAGGTGTGGGCCACTGTGCCTGGTCCACTTGTCAATTTTCAAAAATTTATACTCGTTTAGTGGTTTAAATGTTTAAGTATTGTATACATGTGAGATTTTATCATGTGTGATCTATGTATACCTCTATATTCCAAATTGCTCGGAATGACATGCTCTTTGGAATACTCCATTCTTTCCCTCACTGCTTTTAAATGCTGTATTTACTACACATTAAAGAATACTCTTAATCATGCTTATTTCTAAGGAGCAGGTACCAAACTACTTTGAATAGATAAATATTATATAGATAGATAGATATAGATACAGATATTCCTTAGGCATTTTTTTCCTGCCTTTTAAAATGTATACTGGCTGTTCATTTGGGTTTTTACCTATTCCAGATAAAGTTGAGAATGCTTTTGTGAAGTACACAATACACTAAAGATCAAAGAGAAAAACAAAATTTTTAGTATTGTGTGAAGTACACAATACACTAAAGATCAAAGAGAAAAACAAAAATACAAAAATTTGTTGATATTCTTTTAGGAATTTTGGCTTCCTAAGAAAGGTACAGATAGACTAAAAGTATTTCCATTTAGTCAAGCAATTTTAATGTCACAGAGGAAATCATAAGTGATACTTATTTTCTTCTTTCGGATTATGTCTATTTTCTGACTGAGCTACAATTTCCATTTATTGCTTTAACCATTTTGATGAAGTAGCTTTCCTGCCGCACCTCCCCCTTTTTGCCCGCTCCCAAAGAATCGCTGATAGTGTCAAAGTCTTTTAAACTGTATCGATGAGATCTATTTCCTAACATTTAAAGTGAAACTGACACGCAGCTGTCCTTTCCTTGAGCGTCCGTGTCTAAACTGCACACTGGCTGCACACATACCTCCCCTGCAGTATATCCCTTTGGGGGGCCCCAGGAGAGCTAGGGCTGCAGGCAGTTCCGGCACCAACTCAGACAGCATCTGCCCACTGCCTGGCGGGGCACCTCTCTGCCAATCCCGAAGGGCTGCTCCCGCGGCCTCACGGGAAAGGTAGTTTTCAGGTTGGGCGCCAACAGCATCAGGCTGTGCGCGTGGGCTCTACGCATGCCCCGTCCGCCGGCTACCTCTGCGTTTCCCCCTTTCGTTTTTCTCAGGTTTTGCGTGGGAGGCGATCCCGGGATTTCAAGGGTCTACGCGCTCTTCTATGGCGAATGCAACCCGATAAGGGAATGCGGTAGGCCCCGGTGGGTTGGGCAGGGACGGAGAGGGAGCCCCGCGCGACTCCTGGGGCGGGCGGCAGGGGGCCGGTGCCAGGTGGTGGGGAGGAGGCCCCGGGACCTCACACGGGAAGCCGGGGACGGCGGGGCTGCACCGTGTCGGCCACGACGCTAGGCCGGTTCCTCAAAGGCGCAGCCTCTGTACGGAGCGGGCTGCGCCGCGTGTGTCGCCCCGTTTGTGGGGGTCGCGGAGGAGGGCTTGTGCGCTTGCGCGTTTCGCGCGCTGAGCCTTGCGGGAGGGGCAGTTCTCTGGTCTAGCGTGTGCGCATGTGCGCGTGTGCTAGGGCGCCGCGGTACCTGGGCGGGGAAGGGCGGGTGCAGTCGCCCGCCAGACAGACAGACTCCGTTCCACGTTCTGCATTCATCCTCTTTAGGTTCCGAACTGCCCTCCAGTCAGGTCCATCACTGCATCTTGGTATTTGCTGTTCCTCTGTCCTAACTTGATCTTGCACACAGGAAAGATCTTGAAGAATTACCTAATTTTGGCCTGGCGCGGTGGCTCTCGCCTGTAATCTCAGCACTTTGGGAGGCCGAGGCGGGTGGATCACCTGAGGTCAGAAATTCGAGACCAGCCTGACCAACATGGTGAAACCTCGTCTCTACTAAAAATACGAAAAGTAGCCTACTAAAAATACGAAAAGTAGCCGGGCGTGGTGGCGCATGCCTGTAATCCCAGCTACTGAGGCGGAGAATTGCTTGAACCGGGGAGGCGGAGGTTACAGGTAGCCAAGATCGCACCATTGCACTCCAGACTGGGCAACAAGAGCGAAACTCCGTCTCAAAAAAAAAAAAAAATTACCTAATTTTGCCTCATTTGTTAGAAGAAAAAGATTTTTTTTGTTTTTTTGGTCAAGGTTACTGACTTGTTCAGGATCACAGTTTGTTAGTAGGGAAGACTAAGTCACATCTCCTGACCCCTAAGCCAGTACTGTCTACTTTTCCACACACATCAAAACGAGTTTAAAATATCCCTTTGAGAAATAGCAACAAAGTTAGATGAAGAAATTAAAACAGAGTTTTTCTTTGAAGCACTGCCGCTTATGGCTTTCTGTGGAGTCACTCACCAGAGGTTAAGTAACATTACTGGGAAAATTGATAGCTTAGTCTTATTTTTACAATGGTTTTAGTGTTAATGTTCCTTCATTAAATATATTGTTAACTTGTTTGGCCAATATTGTCATTATACTTTTTTTGTTAACACCGAGGGAGATTGAAATCCTTAGGAAGCAAATATTTACTTTCACCCGGTAAAAAATCTTGTGCCCCTATTCACAATAGCAAAGAGTTGGAACCAACCCAAATGTCCAACAACGATAGACTGGATTAAGAAAATGTGGCACATATACGCCATGGAATACTATGCAGCCATAAAAAATGATGAGTTCGTGTCCTTTGTAGGGACATGGATGAAACTGGAAAACATCATTCTCAGTAAACTATCGCAAGGACAAAAAACCAAACACCGCATGTTCTCACTCATAGGTGGGAATTGAACAATGAGAACTCATGGACACAGGAGGGGAACATCACGCTCTGGGGACTGTTGTGGGGTGGGGGGAGGGGGGAGGGACAGCATTAGGAGATACACCTAATGCTAAATGACGAGTTAATGGGTGCAGGAAATCAACATGGCACATGGATACATATGTAACAAACCTGCACATTGTGCACATGTACCCTAAAACTCTAAAGTATAATAAAAAAAAAGACAAGAAGGAAAAAAAAAAAAAAAAAAAAAAAAAAAATCTTGTGCCCAAGAGCTACATAATTATGTTGGAGTAATATTAGGGTGTTCTTTCACCATTTCTACCGCCTATTCCGAAGTGTCAGAGGACATTGATATTCTCCCAGAAGGAGCATTTTACCTAGTGGGTGTGTATGGCTTCTTAGGGCAGAAGAATCCGGGAGTTGCCAGGCAGGCCAAATCTTTCATGACCGCATTCCTCTTTTTCTAACTCAGCTGTATCTTCAGAGTTGTCTCCGTCTTTCCAAGAACAGAACAAAATGAACAAGGTAAGTTGTTTATCAATTCCCTACTTGATTTTGCAGTGGACTTTGTGAGATTTGTAAGAGTCAATATGGTGGGGTTTTTTTTTGTGTGTGAGACGGAGTCGCGCAGGCTGGAGTACAGTGTCCCCATCTCGGTTCACTGCAACCTCTGCCTCCCAGGTTCAAGCAATTCTCCTGCCTCAGCCTCCCGAGTAGCTGGGACTGCAGGCGCACGCTGCCACGCCTGGCTAATTTTTTGCATTTTAATAGAGACGGGGTTTCACCGTGTTGCCTAGGCTGGTCGTGAACTCCTGAGCTCAGTCCATCCGCCCGCCTCGGTCTCCCAAAGTGCTGGGATTACAAGCGTGAGGCACCATGTCTGGCCAAGAGTCAATATGTTAAGATGAGAAATTAGTAATAGATAAAAATGGAACTTCCCAGAAAATGTAAAGTAACAGATCAATAACAGGGCCAAGTTAGAGTCAATAAGTTGAGCTTCTTATGTTTCTTATGTTTCCAACAACCATGGCAGAAAGGAAGACACTGGATACAGACAGACTGACTCCTCTGAAGACACAAAGACTTCCTGGCAGATACCTTTTTTAGTCATAACATGGGGACCCACAGTGAATAACCTTCCAGTGATAACCCTGAAATGAGTGCAGCCTGTTGAGTCAAACTGCTTTTTAAATTATTTTACACAGGTTCCAATTTTCTTTTGGATGTAGTGTTTGATCAGTAAATTAAAATGTATTTTAATTTTAATTTTTTTATTATTTTTTTGAGACAGAATCTCGCTCTCTTGCCAGGCTGGAGTACAGTAGCGCGATCTTGGCTCACTGAAACTTCTGCCTCCCGGGTTCAAGTGATTCTCTTGCCTCAGCCTCCTGAGTAGCTGAGACTACAGGTGTGCACCACCACACCTGGCTAATTTTTGTATTTTTAGTAGAGACGGGGTTTTACTGTGTTGGCCAGGATGGTCTTGATATCTTGACCTCGTGATCTTCCCTCCTCGGCTTCCCAAAGTGCTGAGATTACCCGCGTGAGCCACTGTACCCAGCTAATAAATTAAAATGTATTTTAATTTTTTTTTTTTTTTTTGATACAGAGTCTTGCTCTGTCGCCAGGCTGTAGCACAGTGGTGTGATCTCGGCTCACTGCAGCCTCCGACTCCCTGGTTCAAGTGATTCTCCTGCCTCGACTCCTTGGTTAAAGTGATTCTCCTGCCTCAGCCTCCCGAGTAGCTGGGATTATAGGCATGCACCACCATGCCCAGCTAATTTTTGTATTTTTAGTAGAGACGGGGTTTCACCATGTTGGCCAGGCTGGTCTCAGTCTCCTGACCTTGTGATCCACCCGCCTTGGCCTCCCAAAGTGCTGGGATTATGTATTTTAATTTTTAATGAATCTTATTTCTACATGTGTAGCAGATAGATAGACAACCCCCTAAATTTTAAATAGAGAACTTAATGAATTATACAAATCCATGGCGCAAATAATGAATACACAGGTCAAAACAAACATTGCCAGCACTCCTGAAGCTGCCGTCTTGTCCCCCTCACAATCCTGACACCTCCCTGCTCATTCACTCATTTACATATAAGCCACAGTATCTGTGGCTTCAGTGGCAGAGTTGAGTAGTTGTGACAGGAACCTTTTGGCCTGCAAAGCCCCAAATTTAATGATGTCTGATTTTTTTTTTTTTTTGGAGAGAGTCTCACTGTCACCCAGGCAAGTATGCAGTGGTGCGATCTTGGCTCACTGCAGCCTCTGCCTTCAGGGCCCAAGGGATTCTCCTGGCTAAGTCTCCCAAGTAGCTGAAATTACAGGCATGTGCCATCAGACCCAGCTAATTTTGTATTTTAGTAGAGACGGGGTTTTATTTGGCCAGGCTGGTCTCGAACTCCTGGCCTCAAGTGATCCGCCTGCCTTGGCCTGCCAAAGTGCTGGGATTACAGGTGTGAGCCACCGTGCCTGGCCAAATATTTAATGTCTGATTTTTTACAGAAGAAGTTTACCAATCCCTAAATTAGTTTATTAAGTTTATTTGTTGGTGTTGTGTACTATTCTAGATGACTTTTCCTACTTCAAGGTCATGAAGATACTCTTTTTTGTTATCTTTTAAAATATTTATTGTTTTGGCATTCACATTTACATCTCTTTCATTGGAATGAGTGTCTACTTTTGTATGAGGTAGATGTCAGATTCCTTTTTTCATGTGGTTAATGTAGAATTATTTTTGAAAACACCATTCTTTCCCCACTGTTTTACATTGTGATATTTGTCATCAATTATGTGTACATATATGTCTGCGTGTTTTTTGGACTATGTTCTGTTGGCTGGTTGTGCCAGTACCACACTTGGTGAAACATCTTAGCGTCTAGTAGTGGGTTAACACATTTTTTCTTCAGCAAGATCCTAGTTCTTCCTAGTTCCTTGCATTTCCATATAAATATTGTTAGTATTAATAAAATAACTCGCTGAGACTTTCTTTGGGGTTGAATTTAACCTATATATAAATTTGGGAAGAATCACTTACCTTTTTTTTTGAGACAGAGTTGCCCAGGCTGGAGTGCAGTGGTATGATCTCAGCTCACTGCAACCTCCACCTCCTGGGTTCAAGTGATTCTCCTGCCTCAGCCTCCCGAGGAATTGGGATTACAGGCACCTGCCACCACGCCTGGCTAATGTTTTTGTATTTTTAGTAGAGATAGGGTTTTGCCATGTTGGCCAGGCTGGTCTTGAACTCCTGACCTCAAGTGAGCCACCTGCCTTGACCTCCCAAAGGACTAGGATTACAGATGTGAGCCACTGTGCCTGGCCTCCAATTCCATTCTTGATTATTTTCTTTCCCCAGTTTTCTGACAACCTTCTGATTTTATCTTGATGGCTTTGAACATCACTATATTATAAATGTCTCTGTAGTCCTTGTTTCATTCTTGATCTTCATATTATGCTTCATTTTTTTTTTTTAGTTGAAATTTTGCTCTTGTTACCCAGGCTGGAGTGTAGTGGTGCTGACCTCGGCTCACTGCAACGCCTGCCTCCCAGGTTAAAGGGATTCTCCTTTCTCAGCCTCCTAAGTAGCTGGGATTACAGGCACCCGCCACCACGCCTGGCTAATTTTTTGTATTTTTAGTAGAGATGGGGTTTCACCATTTTGGTCAGGCTGGTCTCTAACTCCTGACCTCAGGTGATCCACCCATCTCAGCCTCCCAAAGTGCTGAGATTACAGGTGTGAGCCATGGTGCCAAGCCTATGCTTCAAATTTAATATAATTAGGATGTTTCTTGCTACAATACTGTGTCCAACCTATTTTGCCCTAACGTTCCTGGTTTACATTGTGGTCCTAGTATCTGGGCAGCTGTTCATGGAGATAGCCAGAGAAACATTTTTTTTCTTAATGAATTGGTGACCACATTTTGTTGCTCTTGTCTCCTATTATCCATGCCCTATTTGCATCCTGGTTTCTTCTACAGTAGTTTATGTAAATGTTGTTTTGTCCTTTGCCATTCTCAATAGAGTTGGTTCTGTAAACAAAACCTGGTCACGTAATTGCAGTATATGCTCACATCTCATCTTTGGCTCTCCCTTTTTCATAGCAGTGATCCCTAAAAGATGTGCCCTAGAGGATATCCAGAACAATCCACTTGGGTGTCTTCTCCTATGTACTCCACAGAGGTTTCAAGTATAATAGTTCCAAAATCTTTCTATTTTCTACACATCCTTATTACTGTCTCTGAATTAAAGGATTAGAACCCAGAATATGTATTGCGATGAAGAAAATGTCAGGCTCTTTTTCTACATTTTTAAATCCAAATGAGAATTAAATTAGAATTCATAATAAAGGTACTGACAATTTATTTCTGTGATTTGTAAATATAAATCTGTAGTTCTCAGTAATATTCTTTAAAATGGTAAATGATCAAATACTTTGAAGCCCATCGGTCTAAAATTACTCTATAACCCATTTCCTTGGCTTTTTTTTTTAAGACAGCACCAGGCCATCTCCTGTGCTGTCTGCCATTTTGTTGATGTCTGCAGTGTGTTGGAGGCCCTCACCTTTGCTCGTACCATGGCCCCATGCTTATGAAGAACGTAATAGAGTGTTTTTCATAATTCAACCAACAGCTGTACTTCCTCTGTTAAGCTCAAAACAGAGCTAACTTTGCTCCTAATGTTAGTCTATTGTGTTTGTACTTTCGCATTAGTACTTGTAACATACTACCACATATATTTTCTTACCACTCTGTGTGTTCTTTGAACACAGGAAGAATTTTATTAATCTTAGTATTTCCAGCAGTGATGATAGTTCCAGGTACATTGTAAGAACTTGATAATTTCTTTTGCATGAATTAATATCTTAATGCATTAATGGCAGAATATTTCTGTTATGATTTCTTTTTCCCTAAAAGTATAAAGCAAAACGAATATTCTGTGAATAATAATCATGGTAAGGATTAGCCCATACTTCTTTTTTCATGCCAGCTAATTCTGAACGTTTCAGGTAGAACAGAAGTTCCAGGGATCGGTATCATTTAAAGATGTGACTGTGGGCTTCACCCAGGAGGAGTGGCAGCACCTAGACCCTAGTCAGAGGGCTCTGTATAGAGATGTGATGCTGGAGAACTATGGCAACCTTGTCTCAGTGGGTAAGGTCTGTTCACTGTATCATTCTAAATAGCATTTGTTTATTCTTTTGATTATGAAGCATATGGGCAGTCTGTATAGTTTAATGATACTTAAGGTTAGGCTTCAGGAGTCAGTGTTGATTGATCACCTTTGAGCACCAGAAGATACTTGTGTTCACCTCTCCAGTGAAAATGTTCCACTGACAACTTGAAGCAGCCCCAGAAGCTTCTTCCTGCTTCAAAGGCCTGAAGTCTAGACTGCTTGGTCCAAATCCTAAATTATTTCCTGTTAACAGGGTATTGTGTTCATAAACCAGAGGTGATCTTCAGGCTGGAACAAGGAGAAGAGCCATGGAGACTGGAGGAAGAATTCCCAAGCCAGAGCTTTCCAGGTGAGTTAATATGTACTGCACAGATTCACATCAGGGGATTTGTTGTTTCCCAGTAGTTAATTCAGGGTTTGGCAACTTTGGAACATTTTTCAAGAACATCTCCATAGGGGTCCTAACCTCTGGAAGTGATGGAGAATGCTGATTCCTAAATCAAACCTCCAGATACTACTCACAAAAAATTCCTCCTTTTTTAATCATTTTTTGAATGTTTACTATTCTTATACCTGCCAATAGTTCAGTCTTTGCCCACCTCAACTTTACTGTTGTTTTTCTTGGTTATCATTTTTCTCAAAGCACTTTCAGTGTCCTAGCTTACCTCCATTGTTTTGTGTTTATTCTGTTGTCAGAATTTTTTATACACTCATTTTTAAACTCAGCAAATAATGTTTGTATACTTGGTCTGTGCTGAGGATATAATGATGAAAAACATTAGGCCGGGTGTGGTAGCTCACACCTGTAATCCCAGCACAGGTCGAGGCAGGCAGATCACTTGAGGTCAGGAGTTCGACAACAGCCTGGCCAACATGGTGAAACCCCATCTGTACTAAAAATACTAAATTAGCTGGGTGTGGTGGCAGATGCCTGTAATCCCAGCTAATTGGGAGGCTGAGGCAGGAGAATCACTTGAACCCAGGAGGCAAAGGTTGCAGTGAGCTGAGATTGCACCACTGCACTCCAGCCTGAGCAACAGAGTGAGACTCTGTCTCAAAAATAAGTAAATAAATATAAAAAAATAAAAAAATTATGTCTCTAAGTTTATTATGTATACTTATATGTATATGTATATTAAATGTTCTGTGGTTTTAAAGACTATGAAAGAAATTAAAGCAAGTTAGATTGGCTAAATGTGGTACTTTAAAGAACAGTCAGGGGAAACCTTAATTAGGTCAACATTAGAGCAGAAATTTGAATGAAATGACTGTGTGAGCCATGAGGATTCTGCCCCTTTTCAGCAGAGGTAATAGCAGCTGCTAGCCTTGGACAGGAATGTGGTTGGTGGGTTTCAGGAATAACCAAAAAGTCACAGTGGCTGAAGGGAGGGGTTGATTGGAAGAAAGGCAGGAGGTGAGGTGAGGGAGGCAGCTAGAGTCCAAAGGTGAGCCTATCATAAGCCTTATTCAGTTAATTTTATTTTTAATTTAGTGGTAGATTTTCAGCAGATGAGCAACATCTGATTTATATTTCTATAAGCTCTTTCCCACCTCTGTAGGGAAAATATTGGGCATGGCATAGGGCATAGAGAGCTCATTAAAGGCCTGTGGTAGTTTTCCTTATGAGTGATTGTGGTAGCTTAGACAAAGCCAGAAGGCAGGAGGGAATGGGATGAAGTTTGATTCTCTCAGTATTTGGAAAGTGGGGCAATAACGAAAGAACTAACGTTTGTAACATCAGAAGGAGGGGAAAGAGGTGTTTAAAGTATTTGAAGAAGTAATGTCTGGACCTTCTCAAATTTAGCAAAAAGATATAAAACTACACATTCCCGAGTCTGAAGTAACATCAAATAAGTCCGTGGCAAACTCACACTCTAATTAAATTTTTGAAAACCAAAGACCCAAATTTTCAAAGTAGCCAGAGAGAAACAACGCATTCCCTACAGGGAATGACTGTGGGTTTCTCTTCTGAAACTGTGGTGGCTGGAAGGAAGTAGTTAGTATATTTTCTCAAGTACTGAGAGGAAAGCACTATCAAATAAAAAGTCTGTATCTTTTGAAACTATATTCATGCATAAAGGGGAACTAAAGGCATTATTAGACAGGGAAGCTAAGAGAAAATGTTGCTAGCAAACCTACCTTTAAAAATTGGCTAGAAGTTCTCTAAATAGAATGGAAATAACACAAGAAGGCTTGGAATGCAGGCAAGAAAGAAGATTGGAGGTTGGCAAAAATAGGGATAAATATATTTTTCTTATGAGTTTCTAGAATCATTTTTGATGGTTGGAGCAAAATGCTCTGTATGTAGTGGAAACACTTAAGACAATTATATTTTAAAAATGGGGAGGGTAAAGGGGCCTAAGTGGAATGAAACTTGGTACATTTCACTTGAAGTGGTAAAATGTCTGATAGACTGATAAGTTACATATGTACATTTTTATACTTAGAGCAACTACTGAGAATACTATAAAATGTGATACACTTAGAAACACTATAAATAAACCAAGATGGAATCTAAAAGATGAATGGAAAACAGAAAACAAAACAAATAGCAGCCTAACAGAGCAATATTTACCTTAAATATAAATGATCAAAGTATACTAATTAAAATATAAATTGGTAGAGTGGGAAAAACATAAAATGATTCTAAAATTTTTAATTTTTATGAGTACATAGTAGGTATATATATTTTTGGAGTACAGATGTTTTGATACAGGCATGCAATGTGTAATAATCACATTCACCCTAATGTGATTATTGATCTTTTGTGTTATAAACAATCCAGTTATACTCTTTTAGTCACTTTAAAATGTACAGTTAAATTTGACTATGGTGACCCTGTTGCGCTAGCAAGTATTCGGTCTTATTCATTCTTTCTGACTATTTTTCTGTAGCCTTTAACCATCCTCACCTTCCCCCCCGCCCCCACTACCTTTCCCAGTCTTTGGTAACTGTCCTTTTACTTTCTACCTCACCTCCATGAGTTCAGTTGTTTTAATTTTTAGCTTTCACAAATAAGTGAGAGCATGCAAAATTTAACATTCTGTGCCTCCATTTCCATCTAGGTTGTTGAATATGACAGGATCTCTCATTCTTTTTTATGGCTGAATGGTACTCCATTGTGTATATGTACCACATTTTCTTTATCTGTTTGTCTGTGAATGGATACTTAGGTTGATTCCAAATCTTAGCTCTTGTGAACAGTGCTGCAGTAAACATGGGAGCAGAGATATCTTAATGATGTACTGATTTCTTTTCTTTAGGGTATATACCTAGGAGTGGGATTGCTGGATCATATGATAGCTCTATTAGTTTTTTCAGGAACTTCCAAACTGTTCTTTTTCAGCCATATGAAGTGAAAACCTTGCTCTGTAAGTGCTTACCTGACTTTTAGTTCCTGTGAAACTGCTTATTTTGTGTAGATAGTTGCCAATCTTAGTCTTCCTGCAGGGGAGTGGGTATGATCGGTGGTGTTCTCTATTCCACCATCTTGCTCCACCTATCCTAAAAATGTTTTCTTAGGAAACTCATAACATAGTGAACAACGTAGGTTGATAAAGTATATAAAAAGATAAACTGTACAATCAAAACAGTGACACTATTAATATAAAATACAGTAGACTCCAGAGCAAAGAAAATTATTAGACAAAAAGAACATTATATAATGATAAAAGGATCAATCCAACAAAAATGCAATGATCCTAAATGTGTCTCTAGCAAACCTCAAAAAACACAAAACAGAACTGATTGAGCTGAAAAGAGAAAAGCACATTTTTAATCGTAGTTGGAAAATTCATCACTTCACTCTTAGCAATTGGTAGAATTACTAGCCACGATTACTAGCAGATACAGAAAAACAAGACAGCAACATCAGCCAACAGGACTGAAGCAACATTGTAGAATAGTGCTCAACAAGGCCGGGTGTGGTGGTCCATGCCTGTAATCCCAGCATTTTGGGAAGCAGAGGCGGGTGGATTGCTTGAAGTCAGGAATTCAAGAGTAGCCTGGATAACATGGTGAAACCCTCTCTACTAAAAATACAAAAATTAGCCAGGCATGGTGGCGCATGCCTGTAGTCCTGGTTGCTTAGGAAGCCGAGGCAGGAGAATCGCTTGAACTGGGAGGCGAAGGTTGCAGTGAGCCAAGATTTTGTTACAAAGCTTGGGTTACAGAATGGGACTCTGTCTCAAAAAAAAAAAAAAAAAGAAAAAAGAAAAAGAAAAAAGAATAGTGCCCAACAATAGCAAAATAAAATTTTTTTCTCAGGTGTCCATGGAATATTCAGAAAGATAGACCATATCCTGGGCCATAAATAAACCTTGGCAGATTTAAAAGAATTGAAATCATTCTGAGTATGTATGTTTTCTGGCCATAATGAAACCAAACTACAAATCAGTAATAGAATGACAATAGAAAAATATCTAATCATTTAGAAATTAAACATCAGACTTCTAAATAAAGTCTGGAGTGAAGAAGGGGCCTCAAATTCAATAATAGAAATGCATAGACTTGATGAAAATGAGACTATACCATATCAATATATGTGGGAGGTAGCTAAAGCAGTGCTGATAGAGAAATTTATAGCACTAAATGCTGACAATAGAGAAGATGATAGGTCGCAAACCCATAATTGACTTTCTACCTTAAGAAACTAGCAAAGAGCAAAATAAAACCTCTGTCAAGTAGAAGGACGAAAATAACACTGGAAGCAGAAATCAGTAAAATTGAAAATAGGAAAAAGTAGAGAAAACTAATGAAACATAGGGTTCTTTGGGAAAAAAATCAATAAAATTGATAAATGTCTAGCAATATTGATTAAAAATATAAAATGAGATGACAAATCATCAATATCTGGAATGAAACAGGGAATATCACTCCACCATCCATTTAACAGTATAATAAGGGAATCTTGTCAACAACTTTATGTTTATAAATATGACAACATAGGCCAGGTGTGGTGGCTCATGCCTGTTATCCCAGCACTTTTAGGAGGCCAAGGTGGGTGTATCACCTGAGGTCAAGAGTTTGTGACCACCCTGGCCAACATGGTAAAATTCCATCTCTACTAAAAATGCAAAAGTGAGTCTGGTGTGGTGGTGCACGCCTGTAGTCCCAGCTACTCAGGAGGCTGAGGTAGGAGAATGGCTTGAACCCAGGGAATGGGTGGTTGCAGTGAGCTGATACTGTGCCATTGTACTCTAGCCTGGGCAACAGAGCAAAACTCTGTCTCAAAAAAAAAAAAAAAAAAAAAAGACAACATAGAAGAAATGTACCAGTTCTTCAGAAACCACAAACTATTACCACTCAATCAGGGTGATATAGATAATTTGAATGACCCATAGGTTTTCATAAAGGTTGACATAATTTGAATCAAAGAATTTAAATTTTAAATAAAAATCTCCAAAAAACCAATTTCCAAGTACAAGAGAGTTGTAGTCCTCACTAGAGAATTCTACCAAACATTTACACAAGAATTAATGATGATTTTACACAATGTCCTCAGAAAATAGAAGCGGGAACATTTATTTTATTTATTTATTTATTTATTTAGATGGACTTGCTCAGTCACCCAGGCTGGAGTGCAGTGGTGTAATCTCGGCTCACTGCAACCTCTGCCTCCCAGGTTCAAATGATTGTTCTGCTTCAGCCTCCCAAGTAGCTGGGACTACAGGAACATGCCACCACGCTTGGCTAATTTTTGTACTTTTAGTAGAGATGGGGTTTCACCATATTGGCCAGGCCGGTCTCAAACTCCTAACCTCATGATCCGCCCACCTCGGCCTCCCAAAGTGCTGGGATTACAGGTGTGAGCCACCGCACCTGGCCAAGAGGGAACATTTCTTAACACATTTAAAAAATTATTTTGATGCCAAAACCATACAGACAGTACAAAAATAATACGACTACAGACCTATACCTCCCATAATTTTAGTAGCAAAAATCTTTAACAAAATACTAGCAAATAGAAAACAGTCATGTAAAAAGTATACACCATAATAACCAAGTGGGATTTACTTGAGTTACAGAAGCAAGGCTGGTTCAACATTCAGAAATCGATCAATGTAATTAACCCATCATAGGCTAAAGAAGAAAAATTACATAACATCAGTTAATATAGAGAAAGGATTTGGCAAAATGCAATATCTATCCATGATAAAAACTCTCCATACTAGACATTTAGAGGATCTTCCTCAATTTGATAAATGAACATGCACAAAATATCTATAGCAAATATATTTGCTGGTAAGATGAATGTTCTCCCTGTAAAACTGGGAACAAGGCAAGGATGTTTGCTCTTGCCACTCTTATTCATTGTAGTACTGTAACTTCTACCAAGCACAGTGAGGCAAGAAAATGAAATAGAAGTCATACACGTAGAGAAGAAATAAAACTTTATATTTACGTATGACATGATTGTATATGTAGAATATTACAGAGAATCTTAGAAAATAAAAACCTCAGGCCAGGCGCAGTGGCTCATGCCTATAATCCCAGCACTTTGGGAGGCCGAGGCAGGTGGATCACCTGAGATCGGGAGTTCAAGAGCAGCCTGACCAATATGGAGAAACCCCGTCTCTACTAAAAATACAAAATTAGCTGGGTGTGGTGGTGCATGCAGGTAATCCCAGCTACTCGGGAGGCAGGAGAATTGCTTCAACCTGGGAGGCGGAGGTTGCTGTGAGCCGAGATCACGCCATTGCATGCCAGCCTGGGCAACAAGAGTGAAACTCCGTCTCAAAAACAAACAAAAGAAAAAATGAAAACCTCCCTGAATGAATGAATGATTTCCAAAAAGTTTCAGGATCCAAGATGAACACATATAGTCAATTTCTCTCTGCTAAAAATGAACATATGGAAATCTGAATTAAAAACATAATACCACTTATTCCATAGAAAATTAAATACTTTGGTATAAATTGAACAAAATATGTATAGGACTTGTGCTGAAAATTATAAACGCTGATGAAAGATAATAGAAATAAATGAAGACACATGGTCTCTTGATAGATTGGAAAACTCAACTTAGTAAGTATGCCAGTTCTCTCCAAATTGATCTGTAGGTTTAATGGTATTCCTGTCAAGATTCCAGTAAGGCTTTTCTCAGCTTTAAATAAACTTATTCCAAAATTCGTATAAACAGTCAAAGTCATAAACAGTTGAAACAATTTTGAGAAAATTTTTCTCAAAAGTTTTGAGAAAAAGAATAGTAGAAATTATTGTATCCAGTGTTAAGGCTTATTACATTAGTCTCCCCTTTTCTGTGGTTTTGCTTTCTGCAGTTTCAGTTACCTGAGGCCAACTGTGGTTCAAAAATATTAAATAGGAAACTTCAGAAATAAATAATTCCTAAGTTTTAAATTGCACACTGTTGTGAGTAGCATGACGAAATTTTGCACTGTCCTGTCCCAGGACATGAATCAACCCTATGTCTAGCATACCCGGGCTGTACGTGCTACCCATGAGTTAATTACTTAGTAACTGTCTTATTTATTGTCACGATAGGTGTTCAGGTAACCCTTATTTTACTTAATAATGGCCCTAAAGTGCAGGAGTAGTGATGCTGGCATATTGTTATAACTTTTCTATTTTATGATGTTAATCTCTCCCTGTCCCTAATTTATGAATTAAACTTTATCATAGGTTTGTATATTTACGAAAAAACATAATATTTATAGGGCTCAATAATATCTGAGGTTTCAGGCTTCCACTGGGTGTCTTGAAATGTACCCCCCTTGAATAAGGAGTGACTACTGTATGTATATATTAGTAGCTGTAATAATCAAGAGGATAGGATGTTGGTAGAATATACACATTGGTAGAACATACATATAGAACGGTGGAAAAGAATAGAAAACCTCAACATTGATTATGCTGTTATAGACTATATGTTCATGTCTCCCAAAAATTCATATGTTGGAGCCCTCACCCTCAGTGTGGTGGTGTTTGGAGATATGGAGCCCTTGGCAGGTAATTAGGGTTAGATTAAGTCATGAGGGTGGCGTCCTCAAGATGAGGTTAGTGCCTTACAGGAAGAGGAAGTGAGCTTGCTCGCTCACCATGTGCATAGAGGAAAGGCGATGTGAACACGCAGTGGCCTTCTGCAAGCTGGGAAGAGACCCTTACCAGGCCCTGGCCATGCTAGCGTCCTGATCTCAGACTTCCAGCATTCGGAACCTTGAGGAAATAAACTTCTGTTGTTTAAGCCACACAGTCTGCCGAAGCTAAGACATTTGACAAACTGTTGACAAAAATGCAAAAGAAATTCAGTCAGGTATTCAGCAAATGATGCTGGAGCATTTTAACAATATCTTGTTTTGTGTGTGGTAAAATATATGTAACATGAAATTTGCCATTTTAACAGTTTTTAAGCGTACAGTCCAGTGGCATTACACTCACAATCTTGTATAGCCATTACCACAATTTCTAAAACATTTTCATTATTTCAAACAGAAACTCTATTGCTATTAACAGTAACTACTCATTCCCCCCCACCCCCCACCAGCCTGTGGTAACCTCTTATCTAGTTTGCCTGTCTGAGTTTTGACTGTTGTGAATATTTCATGTCAGTAGTGTGACAACATTTGGCCTTTCATGTCTGCCTTATTTCACTTAGCATGATGCTTTCAGCTTTCATCTGTATTGTAACAAGTTATCAAGACTTTCTTTTCTGGCTGTTTAATCCATTCATCTGTTGATGTACACTTGGGTCATACACCTTTTG
Source organism: Symphalangus syndactylus (assembly GCF_028878055.3). Lineage (NCBI taxonomy): Eukaryota > Metazoa > Chordata > Mammalia > Primates > Hylobatidae > Symphalangus > Symphalangus syndactylus. Next base: position 78,768,546 of record NC_072426.2, read on the forward strand.
GCTGTTGTGAATAATGCTTCAGTGAACACTGGCATATCATTATCTGCTCAAGTTCCTGTATTCAGTTCTTTTGGTTATAAACCTAGGAGTAGAATTGTTTTATCAAAGTGTATTTCTTTTAGCTTTTTGGGGTACCACTGAATTATTTTTAATGTGTAGATAGATAGATAGACAGATAGATAGATAGTTGTTTTTGAGACAGAGTCTCACCCTGTCACCCAGGCTGGAGTGCAGTGGTGCGATCTTGGCTCACCACAACCTCCGCCTCCTGGGTTCAAGTGATTCTCCTGCCTCAGCTTCCCGAGTAGCTGGGACTACAGTCACATGCCACCATGCCCGGCTAATTTTTGTGGTTTTAGTAGAGACAGGGTTTCACCATGTTGGCCAGGCTTGAACACCTGACCTCAGGTGATCTACCCGCCTTGACCTCCCAAAGTGCTGGTATTACAGGCGTGAGCCACCACACCCAGCCTTACTTAGTTTTTCTTTTGTTGCTCGTGTATTTTATGTCATAGGTAAGAATCCATCAGCAAACCCAAAGATTTCCTCATGTTTTCTTCTAAACATTTTATTGTTTTAGCTCTTATTTTCAGTTCATTTTTGTATATAGTCAAAGTAGGGATCTAACTTTATTTTCTAACTTTATTTTCTTGTGGAAATCCCGTTGACCCAGCATCATTTTTTGGTCATTTGTCATCATTCCGAACAGAAACTCTCACCATTAAGTGGTAACTGCTCATTCCTCCTTCCAACCAGTCTGTGGCAACCTCTAATCTATTTTGTCTCTGTGAGTATGACTGTTGTGAATATTTCATGTCAGTAGCGTGACAATATTTGGCCTGCATCGACTGAAAGAAAAGTCTTTTCTTTCTCTCAGTGAATAGAATTGACACCCTTGTCAAAAATCAGTTGACCATAGGTAGTGTATTTTTGGGCTCTCACTTGTATTCCGTCTGTCTGTGTCTATACCTGTGCCATGACCACACTGTTTGGATTACTGTAGCTTTATAGTAAGTTGTGAAATTGGAGATTTTGAGTCCTCTGACTTTGTTCTTGTTTTTGAAAATCGTTTTGGCTATTCAGGGCCCTTATAATTCCATGTGACTTTAAAGATCAGCCTTTTATTTTGTTAAAAATGCTGATGGAATTTTGATAGGGATTGTGTTAAATCTGTAGATCATTTTGGATGGTATTGTCCTTTTAACAATATGACATCTCTCAAACTATGAACATGAGATACTGTTTCTTTTATTTATGCCTTCTTTAATATTTTTCATCAGTATTTTGTAGTTTTCAGTGTACAAGTCTTGTACCTTCTTGGTTAACTTTATTTCTAAATAGTATTTTATTGTTTAAGATGGTGGTATAGATAGAATTGTTTTCTTAATTTTCTTTTCAGATTGTTCTTTGCAGGTGTGTAGCAACACAACTGATTTTTGTGTGTTGATGTATCCTGCAACTTTGCAGAATTCATTCATTAGCTATAGTATCTTTCTTGTAGATTATAATCTGTCTTTAGGATTATGTCACCTGTGAGTAGACATAGTTTTATGTCTTCCTTTGCAATGGATGCCTTTCTGTCTTTTAGTTGCTTGCCTGGAACTTCTACTGCAGTGTTAAATAGCACTGGCAAAAGTGTATATTTTTGTCATCTTCCTGATGTTAAGAGGAAAGCTTTCTTTCATCAGTGAATATGATGTAAAGCTGTGAATTTTCCATAAATGCCCTCTATTCCGTTTTGTGTTTTCTGCATGTATTTATCCTGAAAGGGGGTTGGATTTTGTCAACTGCCTTTCCTGCATCAACTGAGATGATCATGTCCTTTTTTTACTTGTTTTATTAATGAAGTGTATTACATTCATTTTCTTTTCTTTTCTTTTCTTTTTTTTAACACTGATTTTCTTATGTTGAACCACACAGGCATTTCCAGGATAAATCCCCCTTGGTTCCGTGGTCATGGTGTATAGTCCTCTTAATATACCATTAAATATATTTTACTGGAATTTGTGT